>NC_091433.1:41309720-41609720 GCF_964237555.1 Oryctolagus cuniculus | reverse complement strand
GAAGACAAAAAAAACTGAATTCAGAGCCCACTGGCAGAGTTGGGATTTAACCCTCCAACAGAGAACAAGATCTCCCCCTAGTGTTTAGAATTGATAACAGCATCTTAACTTGCAAGAGAACAAAAACGGGTAGAATTTGACATTTAGAATAAAAATGGATTCTTTACTGATGTCCACCTTCTTCCTAAGAGGATATTTATAGAACAAAATGGAAACAGAGTCAGGGCTTTGGGAATGAAGCAGCAGCAAGCAGGGCTCACCAGGTTCTCCCATCTCATTATAAACTTTACCTAGTATTCCTGTAAGCCTCCTTAAATTGTTCTGCCACAAAACAGGCTCTACAAGTAAATTCAGTTGTTGCAATTGGGATTAATACATAGATTTAAACAATGTGGCAACAGACACAAAAAATACAAAAGTGATGCAGTACATAGGTCTGTATCTAGGTACTGCGTTCTAGAAAAATACACTCATGTGAGACTTCATCTGGGGGATGTTGAGCTACTTAATGACTAATGCTCTTAATAATTTTTTCAAGATTAATTAATTTGAAAGAATGAGAGAGAGAGAGAGAGAGAGAGAGAGATCTTTCATCTGCTGGTTCACTCCCCAAATGCCCACAATAGTCAGGGCTGGACCAGGTTGAAGCGAGGAGCCAAGAACTCCGTTTGGGTCTACCCACGTGGCTGGCAGGAACCCAAACACTTGAACCACCTTCTGCTGCTCTCCCAGGCACATGAGCACTTGTATCTGCTGCCTGCCAGGTGCATTAGCAGGAAACCGACTGGAAGCAGAGGTAGGACTGGGTCTGAGGCACTCGCGTATGCGAAGCAGAGGTGCCGCACAGCGGCTCACCTCACTGCACCGTGACGCCTGCAGCTCTGGATAATTTTATACCAAAGGCAGAGCAGCTTTCGTTCTTCACGAACCCCTGATAAACACCAAAACACTAAGGTACAATTCAGCAAACGCTTCTTGTGACCCAGATATATAAACCTAAGATGACGTGACTGAGAAGGCTAAGGCATCAAAGAGTGTGGCCCTCCCGGCATGTGCTACCTGCCTCACTCAATCAGCGAGGGTTTTGCAGGGGCAGGATGCTCAGGAAGCTACGAGTTATGGTTCTCTCAGTTTTTGAAAAAGCAGTGGTTGTGCATGTGGCCATGGCAAGGATTTCAGACAGAACCCAAACGACCCCAGTAGGAGGCAGTGTCCCCACCTCCATTCGCCTCGTCCTCCTCCTCACTGGTAACTAGCTGCCACTTTCATCTGTGTCCCCCAGAGGCAGTCATTGCTAATCAAGCAAACAGAGACACAGCCCCTTTTATTCCCCAACTGGCAGTGTTTGGCACCTTGTTTTTACTTAAAAGTTTAAAAAATGTGCTGGGGCAGGCAGTGACTTATAGGTGAGCCCCTATCTGGAATGCCCACATCCCTTATCAGAGTACCTGGTTCGAGCCCCAGCTCCTGTACTTCTGACCCCGCTTCCTGCTGATGTGCACCGTAGGAGGCAGCAAGTGGTGGTGCAGGTACTTGGGTCCCTGCCATGGGAGACATGGATGGAGTTCTAGTCTCCTTGCCTTTGACTTGGTCCAGCTCCATCCATCCTGGGTTTTTTGGGAACGAGCAGGAGATGGAAGATCTGTCTCTGTATCTCTGCTTTTCACACACACAAAAAATACAATTTTTTAAATTGAGAATTAATGCTTCAACTTAAATTTTTGAAAATTTCTTTAAAAAATTATTTTTATTTGATAGGCAGAGTTATACAGTGAGAGAGAGAGACAGAGAGAAAGGTCTTCCTTCCATTGGTTCACCTCCCAAATGGCTGCTATGGCCGGCGCTATGCCAACCCGAAGCCAGGAGCCAGGTGCTTCCTCCTGGTCTCCCATGCGAGTGCAGGTGCCCAAGCACTTGGGCCATCCTCCACTGCCCTCCCTGGCCACAGCAGAGAGCTGGACTGGAAGAGGATCAGCCAGGACTAGAACCTGGTGCCCATATGGGATGCTGGTGCCGCAGGCAGATTAGCCAAGTGAGCCACAGCATCAGCCTTCTTTTTAAAAAAAATTTTTTTTTGAATATTTGAAAGAGATAGACAGTGGTGTCTTAACCATTGCTCCAAATACCTGCCCCTTGGTTTTGCTTTTAACAATGTATCTTGAGTGTCCTTTGTCATCATTACATAGAGCTATTGCATCTTGATCTTCCTAATGGCTGCATAATATTTCAGTGAATAATGTATCATCATTTAATCAATGTTCTATTGCTGGACACTTAAGCTGAGCCTTGGCTACAAATAACACTATATTATATATCCTTGTATTCTTATCTACACAGTAAATGTGCAGGTGTATCTGTAAGAGAAATTCTTACAGGGGAATATCTGGTCCGAGTAATTTTAATTTTGTTAAGGATTATAAGTTGCTCTTTTTTATAAAAAAAGTTTACTTTTTAATTTGAGAGGTAGAGTCAGAGAGAGAGGGGAAAGAAGGTATTCCATTTGCTGATTCAATCCCCAAATGGCCAGGCCAATCCGAAGCCAGCAGCTAGGAGCTTCTTCCGGTCTCCCTCACTGGTGCAGGGGACCAAGCACTTGGGCCATCTTCTACTGCTTTCCCAGGCCATAAGCAGAGAGCTGGATCAAAGAGGAGCATCCAGGACACAAACCAGTGTCCATTTGGGATGCTGGCGCCACAGGTGGAGGCTTAGCCTACTATGCCACTGCACTGGCCCCTATAAATTGCTCTTTAAAGAGATTCCTACCAGTACCTACTTTCATTCAATAGATATTTGAGAGATGGGTGTTTGGTACAGCAGTTAAGACATTGCTTGGGTCACCCACATCCCACAGCAAAGCGCCTGGGTTTGAGTCCCAGCCCTGGTCCTGATTCCAGCTTCCTGCACTATGGGAGGCTGCAGGTGACGGTGCCCCTACCACGCATCCTGGAGTAAGTCCCAGGCGCCTGCCTTCAGCCTGGCCCAGATTCAGCTGCTGTGGCATGTGGGCACTGGCCCAGCAGATGGAAGATCTCTCTGTTCCTCTCAAATGCATGTACATTAAAAAAAAATTAAAATTCACTTCCCTGTTCCCCCTCCAAAAGAAAAACAACAAAACCAAAAGTTGAGTGCCTAGCATGGGACAGGCACTGTTCTAGGCACTTGTGTTACACTGATAAAGTGATCATCTCGGCTCCTGTGAAGCTTGTGTTGTGTGTGCACAAGTGTCAGTGAGCATGAAGAGAGGAAGAAGGGAAAACAGGCACAGTCATGAATTCTGTGGAATGCCAGAAAGCAGTAAGTGCTATGAAAAAAGAACTTTTTTTTAAAATTAAGAACTGAGTGGGGTTGAGTCACAGTTTTCCCTGGGGTGGTGTCTCCAGACCCTGGAGCAGGTGCGGGATCTATGCATTGGCTGTGTGGGCTGCAGCATCTCCTAGGAGAGACAGGCAGTGCCTTCTTTGCCCTCTGGTGGGGAGCACCCGGAGGCTCGAGGTCCAGCCGGGGGACAGGGCGTGGTGAAGTGGAGCAGCTCAGTCAGGCAGGGAGGTGACAGTGCCAGAGCACAAAGGGACCCAAGCAGCACATGCCTTGCCCTTCTCACTGAAGAAAAGGGGGCCCTGGACAATTGGAGATGATTGACAACCCAGAATGACATTTTACAGGGATCACTTGTGGTTCTGTGGGAGTGAGGGTTGAAGCAGGGAAGTGGTGAGATCCTGCATGTATCTTCTTTGCCCAGGACTTGGGCCCCTCACAAGGGACAGCACCACTCTTAGGGAAAATAGTCTCTCCCCAATCCTCTAGACAGCTTTCATGGTGGCTCTGCTGTTCTGACTGAACCCCAGTCTCCAGTTAATCCAGTAATAGGTATCTCACCAATGCTGGGGAACCTTGTCCCTAGAAATCTTGGACTTGGGATGAGAGTTCAATTTTTGAACAGATACTCTTGGGAGCAGGCACAGAAATCAGTGTTTGAATGGTCCTTCAGGTGATTCCAACGTTAAAAATCTCTAATGCAGACCATCTCACTTGTTTATTTCATGTGCTGTTACTTCTTTAAAGGTAGCGTCTCAAAATCAGCCTTATTGGGTCTGGTGCAATGGCGCACTAGGTTAATCCTCCACCTGCGGCACTAGCATCCCATATGGGTGTCGGTTCTAGTCCCAGTTGCTCCTCTTCCAGCCCAGCTCTCTGCTGTGGCCCGGGAGTGCAGTGGAGGATGGCCCAAATGCTTGGGCCCGGAACCCGCATGGGAGACCAGGAGGAAGCACCTGGCACCTGATTGGCACAGCGTGCCGGCCATAGCAGCCATTTTGGGGGTGAACCAACGGAAAGACCTTTCTCTCTGTCTCTCTCTCACTTGTCTATAACTCTACCTGTCAAATAAATAAATAAAATCTTTAAAAAAAAATCAGCCTTATATTCCACCAACAGTGTCAGGCTGTGATTGTATGTGTACGTGTGTGTGGTGGGGGCAGTGCATCACTAAAGACTTCTAGGGGTAGGTGCTGTAGCTTCAGCTGGTAAAGCTACCACCTGCAGCACCGGTATCCCATATGGGTGCTGGTTCATGTCTGGGCTGCTCTAATTGCAATCCAGCTCCCTGTTTATGGCCTGAGAAAGCAGCAGAACGCCAAAGTGTTTGGGCCCCTGCACCCATGTGGGAGACTTGGAAGAAGCTCCTGGCTTCTGGTTTCAACCCAGTTCAGCCCTGGCCATTGTGGCCAGTTGGGGAGTGAACCAGCAGATGGAAAATTCTTTCAAAGGAATAAATCTTTTTTAAAAATGAATTCTATATGATAATATAGGTCTGGTGAAGTTTTGGAATTAATATTTGTATACAGTTTCGGGAACTAAGCTTTTTTTACTCTAGCAGGGACTTCAGAATTAAGAAAAAGTTACCCTGTCAGGCATAAATGTGATTCGATTTCCTAAGTAAATAGATCATTTGGGGTCAGCACTGTGACGCAGCGGGCTAAAGCTCAGGCCTGCAGCACCAGCATCCCATATGAGCACGTTTGAGTCTTGGCTGTTCCACTTTCGATCCAGCTCTCTGCTGTGGCTTGGGAAAGCAGTAGAAGATGGCCCAAGGCCTAGGGCCCCTGCACCCATGTGGGAGACTCGGAAGAATCTCCTGGCTCCTGGCTTTGGATTAGGGCTCAGCTCCAGCAGTTGCAGCCACTGGAGAGTGAACCAGTGGATGGAAGGCTTTTCTTTCTCCACCTCTTATTGTAATTCTTTGAAATAAAAGAAATCTTCAAGAAACCAATAATTATCCTCAAATCTCTTTTGTAATTTACTGTATTTCCCTAATTTCTATACTAAACATGTAGGTTTTTTTTTTTTTTTTTTTTTTTTTTTTTACAATTGTACAAACTATATGCCGTTTTCATTGAGTATCTGCAATCAGGAATTAAGGTTTGTGCCAACCTCCCACTAGCAGTTATTGTACAGACCTCTGCAAAAGGAAACCCGTCAGCACTGAAAGTGAAAAACCTCCTCGCATCTTAAGGCGATGACGTTCCAGCCCTCCATTTAGTATTTGATAAGCATGGTAGCATGCTTCTGCGATGTTGATTTCCAGATAGAGGCGCTGCAACCCATCATCACTTTTCACCTCTGTATTTGTTAATATCTTCAGTTCACTTTTTAAAGTAATGTCTATTACTATCAAACCAGGAGAAATACAGATTTTCCCCTTGCTTTCTGTGCAATCAGATTTTGTTTTTAATTGACAGGTGATAACTGTACATATTTGTGAGATATAATGTTTGATGTTTCACCGCATTCATGCATTGTATAATGACTGAATCACAGTAATTAGCATACCCATCACCTCAAATATTTAGCATTTCTTTGAGGTAAGGACATTTAAAATCCTCTTGAAATAGGATACCTAACTGTAGTCACCCTCCGTGCAACAGAACCTCAGCACCCATTGCTCCTCCCTAACCACACTTAACTCCGTACCCACCCCAGCGCTCCCTGCTCCTCCCTAACTCTGTACCTGATGCCCAGCCTCCTCCATCAAGGGCAGCAGCCTCCGGGCACAGAGGCCTAGATGGGCCACATTTTGCTGTGGTATGGGACACTATGAGATCCTTCCTATATTTCAAGAGAAAACATTAAAATGACTCAATGCAGATGAAGGACTCATGTGAAACTGGCACAAGCAGTTAGCAGAGGTTTAACTGAATTGTGGTGAATACAGCCCACGAGAGAAATCTGTTCTGAGACTGGTAACCTGAGGGCCAGTTAGCCCAGTTATATTTGGGGTGGTTCAAATGAATTAGGGTTGCCATTGTTGGCTTCACACTCTTGTGAACACCCTGTTCACTTTCTCCCTGAAGTTAGTGTCTCTAATATTGACTCTGCTTTTGTAAACTCAAAGTAAACTTTGATATAGCAAATACTTCACAGGAACTTCCACGTGGCTTTCCTGTCGTCCTGGATATATAACAAGCTTAAACTTCTCATTCACTGATTTATAAGCATAATGATATTTAATTTCAAATGGTTCTCAACATTTTTTGGCTAGGTTGGGATAAAAATGCACACACAATCCGACACGGGCACCTGTCTCATCAGTGAGACTCCCTGCAGTGGGGCGCACCCAGTACTCCCTAAGGGAATGCAGGGAGCTCATGCAACAGTGCGCAGTTCTTGATTCTCCCATCCTCAACAGATGAATGTGATCACCTAAACGTTCATATATGGTTTGAAAATGCATTCATTCTTCCCTCTTGGAAACTCTTACATGATGGCTTTTTGCTTCATTTATATATGCCAGCTTTTTCTAACTAGTAATTCACATGAGGTAAAAAAGTTCCCAGAACAAACCGATTTAGAGTAAACTACGAATTTACCTTAAATTATGCAGATATGAAACAAGGACAGAGAGAACATAGTATGATATAGTCCACCCACATAAAGACTAGTCTGAAAGGGCCACAGGATTTGGGTTTGTATGTTTAAACAACCAACTGAGAAAGTTATTAAAAGCAATTATAGGCATTTGGGGGAAAAAAGGAAGTTAATAAAACACTTGAAAAACAAATGTAAATTTAATGATAAACATTATGGTCAGGCTGTTTATTAAGGAGGCAACCACATATACAAGTTCTGCTATCGAAATGTTTGCGAATCAACTTCATGTGATCTAAAAGGACCATGCGCAATGTCAAAGATGGACACCTGTACATTCAATAGAAAGTTAATTTAAACATACATAGTCTAGATCATTCTAGAGTTATACAAACATCTGGGGCCACATATGTATCTAATTCTCTTTCAAAAAAACTTTTTTTTATAAAAGTGATGTATTGAGATAATTTTAAAAAGCATCTGACACAATTATGAATGGTCCCCAGCTTACAAAATGTGATTTCCAGGGTATGAAAACTGAAAAAAGTCAACTCTTCAGAGTGTCTTATATTATACAAACAAGTTTTGTAGAAAAATGATCCAGCAAATGCTTGAGTTAAGAATATTTATATTTTTTCCAATTCTTTACACTTTTATTAACACACTTACAAAAAATAACATTCAAACACTGAGAAAATTAAATAACTTTGGAAGCAGAGTTCACAGCTTTCTGCTTACATATAAGTGACAATTCTGGGCTGTTGGCACAAAATAATCAACATTCATAAAACCATTACTACTATATATCAACATAAGTTAAAATCATAGGCACTAGTTTATCAAATCCACATTTCTTCTGTAAGACTAACCACAGTAAATCCTTAGATTTTCCCAAACAGAAAAACTGGCAACACACAAAGGCTTCCTAGTAAAAAGGCCATTTTTCTCTTTAGGAAATTAAAAGCCAATAGTCTGTGGTAGTGAAACAGCAGGTAAAATCATACTTTACCAAACCCAGATCCAAAATGTGTTTTTAACAAGTGATGAAATATCTTAATTAAAAAAAAATAGACTTTTTTTTCTTTTTCTGATGCAGCCATTTAAAAACAAAGTTAAATAACCTGAATATTCCCTCTGAAATTGATTATCTAAATGAAAAAACATAATGAGTGTTTCAGAATAAACTTCCTTTAAATTATTAGATTGCAGCATATATATTTTTAAAATGTTGCACTGAAAACTGAGACCTGTTTTGTTTTGTGTATATGTGGTTTTAAAAAGAGACAGTAGCTAGCTCTTCCTTTTTATTACTTAGATTTACATGAGATACCCCACCCAGAGCAGAAGCTTTACTTCCTCTGAAAAGCAACAATTTTTAGTTCCTTACCACGTAGAATTCTGGCGCCATCCATCGCTGACCCACCCCATTGCTCTCAAATTCAAGGCTACACTTTCTTCCTTGCATTATACACCAAAATACATAGGACTGCCAATTTACATCTCCAGCTGCTTGTGATGACTGAATGACTTCCTACTGTTCAAGCTGATAAAAACTACCATGGTTTCAGTCACAGCAGAATGGGGGTCTTGGTTTTAAGTTTTATCATCCTCTCAACCTGAACGTTAAGCCTTCTATTTCTTTCTCAATTTTCTTTTGCCAACTTACAGAATGTCTTTGATTAACAGGAAATGAACTTACGTTCAAATCTCTAAAATCTTTTATGTGAACCAACTGCCAATATTTTAGAGCTTGTTCAAATTAAGAATTTAAAAACAGACCTCACTATCAAAAATAAGAAGCCTGCTACAAAAAAAGTTTTCATCTGGTAACAGTCTGATAAACCAAAACAGGTAATTTCAAGGATACATATAAGAGCCATAAGAGAGCAAGTATTTAAACAGATTGGAGTTATATGTAGTAAAAATGCAAAAATTGATGTAAGGCAGAATCTAAGTCAATAGGGACAGTATTTTCAAAAGATATTTTATACAGTTACTCAGCTTAAAGTGGACCAAAGTAAGTAGGACTTAGCAGGCTATGTTTTCCTACCACATAATAAACCGTTATGCCATTTAATAGCAACAATACAACTGTCATCACCAGAGATTTTGTAAGTTAAGTGCATAGATTTTTACCTCCCCCCTCTCATTGTAAGGTTTTGTTCCAGGTTGTAAGCACTGAGGTGTTGTTGTATCAATAATAAAGACACATACTACTTGCTCTTTCCATCATGGAAACCTGCTAATAAACACAAGATCTCTTTGTTCTCTAACAGATAACAGCATGTGAAGAAGCTGGCTTCAACAGCAAAGGCCATCTTTCCTGAGCCAGGAACTAGAAAGTTTAGAAAGATTGTACAACTGATATTAAGCCCTTTTGGCAATCAACAAACACATATAAATCCGATGTGTCAATGCAACATGATGGATGCACACTCTAACACTATCTGGTGGTGGTGATAGGTGAGCCATGTCCAAAACTTAAGATTAAATGAAATGACCATTTGTTTAACAAATCTGCAAAAATAATCTGCTGAACTCTCCCAAATTTATGTATCATATTTTTAAAATCTCTAGCCCGGGTTCCTTCCTCTTGTCCCCCAATCTTGATGGATAATTTTTCTGGAGTACTGTGAAACACTTCAGATAATTAGTCAGAATATTAGTTCTCATTAACACAAATGTTTATTGATGCTATTTATACAGTAAATTAGGTTGAACGTGAAGTTTTGGATAGCTTGAATCCACCATTTTCTTGTGCACAAAGGTACTTTCTCAATTGAAAATGGGCATTTCTCTTTGGCATCCATTAGGTATTTGCCCAGTTATTGGCCTCTGTCAATTATTTAAAAAATCAGTTTAGTTTCTATTAAATAAAACTAAAAGTGATTTCATGGAGAGTGATTGTATGATTACCAAACACGTTTGATGTTAAATGTCATTAAAGTGCTGCTTGATCATCTCTGTCAGTTTGTGCTAGTCAAGACAGAGGGCTGGGATTTCATAAATCCCACGAGTCCTAGCTGAACAGTCTGCATATCAAAGTGGTTTTCAGCCTGGAGGAAGGGTATCCGTGAAGCCGTGGGCCTCTGCGTTCCTGTCTTTGCTGCTCAGTAACAGCCGTCTTTCCAGCTGTCATCTTTCAGGCTTCCGTAGGTTTTAGGAGCTGGCAAGGATCTGAAATAAAGCAATTTTATAATGTGATTTGCTTGTCTTACAAAATATCACCATATAGTCTCTTATATACATTAATTACTTTCCAGTTGGCACCGTGATCTTAGGAAGGCTGTTCCAGGACAACAATAAGATCAAAGCTCAAAAGGGCCATTTGCACAACCTTCCCACACTCAGTATTATCACATCTCTCAGGTTTTACTGGGCATTACAGGACTTCTCTAACCTTTTGTTAACAAAGCTACTAGATTAAAGAAGGGAAAAGAATGTCTCATCTTTTTCAACCACATGGATAACCAACTTTTTACATTCTGAGCAGAGTGATGGATGTGATATTAGAAGCTTAGTGTCATAATCACTGGAGAGGTAGTATGGGACAGTGGTTAAAAGGACTTGGAATTGAAGGTCCTATGTATAGTCCTAGTCAAATTATTTAGTCTCGTTAAATTTCAATATTCTCCTCTGAGAGATAGGAATAACGAAAGTACTTACTAATTTAATGCTATTGTGAGCCTTAAACAAGGTTAAGTATAAGTTATTTAGCAGAGTACAGAGCAAATAGCTATTGTACACTGCTAATAAGTCTGTAGATGTAAAATGTTTATTTTAGAATTAAGTAGTATGGGTAATTCAGTTTAAATGCTTAGGGGACAAATACTGTTTCCAAGCAAATAAGTATTTCAAGCTTAACTATACTTGACACCTAAATTTACTGATGGTGGTAATCCTGTTCTTGAAAGGTAGATTAAGACTAGATGCAGGAGCCAATGCTGAGGTGTAGCAGGTAAAGCTGCCATCATATGAGTGCCGGCTGCTCTATTTCCAATCCAGCTCTCTGCTACGGCTTGGGAAAGCAGTAGAAGATGGCCTTGGGCCCCTGCACCCACGTATCCACGTGGGAGTCCTGGAAGAGCTCCTGGCTCCTGGCTTTGGATTGACTGGCTCAGCTCTGGCCATTGTGGCCATTTGGGGAGTGAACCAGTAGGTGGAAGATCTTTTTGCCTCTGCCTCTCTTAAAAAAAAAAAAAAAAAAAAGATTACAGAGGCATGATTCCTGTCTTGGTTGAGCTCAGAATCACCTGAAAAATAAACAAACAAGAGATAGCACAGCCACAGATTTTGGGTTTCACACCAGAGCTACAGACTCTGAAGGTAAAACTCAGGCTTCTACTTCTACACAAATTCCACAGATAATTCTGTTATAGCAGGTTTGAAAATCACCCTTATAGATTGCACTCAGAGTTGGAAGAAAGGAGTTTTATCTTAAATATCACTCTAGATTCAAATATGTTTTCATTATCTTTACTGAATATCATATTCAAATATCACAACCAAACTGAATGATTCTAACAGCCTTTTCTAGGAATTCTCTGAGATGCTTCATCAGTAAGGCACTGGGACAAATGTAATCTGAACCATATTGGTATAATATCCCAATAAGGGTATCTTTAATACAGTGAAGTGAGGTTTTATTCAAACTGTGCTGAGACTCAAGTGGGAAGCTACTATGACTCTCTGCTCACTATCAACAAGAAACAAGGCTACTTCCAGTCCACCTACTTTCAGACACTTAAGAATGCCAAAACAGAGCACCCCACTTACCTGCGAACAGGTTGTGCAAGTTTGCTGCGAGGCACTGGTATACCCCCAGCAGAAGGGGCACTGGGTCTGGGCAAGCCACTTCTCATTGCAGTTGTCCCTGCAGGTCTGGTTAGGGTGGTGCTGTTGATATTGCTGGGAGGATTTGCTGGGACTGTGTTCTGAACCATGGGAGGCCCAGGTGAAGAGGTGGTTTGTGTGAGCTGTGTTGTTTCTTGGCTACCAGGAGAGCCAGAGCCATGGTTACTAAAGGCTTTCACTGGTTGCCGGAGAGCCAAAGGAGATGGTGCTGCAGGGGAGCGAAATTTCCCTGGAGAAGGTACTGCGGAACGGCAAAGAAAAAAAACCAGTGTTTCAACCAAAGACCAAGTGTAAGTGAAACTTCTGTTTTATGTTACACCTGATGACTAGGCACTAGTACATCTGTATTCATGAAACATTATGTTGTAGAAACACAGCAAATAAAGGATATTTCTATCCTAATAAAAGGAAAAAGGTAACTGGTAACTGGTAAGTTCTACAAAACCAAGTCCTTAATTGGAGAGTTGTAACTGTCCTTGACAACAGTGTTTTAACTAGGCCAGACTGGATCCCAAAATACCAGAAGATAAAAGGCATATTAAAAGATAAAATGCATACAGGATTCTTCCTCATGGTTACAACTAACCTAGTGAATGCTCTAGAGGTGACAAAAAGGCTGGATACCAGATTGTTACATAGAATTTGAAACACATTTTCCCCTCAAAGAAACATTCACATATGCATGAATCAAGTATCTGGTGACCGTACCTCCATGTCTCAAATCACCACGAGACTAAAAATGTGTAAGAAACCAAAAATTATATAAAAAAAAAACCCACACAATTGCTCATATAGCTGTGCATTACAAAACAGGAAAGTTATAAATCTAGGGGTATATCAAGAGGTAAATGAAGTCACAGGACAAAGATATCTGTTTTTTTAGAATGTCAATTTTACTAGGTAAAACAATTAAAAATTTTTTTTTAATTAATTTGAAAGGCAAAGTGACAGAAGGAGGAAGGAAGGGAGGGAGAGGAAGACAGACAGAGGGAGAGAGTGAAATCTCTCCCATCTGCTGGTTCACTCTCCAAATTTCCACAGCAGCTAGAGCAGGGCCAATCTGAAGCCAGGCACTGCATCCAGGTCTCCCATATCCAGGGAGCCAACTACTTGGGCCAGCATCTGCTGCCTCTGAGGCACCTTAGCAAGGAAACTGGATTGGAATCGAAGGTAGGCACTCCAATATGAGATGTGGGTGTCCCAAGCAGACGTGCATATTCTTGGCTGCCACAACATCTACCTTACATTTTTATATTAAAACAAATATTGATATATGAGAGAGTAAAATGCACAATTTGCATTCATTTTTAAGCCAAAACAAGACATCAAAGAGAACATCCATTTCATACAACCCACATTAGTTTAAGGAAGATACAACTGGAGGGAAAGCATGGACAAGAGATTTGGTCCCAAGACCATAGAGATGGATTATTCTCTAAAATTTCCTTTTCCTCACTTTTACCAATCCATGTACAGGACATAAGTGACAGTAAGGTCTATCACAATAGCAGGTAAAAGAAAGGATGGATGAGTTTGGCTGCCATTGTCATCTGGTCTTTGGAAAAAGAAGAGGATGCTAGCTTTAGGTTCAAGACAAGAGAAATTAATCTCCTACCTCCTTTTCAGTATTTTTTGTACATAGCTCTTTTCTCTCCTAGCTGATCTTATCTACCCTCTGTCTAATCAAAGTTCTAAATATCAGCAACATCATGTTTAAAATATATACTCAGATCATCTCTGCTGGGGTCTAACACTCCCAGCCATGACTTTAAAACTTGACTGTACATCAGAATCCCAAGGAGTTTATACAAATATGAGGGCCCAGCTACCACTCCTGGAGAAACCAGTCTGAAATGGAACTTAGCTATGTATTTATTTTAAAATCACTATTGGATCTTCTAGTCATGACAGTGAAACTGGAGAGATATTTGCTCTCTTGCTGTAAACATCTATAAATGTAGACAAAATACAAACAGCATTTCTTAAATACCGGACAACAGGTAGTACAGGGCTATAATTCCTGAAAGAAGGGAAACAAATTGCTTGAGCCCTATCATCAACCCTGGCTTTTTGGGAAGAGTATAGGGGGTCCAGGAACACTTTGCTTTAAGAGCAGAGAGGGGAATCCCATGAAGATCAAAGCTACCAGGCTGCATTAAGGAGACAACAATCGGAATTTGAAGGGCAGGATATTTTAGAGGTGAGAGCTGCTCAGAACACCTACAGAACTTAGCTTAGGGCTCTGCTTGAATCTTTGGCTGAGTATTGAGTTACCTATGTTCAGGATAAGGCTCTATGAGCCTGGGAGAAAGGAGAATGGAACCTTTGGAAACTGAAGAGCTGCCAAAGCTCACACAGAATTACGACACATTTGAGTTTCAACCACAGAGTAGAATGTCCTTGCCAAACATCCAGCATACACTTAAAGAGGGCCAAGTCTTAATAGGAGGATAAACTAACCCTAGAATAAAGGCTACTCTAAAGTCGTTCTAATAAAGCTTAAAAATAAGCTTCTAGTGGCTGGTGCCATGGTGTAGAGGTTAAAGCCGCTGCCTGCAGTGCTGGCATCCCATATGGGCGCCAGCTCACGTCCCGGCTGCTCCACTTCCAATCCAGCTCTTGGCTATGGCCTGGGGAAATAGTGGAAGATGGCCCAAGTGCTTGGTCCCTTGCACCCATGTGGGAGACCTGGAAGAAGCTCCTGGTTCCTGGCTTTGGACTGGCTCAGCTCTGGCCATTGCGGTCATTTGGGGGGTGAACTAGTGTACTGAAGACCTCTTTCTCGCTCGCTCGCTCTCCCTCTCTTTCTGCCTCTCTGTAACTCTGCTTTTCAAATAAAATAAAAAATCTTTTTTTTTTGGACAGGCAGAGTGGACAGTGAGAGAGAGAGAGACAGAGAGAAAGGTCTTCATTTGCCGTTGGTTCACCCTCCAATGGCTGCCGCGGCCAGCGCACCGCGCTGATCCGATGGCAGGAGCCAGGTACTTCTCCTGGTCTCCCATGGGGTACAGGGCCCAAGCACTTGGGCCATCCTCCACTGCACTCCCTGGCCACAGCAGAGAGCTGGCCTGGAAGAGGGGCAACTGGGACAGAATCCAGTGCCCCGACTGGGACTAGAACCCAGTGTGCTGGCGCCGCAAGGCAGAGGATTAGCCTAGTGAGCCGTGGCGCCGGCCTAATAAAAAATCTTAAAAAAAAAGTTTCTAAAGCAGAGGTCAGTAAATTATCACCCATGGAGAAGTGAGCTGTTTTGTAAATAAAGTTTTATTAGAATATAGTAAGATCCATTCACTTATATATTGTTTATGGCTGCTTTCAAGTTACAATGACAGAGTTAAGTAGTTGCAATAAAGATCATACCACTCCATAAGCCTAACATATTTACTATCTGGTCCTTAAGAAAACAGTCATTGATCCCACGTATAAAGGTTCAAACTAATTCATGGATAACTTAATTGCTTGCCACAACAAAGTTCAACTGCTATTTAAAAGGAGAGAAAATTCAGCAAAGAGCAATGGAAAATTCTACGATGTCTACTATACTAAAGAGGCAAGGACATAATATAAAACATCAGGAGAAAAATTAGTCAATAGAAACAGGCAAGGATTTCAAAAGAATTATTATATATGCTCAAAAATACACAGATGCAAGCACTGAGGAGAGAAAAGAACTGGGTAGAACATTTAAAGACGTAATGCTACAATGTACCCAAAACGCTAAATTCACTGGACAGGAATGGCAGTTTAGATGCTGCAGAAAAAGCATCTGACGACATTAAGACTCATGATCTAAACTAAAGGATTCAGAGGAGAAGACTCAACAAAACAAAAAGATAAAACCTCAATGGTCTTTAGGCCAGTATTTTGTGATCTGATATAGTCCCAGATTTTAGGATGGAATGGTAATGAGTGGGTCTAAAAAACCTTTTTTTTTTTTTTCGAAGAAACAATGGCTTAAAAACTTCCAATCTTAATGAAAACTAGAAAATTATATATCTAAGTAGCTGGAGAAAAACCCTAAGCAGGGTCAAAAAAACAAAGCAGGGAAAACTACACCAAGGAACATCATGATTAAAGTTCTTAAAAAAATTTTTTTTTGTTTCAAATTCATTTAACAGACAGAGAGCTGCCCACAGTGGCTGGGAGTGAGCCAGGCCAAAGCCAGAAAAGGGGAATTCAATCCAGGTTTTCCGTGTGGGCAGCAGGAACCCAATTTCTTGAGCCATTACCCTTGCCTCCCAGAGTCTGTAACTGTGGGAAGGCAGACTCAAGAGTGGACATAGGTAGTGAACCCAAGCACTCTGATGTGCAATGATTTTTCCTTCTTTCTCTTCTTTTCTTTTATCTTCTTTCTTCTTTCCTCGTTTGTTAAGATATCTATATCTATTTGAAAGGCAGAGACAGGTAGATTATTCTTCCTTTCTTCCCTCTCTTCCTCCCTCGCACCCCAAATGGCCACAAGAGCCAAGCCTGGGCCAGGTTGAAGCCAGGAACCAGAAACTCCATCCTGGCCTCCCATGTGGGTGGGAGGGGCCCAAGTATGTGGACATCTTCCGCTGTCTTCCCATGCACATCAGCAAATTCAGCAAATCTGGATTGGAAGTGGAATTCCAGCCAGCCAATATGGGATGTCAGCTGTGCCTTAACCCACTGCACTATGATGTCTTAACTGGTAGTCCAAACACCTACCCCAAATTTCTGAAAACAAATAAATAACTTGGAAATCTTAAAAAGAAAAAAAAAAAAACATAAAAAAGGAGGAGGGAAAAAAAGTCAAAAATATTACAGATTTCTCAACAGAAATAGTGGAGGATGGCCCAAGTGCTTGGGCCCTGCACCCCATGGGAGACCAGGAGAAGCACCTGGCTCCTGCCATTGGATCAGCGCAGTGCGCCGGCTGCAGCGCACTGGCTGCGGCGGCCATTGGAGGGTGAACCAACGGCCAAGAAAGACCTTTCTCTCTGTCTCTCTCTCTCACTGTCCACTCTGCCTGTCAAAAAACAAACAAACAAACAAACAAATAATGTAAGCTAAAAGACAATAGAATATCATTAAAGCACTTAAAAGCCTGTCAGTCTTAGAGTTCTATATCCAGTAAAATTATCTTTCAAAACTAAAGTCAGAATAAAGACTTCTAAAGACAAAAAAAAAAAAAAAAAAAAGTTAAGAGAATTTGTTGCCAGTAGTCACTAAAAGAAATGTTGAAAGAAATTCTTAGGTTAGAAGGAAAATGGCATCAGACAGTAAACCTAATCTGTACAAAACAATAAATTATATCAGGAATGGAGGCCAGCACTGTGGTACAGCAGATTAAATAGCTGCTTGTGACATTAATAAAGGAGTGGGAAATGTCCAGCCCATAGGCCATATAAGGCCCACGAAATCATTTGGTTTGGCCTTGGCAAGGCAACCACAAGTGAGATCTGAAATTCAATACATCTACAGAAGGCTAATTTTTAAGTTGATAATTTTGTATGGCCTGTGAATGATGTTATAAATATACGTATGATCCTTGGCAGAAAAAGGGTGCCTCACTCCTTGTGCCAGTGTGAGTCCTGGCTGCTCTGCCTCTGATTCATCTCCCTGCTGATACACCCGGGAAAGCAGAAGATGGCCCATATTGGGCCCCTGCCAGCCAAGCAGGAGACCAGGATGGAGTTCCTGACTCCTGGCTTCAGCCCTGCCCAGAACTCACTATGTGTCCATTTAGGGAGTGAACCAACAGATGGAAGACCTCTCCGGCTCTGCCTTGCAACAAATAAACAAACAAACCTCTTAAAGAAATTGACCAGGAATGATAAAAATGCTAGGCAACAAAGAGGCCATTAAGGAATCACTTTCAAATTTTGCTTTAAAAGACTACTTAAAATAAAAAAAAATTCTATTTCTTTCTTTTTTTTTTTTTTTTTAAGATTTATTTATTTGAAAGGCAGAGTTATAGGGAGGCAGAAGATGGCCCAAGTGCTTGGGCCCCTGACACTCACAAGGGAGACCCAGATGGAATTCCAGGCTCCTGGCTTCCCTAGTATGGGGAATCTCACAGGAGTCCCAAAAATAGTCACAGATCACCGCTTACTTGACCAACAGAAGGAGGCAAACTGTGGAAACTCCACAGAGAATCCTAGAGTCAAAAACTACCACTATCCACAAACTGAAAGTAAAGAAAAATGGAGTCACTCATGTCAAGCCAGAGACTGATGACTTCACTTACGCTAAGCTGATGCTTGCCAAGAAAGATGTTCCTCATCAGACTGAACAGACATCCCTGGGCAGCCTGATAATGCGAGCACTACGGATGATAACCTCCAGTTACCCTCCTACTCACACGATGATTGGATGCATCCCGAGAATGAGCTGGAGACATCCTGTCCTAGGCATTGGATTGGTGGCACCCTGGGAAACTCCGAGAGGGAGCACAACTGATTGGTGACACCCCGACCCCTACTGGAGACTCCCCCTTCAGAGTGGCAAGGATAAAAGGAGAGCCTTTTCCACTGCTCTTCATCCTCTCGAGCATCATGGCCTGGTGTGTGTGAACCTCTGGATCTCCACATATTTGGAGCTGAAGAGCCAGCTCGCTAGCCTCCTTGCGAAGTGACTACGGGATCAAAACACCAGCGGAGCTGCTGCCTCACCTGGACCCCTTATCAGCCCGCTGCCAGACCTGCTACAGAGCTGGACCAGGCCTCTCAGCAGGGGACCTCTCCAACTCCTCGCCTTGCTGTCTGCCTGGGAACTCCAAGCCCACTGCCAAGAGTGACAGCCATCCCACGACTTCCTTCCTGTAAGTGACTGATCCGAGATCCGTCTCTGCCGAGACGTTGAGCTCTGGACTTTGAACACTGACTCTTTTTCGTGACCGTGATATAAGCCTTGAAAACGCAGCATTTATAATGATGTTAGCCATGTGTAATATGAAGGAATGTGCCTCGACCCAATGATTAAGAATAATGTCATATGCTTTGCTGTACTTATATTATTATAGTTGGATGGCCTTTGAGACAGCTTTAATGTTAGATTTGTTATGATCTGTGGAGTAATGAATATAACTATATAGACTGGTGTGCAGAGTGGCGAAGCCCTAGAATGAAACTGTGTGAGCAATGAAAAGCCCATCATTGGAAAGACAGTCATGTGTCCGTGTGTTCCTTCCTCCCCGTGCTCCGACAGGTCGCCCTTAAGCACTGCTGAGCTGCATGACAGCAGGCACTCGTGACCCCTAGCCCAGCCATTTGGGGAGTAAACAAGCAGATGGAAGACCTCTCTCTGCCTCTCAAGTAAATAAATCTTTTTTTTTTTTAAGCAAATAATGAGACATTTTTAAAACCAACCATATAAACTGCACTAACTATGAATGGCAATGCTAAAAGGTAAAGATTGTCAGTCTGAATGAAAAAGCAGGAGCCAGCACCCGCTATATAAAATAAACACATTTTAGATATAAAGATATAGGATAAAAGTAAAAAGATGGATAGGGTGGGTATCAGAGCTAGTGGTTAGGCCGCCAGCTGGGGATGCCTGCATCCCACGTTGGAGTGCCTGGATTTGAAACTTGGCTCAGCTCCCAACTATAGCTCCCTGCTGATGCACAGTGTGGGAGGCAGCAGGTGATGGCTCCAGGTAATTGGGTTCCTGCTACCCACTTGGGAGACTAGGATTGATTCCCTGGCTTCTGGTTTCAGCTTGACACAGAACCAGTTGTTGTGGGCATTTGGGGAATGAAACTAGTGGACAGAAGTTTGTTCATTCTCTCTCTCAAAATAAATAAGTGAACACTTTTTTAAAAAGTAAAATGATATCAGATGTGCCATGCAAACACTAATAATAGAAAAGGCAGAATGCCTATTATAATTAATAGAAAAAATTTCACCATCAGGGATAGAGTTCATAAAGTAAAAGGAGTCATTTCAGCAGCAGGACATAACAATCCTGAATCTGTACATATCCCAAAACAGAACACATGAAGCAAATGGACATCACCTAAAAAGTGAAGGAAAATCTATAATAATAGCTGAATATTTCAACACTCTTTTAGTACCTGATGAACAAATAGGTAGAAAATCAGAAAGTACCTAGAAATGGAAACAATCAATTGCATTGGCCTACCTGACATTTACAGAACATTCTACCAACAATATACATGCTTTTCAAATGTATATAGAACATTCTCTACTCTAGACCATATATGTTGGCTGATAAAACAAGATTGAAATTTATAAGAAAGATTCATGTAAAGTATGTTTTCTGATCACAATACAAGTAGTCATTTATAGAAATCAATAAATGAAAGACATCTGCAAACTCCCAAATATTTGAAAATTGAAAAATGCTCTTTGAGGTGACACATGGGTCAATAAAGAAATCCTAAGAGACATCAGAAAATATTCTGAACTGGATGAGAAGAAAAACAACATCAAAATTTGCAGGATTCATGAAAGGCAACTTTAAATTTAAAGCTTTTATTAAAAAAGAATAGTCCAGGCCGGCGCCACGGCTCACTAGGCTAATCCTCCGCCTAGCGGCGCCGGCACACCGGGTTCTAGTCCCGGTCAGGGCGCCGGATTCTGTCCCGGTTGCCCCTCTTCCAGGCCAGCTCTCTGCTGTGGCCCGGGAGTGCAGTGGAGGATGGCCCAAGTGCTTGGGCCCTGCACCCCATGGGAGACCAGGAAAAGCACCTGGCTCCTGGCTCCTGGCTCCTGCCATCGGATCAGCGCGGTGCGCCGGCCGCGGCGGCCATGGGAGGGTGAACCAACGGCAAAGGAAGACCTTTCTCTCTGTCTCTCTCTCTCACTGTCCACTCTGCCTGTCAGAAAAAAAAAAAAAAGAATAGTCCAAAATCAATTAAGCTTAACACACTAATGAAAGTAAATTTAGCCTAAGTTACAAGAAAGAAGCAAACCATGAAGATATAAATGAGCAAAGATCAAGGAAATATACAAACAAAAGAAAAAAACTGGTGGATCAAAATGTTCCTAAAAATATTATTAAGACTGATGAAATTTTAGAAGAATGGATCAAGACAAAAAATAAGACTCAAATAGAAGACACAAAGTATCAACACAAGAAGAAATAGGAAACGTCACAGTTTCTACAGACAAGATGAATATAAGGAGTACCTGAAAACCCTCAAGAAAAAATGGAATGAAAAGATAACTATTTTGGTGCAAAAATTTCAAGTCTTCCCTTGTATGTGTAGAGTATGGACTTTTTTTTCCAACAAAATAAACTTATCTTTTAACTCCATTTTCCATGAATGAAGTTTTTAAAGTACCCTCATACTGTGAGCAATTTTATGCCAATTAATTTAAGCTTATATTTCTTGAAGACAAAATTGATAAAAACTGCCTAAAAGAAATAGGTGAGGTTATAAAATGCAGGTTTTCTCTCAATGACATATAATTTGTAATAAAAAAAACTTTCCTGTAAATAATTCCAGACTCAAATGGCTTTCTTACTAACTTTTCTCAAATACAAATTCCTTCCAACTATACAGGAAACATTCCAAATCACTATATGAGGCTAGTATTGCTCTGATATCAAAGACAAGTAAATAGAAGAACCCAGATGCAAAAATACATAACTGTTAGAAAGTCAAATTCAATGGTATACATCATGCTCAAATAGGATCTACCACAGGGATACAGAATTGCTTTAATTCCTGAAACAATGTACTTTATTTTTATTTATTTATTTATTTATTTATTTATTTATTTATTTAGACAGGCAGAGTGGACAGTGAGAGAGAGAGACAGAGAGAAAGGTCTTCCTTTGCCGTTGGTTCACCCTCCAATGGCCGCCGTGGCCAGCGCACCGCGCTGATCCAATGGCAGGAGCCAGGTGCTTCTCCTGGTCTCCCATGCGGGTGCAGGGCTCAAGGACTTGGGCCATCCTCCACTGCACTCCCTGGCCACAGCAGAGAGCTGGCCTGGAAGAGGGGCAACCGGGACAGATTCTGGCGTCCCAACTGGGACTAGAACCCGGTGTGCCGGCACCGCAGGCTGAGGATTAGCCTATTGAGCCGGGCGCCGGCCTGAAACAATGTACTTTCACACATTAACAGGCTAAAAAACAAACAAACAAAAAACACACCTTAAATGGTTATTGACAGAAAAAAATGACATAATATGCATTCATGATTAATTAAAAAATAAAACAAATTTTAAAACAAACCAGGAATAGAAGGTACCTTGCCCAATATAATAAAGGACATCTATGAAAACCCCAAACGAAAAAAATTATTTTCATTGTAAAATGACTAAACAGGGGGCTGGTACTGTGGTGCAGTGGGTTAAAGCCCCAGTCTGCAGCGCCGGTATCCCATGTGGGTGCTGGTTTGAGTGCCGGCTTCTCCTCTTCTGATCCAGCTCTCTGCTAAGGCCTGGGAAAGCAGTAGAAGATGGCCCAAGTGCTTGGGCCTCTGCACCCACAAGGGGGACCCAGAAGAAGCTCCTGGCTCCTGGCTTTGGATCAGCTCAGCTCTGGCCATTGCCATCATTTGGGGAGTAAACCATCGGATGAAGACCTTTCTCTCTCTCTCTCTCTCTCTCTCTGGCTTGACCTCTCTCTCTAACTCTGTCTTTCAAAGAAAGAAAATAAATCTTTTTTTTTTTTTTTTTTTTTTTTTTGGACAGGCAGAGTGGACAGTGAGAGAGACAGACAGAGAGGAAGGTCTTCCTTTGCTGTTGGTTCACCCTCCAATGGCCGCCGCGCTGCGGCTGGCATACCGCGCTGATCTGAAGGCTGGAGCCGGGTACTTATCCTGGTCTCCCACGGGGTGCAGTGCCCAAGCACCTAGGCCATCCTCCACTGCACTCCCTGGCGACAGCAGAGAGCTGGCCTGGAAGAGGGGCAACCGGGACAGAATCCAGCGCCCCGACCAGGACTAGAACCCGGTATGCCAGCACCGCAAGGCGGAGGATTAGCCTATTGAGCCGCGGCGCCGGCCTAAAATAAATCTTAAAAAAAAAAAAGACTAAGCAAGCAAGGAAGTCTGTTCTGACCACTTCTATTTAATATTGTTCAGAGAATGCTAAGCCACTACCATAGGCCTCCCCACTCCCCAGAAAGGCACATATAAATGGAAAGGAAGGAGTAAAATGGCCTATATTTACAGATGACATGACTGTACACTTAGAAACTCTGTAAGTATCAGAAATAAGTGAGTTTAGCAAGATACAAGGTTAAAAATAATACCATTTGTAATACAGCATAAAAACATAACATGCCCAAGAATAACAGAATATGTTCCAGCCCCCAAAATAAAGATGCTATGTTCAGGAATCACAGGAACCAACACCAATACAATGCCAGTTATGCTCCAATTTATGTGCACATCCAATGAAATCTCAGTTCAAACACCAGCAGGTTTTTTCCTTAACAGTAAATATCGATGAGCTTATTCTAACATTTCTATGGAAAAGCAAAGGACCCAGAATAGGCAAAGCAACTTTGTAAAAGCACAAAGTTTAAAGATGTTACACTCTCTTGTCAATTGTTAAATCAACAACAGGAGTCACTGTGCACTTGTTCCCCATGTAGGACCTCTGTCCTTAATGTGTTTTACTATGAGAATTAATGGTAAAACTAGTCTTCAAACAGTACTTTACACTTTGTGTGTCTGTGTGGGTGCAAACTGTTGAAATCTTTACTTAGTATAGAGTTGATCTTCTGTATATAAAAATAATTAAAAATGAATCTTAATGAAGAATGGGATGGGAGAGGGAGTGGGCAGTGGGATGGTTTGGGGCAGGTATGGAGGGAAGAACCGCTATAAATTTCATAAGTACAAATTTTGGATTATATTTATTAAATAAAAGCTTTCTATAAAAAACAAAATATTCAAAAGTCATTTGAAGAAAAAAAAGATGTACACTCTTGTAAACTTGTAAACTTATTATAAAGCTACAGAAATTAAGACAATTTGCTGTTGTTCTAAGAGTTGACACAGAAATTACTGGAACATTGTTTGGACTGGAAATTACTGGAAAATTGTTTTCTCCAATGAGGCTATGGTACTTGAAAAAGATAGTCTTCACAGTAAATGAAGTGCTGGAAAAACTGAGTATATGGGAAATGGTAAACATCAACTTTTTTTTTTTAAGATTTTCCATCCACTGGTTGACTCCATAAATGGTCACAGCAGCCCAGAGCTGGGCCAATATGAAGCCAGGAGACTGGAGCGTCTTCCAGGTTTTCCACGTGGGTGCAGCGGCCCAAGGACTTGGGCCATCTTCCACTACTTTCCCAGGCCATAGTAGAGAGCTGGATCGGAAGTGGAGAAGCCAAGATTAGAACCAGTGCCCATATGGGATGCTGGCACTGTAGGCAGTGGCTTTACCTGCTATGCCACAGCACTAGCCCCAAACATTAACCTTTATCTCAGACTAAACACAAAAATTAACTCAGGTATAAGTGTTGTGGCACAGGTTAAGCTGTCTTTTGCAATGCTGGCATCCTATGTTGGAGTGCTGGTTCTAGTCACAGCTGCTCTGCTTCCAATCCAGCTTCCTGCTAATGTACCTAGGGAGACAGAAGGAGATGGCCCAAGTATTTGGGACTCTGCCACCCATACAGGAGACCCAGATGAAGTTCTTGGCTCCTGGCTTTGGCCTAACTATTGTGATTATTTGGAGAGTGAATCATAGAATGGAAACTCTTTGTCTCTTGCCTTTCAAATAAAATAATAAGTATTTAATACAATTAACTCAAAGTAGATCACAGCCATAAGCATAAAATCTAAAACTATAAAATATCTAATAGAAATACTGGATATAATCTTCATGGCCTTGTTGTGTTAGGCAAAAACAATTTTTTTATTAAAGATTTATTTATTTATTTGAGAGGAAGAATTAGAGAGAGAGAGAGACGGAGAAGTCTTCCATTTGCTGGTTCATTCCCAAATTGTCCCAATGGCTGGAGCTGGCTGATCTGAAGCCAGGAACCAGGAACTTCTTCCTGGTTTCCCATGTGGGTGCAAAGGCCCAAGCACTTGGGCCATTTCCACTGCCTTCCCAAGCCCTTAGCAGAGAGCTCTATCAGAAGAGGAGCAGTGGAGATAGAAACCAGTGCCCATATGGGATGCTGGTGCTGCAGGCAGAGGCTTAACCTACTACGCCACAGCATGGGACCATAGGCAAAAATTTCTTAAATAGGTATCAAAAAGGGGGCTGGCATTGTGGCATAGCGGGTAAATCTCTAAATACGATGCTGGCATCCCATGTGGGCACTGGGTTGAGTCCTGGCTGCTCCACTTCTGATCTAGCTCCCTGCTAATGCACCTGGTAAAAGCTCCTGGCTTCAGCTTTGCACAGCCTGGCCACTGAAACCCTGATGAAGTCCCTTGCTCCTTGTTTTGGCTTGGCTCAGCCCTTGCTATTGTGGCCAACTGGGGAAAGAACCAGCAGACAGAAGATCTCAATCTTTTTCTACCTCTTCTCCATCACTCTACATTTCAAACAGACAAATATTTTTTAAAAAATTAATAAAAGTGTACATTCATGTAACCACCTGCATAGTCAGAAAACACTTCCATAATCCCAAAAAGTTCCTTTGCACTCCTTCCCAGTTCTCTCACAGCAAACATCTTATCTTTCTGTTACCATAATTTACCTTTTTAAGAATTGTGTATGAATGGAATTCTGTAACATGTATTATGTCTGGTACTTATTTCACTCGGTATAAGTTTTGAGATTCATTCTTGTCATGTATGTCCATGATTTACTCCTTTTATTGCTGAGTGGTATTCTGTTGTATGGCTATACCACCACTTTTTCACCTGCAAATCAACATTTGAGTTCTGCTCAGTTTTAGGCCATTATTAGTAAAATTGTATACAAACACTTGTGCAAACTTACACTTTCATAGAGTGGATATATGCTTTCATTTTTCTTGGGAAAATAGCTGGATCCTTGGGTGAATGTATGTTAAACTTTATGGAGCACTGCAAACTTCTTACAAAGCAACAGTACCGTGGTCTATTCCTACCAACAGTGTAACTATTCTTGTAGGTGTGGAGTCATAGTGTCTAAGTCTGCTTTGTGGTGTTAGAATACGTGAGATTGGTTAACTTATAAAGAACAAAAATTTATTCTCTCACAGTTTTAAAGGCTGAGAAGTCCAAGATCAGGGTGCTGGTATCCTGTATGGGTTGCATCCTCACATACAGAAGAGCAAAAGAGAGAACCAATTCCCACAAGCACCTTTTACACTAGCGTTAATCCATTCATGAAGGCAAAGCTCTCATGACCTAACATCCCTGCAAAAGATTTCACCTGCCAACATTGCTGCATTGGGGATTAAGCTGCCATCACATGAATTTTGAGGGATAAGTCAGACTATAGTAGCTGGCCCACTATAAGAGGTACTAGAAAGGGCCATGTAGGGAGGTGGGACTTCCATCTGTGCTGGCTGGCAATGACCCCCCACCTCATGGGGTTAGGGGAGAGCCTGCAGCAACTCTGGACTTCTACTCCAACCTGGCAGGGGAAGGCTACTCTCTCTCTTCTTTGGTTGGTGTTAGTGGAGGCCTACTTAAGAGTCTGGTCTTTCCTGACTGCTCAGTAGGAACAAGGCCATTCCTCAACACTGTCAGTGGAGACCATCTGAACAATCAAAACTCCTACCTTCACAACAAGATTCCTATGCCTCAGGTATCAGCAGAGATGGGAATAAAAAGCCCAGGCTTCTTTTTTCATTGGTAGTAACAAAATGCCTCCGCTGGTCCCTGCTACGCTGATGCCCTTCATCACCCCTGGCTAAATATCTCCTATCAAAGAAAGGCTCAAAGACAAAGTTTAAACAAGATTCAGAATTCCATAACATTATCTACCAAAAAAAAAAAAAAAAAAAAAAAAACCTCCAATATTTCAATAAAAAGTAACTTGTCATACAAGAACCAGAAATATCTTAAACTGAATTAAAAAAAAATAGTTGACAGATACACAGAGATAACAGAGATGGTTAGAATTATTATTACAGGAGCCATTGTAAAACTGATTGGAAATTTCAAATACACTTGAGACAAAAGGTCTCAGCAAAGAAACAGAAGATATAAAGAAAGGAAAATGGAAATTTTAGAATAAAAAATATTCAGAATTAAAAAAAAAAAACAGATGGGCTGAACAGCAGAATAGAAAGAACAGAGGAAAGAATCCAGGACCAAAACATAGAATAAAAGAGATTACCCTGTCTGAATATAACAGAGAAGAGACCAAAGAGAGAACAGTTTCAGGGACCTGTGAGACTATAACAAAAGATCCAATATTTGTAAACAGAGTCCTGGAAGGAAAGGACAAAGTGTGTCCAACAAAGTACTCTGAAAAACAATGGCTAGAAACTCCCAAATCTGGCGAAAGAGATACATTCTAGAAGCAGAGCAACCACCAAGCAAGATAAATTTAAGGAAATCCATGGCAAGACATCATCAAACTTCTGAAAACTAAACACAAAAACTTTGAAATCTGGGAGAGAAATGGCTTACTTAAAGGGGAAAATCAACTCTATTGATAAAGGATTTGTTATCACAAACTACAGACACCAGAAGAAAGTGGTACAATATTTTTTAAGAGCTGAAAGAAAAGAACTCTGAACCCAGAATCCTATACCCAAAGCAAGCAGAAGAAAATAAAGGATCTAAGCATAAAGCAAGATTATTAATATCACAGAAACAAGAAATCCACTTTGTTTTTTAAAAAGATTTATTTATTTATTTGAAAGGCAGAGTTACATACAGAGAGGCAGAGGCAGAGGCAGAGAGACAGAGGTCTTCCATCCGCTGGTTCACTCCTCAAATGGCCACATCGGCTGGAGCTGCACTGCTCGGAAGCCAGGAGCTAGGAGCCTCTTCCGGGACTCCCATGTGGGTGCAGGGGCCCATGGTCTTAGACCATCTCCTACCGCTTTCCCAGGCCATAGTAGAGAGCTGGATTGGAAGAGGAGCAGCTAGGACTAGAACCAGTGCCCAAATGGGATGCTGGCACTGCAGGTGGTGGCTTTACCGGCTATGCCACAGCGCCGGCCCTGGAAATCACGTTATATACCTTTCAAAGAAGCATCACCACTTTTGAAGTAGTTTTATCAAAAATAACAAAGCTGAATCTAATTATCTAGATCCAACTACCAATTTATAGAAAATACAGAGGACAGAAGAACCTGCTTCTTCATGCCATGGAAAAGTAGCCAGCAAAATGCAGCTGTATGAATCTCTGCAGAAGAAATGATCTCGTGATTTCTTCAAACAAAGGGGAGAAAAAGAGATGAGGGAAAACTAAGAAGTAAGAGAAGCTTAAAAAGACACAGTTTAGAAAAGAAAAACTAACGTTTCATTACTTGGATGATAAAACCATAGAGAAAATTAAGGAATCAGATGTTATAAAAATTCAGAAGAACCATTACTCCGGGGCACTGGTCAAGAGAGGACTGTGTATGCAAACAAGGTGGAAGATGTCTGAGGCGGCAAATTCTGGCTCCTGACAGGGATGGTGGTTACAGGAACATTTGCTTTATAAGAATTAATTAAGTTAATTAATTAAGTTTTCCAAGTATTACATGGTTTTCTAATTTTGTGTTTTACTTAAAAATAACAAAGTTACTTAAGTTCTTGGATACCTGCACTAGAGTCTGAGAAAATAAGTCAAAAAAAAAAAAATGAAAAGAAATTCTAAATCCCCAGCTATGGCAAGAAATACTTTTTTTTTTTTTTTTTTTTTTTTAAGATTTACTGTGGGCCGGCGCCGTGGCTCACTAGGCTAATCCTCCGCCTTGCGGCGCCAGCACACCGGGTTCTAGTCCCGGTCAGGGCGCCAGATTCTGTCCCGGTTGCCCCTCTTCCAGGCCGGCTCTCTGCTGTGGCCCGGGAGTGCAGTGGAGGATGGCCCAAGTCCTTGAGCCCTGCACCCCATGGGAGACCAAGATAAGTACCTGGCTCCTGCCATTGGATCAGCGCGGTGCGCTGGCCACGGCGGCCATTGGAGGGTGAACCAACGGCAAAGGAAGACCTTTCTGTCTCTCTCTCTCACTGTCCAAAAATAAATAAAATAAAATAAAATAAAATAAAATAAAATAAAATAAAATAAAAAAGATTTACTGGGGCCGGGGCTATGGTGTAGCAGGTAAAGCCACCACCTGTTCAGGCTGCTCCACTTCCAATCCAGCTCTGTGCTGGATTTTCACTTGGTAAAGCAGCTGAAGAAGGCCCAAGTGACTGGGTCCCTGCACTTATGTGGGAGACCTGGAAGAAGCTCCTGGCTTCTGGCTTTGGATCAGTCCAGCTCTGGCTGTTGCAGCCATTTGGGGAGTGAACTAGTGGGTGGAAGATATCTCTCTCTCTCTCTAACTCTCTCAAATAAATAAAGTAAATTTTTTTAAAAAAAACTAGGCTTAAGAGGAATTTGTGTATCTGGAGGGAACCCCCCAAGAACAGCCCCCATGCTATTTTTCCCATTCTCCCAATTTTATGTAACAAAACCATGGGAGCAGAAGCCACTTTTATCCATTTTAACTGTATCTAAAAACTGTATGGCGGGGCCAGTGCTGTGGTGTAGAAGGTAGAGCTGCTGCCTGCAGTGCCGCTATCCCATCTGGACACTGGTTCAAGTCCCGGCTGCTCCACTTCCGATCCAGTTCTCTGCTATGGCCTGGGAAAACAGTAGAAGATGGCCCAAGTCCTGCACCCAGGAAGACCTGGAAGAGGCTCCTGGCTTCGGATAGCACAGCTCCGGCTGTTATGGCCAGTTGGGGAGTGAACCAGCAGATGGAAGACCTCTCTCTCTCTCTGCCTCTCATTCTCTTTGTAACTCTGACCTTCAAATAAATAAATAAATCTTAAAAAAAAAACTGTATGGCAGAGGCTTGCTTTGAACACAACTCTAACAGGAAAAAAGAGGGGCTCAGACAAGAAAAAAAGATATACTTTATCTTGTTTATGATACAGATTAATAAATATTTGATAGTTGGTGGAAAATTTTACTTAACTTTTTTTAAAGATTTTTATTTATTATTTGAGAGTTATACAAAGAGAGGAGAGGCAGAGAAAGAGGGAAGTCTTCCATCCACTGGTTCACTCCCCAGTTAGCTGCAACAGCCAGAGCTGCGCTGATCCGAAGCCAGGAGACAGGAGCTTCCTCCGGGTCTCCCACGTGGGTGCAGGGGCCTAAGAGCTAGGGCCATCTTCTACTGCTTTCCCAGGCCATAGCAGAGAGCTGGATCGGAAGTGAGCAGCTGGCACTAGAACTAGCGCCCATATGGGATGCCAGCGCTTCAGGCCAGGTCGTTAACCTGGCCTAACTCAGTGGGTTACACTGAGCCAGAGCGCTGGCCCCTTATTTATCTTTCAAAATATATTTGAGGGGGCTGGCGCCGTGGCTCACTTGGTTAATCCTCCGCCTGTGGCGTCAGCATCCCATATGGGCGCCGGGTTCTAGTCCTGGTTATTCCTCTTCCAGTCCAGCTCTCTGCTGTGGCCCAGGAGGGCACTGGAGGATGTCCCAAGTCCTTGGGCCCTGCACCCGCATGGGAGACCAGGAGGAAGCACCTGGCTCCTGGCTTCGGAGTGGTGTAGCTCCGGCTGTAGTGGCCTTTTAGGGGGTGAACCAACGGAAGGAAGACCTTTCTCTGTCTCTCTCTCTCACTGTCTAACTCTATCTGTCAAATAAAAAAAAAAGGTATTTGAGGAGAGAGAGGGAGAGGGAGAGAGAGAGAGAGAGAGGAAGAGGGAGAGGGAGAGGGGGAGAGGGGGAGAGGGGGAGAGGGGGAGAGGGAGAGAGGGAGGGAGAGAGAGAGAGAGGGAGGGAGAGAGAGAGAGAGAGAGAAAGGAGAATGAGAATCTTCTATATACTGGTTCTCTCCCCGCCAAGTCTGGGGCAGGATGAAATCCAGAGCTGGGAACTCATTTGGGTCTTCACATGGGTGGCAGGGTCCCAAGTGGCACAGTAAGGCATCCCGTAGGAACACCAGTCCCAGTCCTGGCTGCTCCACTTTCGATCTTGCTCCCTGCTAATGCACCTGGGAAGGCAGGGAAGGATGGGCTGAGTGCTTGGGCCTTTGCTACCCATGTGGGAGACCTGGATGGAGTTCCTGGCTCCTGGCTTCAAGAAGTGGCTGCTTGGGGAATGAACCAGAAGACAGAAGATCTCTCTTTCTGTAACACTGCCTTTCAAATAAATAAAATAAATCTTAACACATACACATACACACACGGACTGGCATTGTGGTATAGCAGAGAAAGCCACCGCCTGCAATGCAGGCATTCCATATGGATTGGATATAAGCTCCCTGCTAATGCCCCTGGGAGAGCAGTGGAGAATGGACCAGCTGCTTAGGCCTCATGGGAGACCCAGAAGCTCCTGGCTTTGGCCTGGCCCAGCCCTGGCCAATGTGGCTATTTGGGAGAGTGAACCAGCCTAAGGAAGATGCTGTCTCTCCTTTTCTCTCTTTCTGGAACTCTACCTTTCAAATAAATAAAATAAATCTTTAAAACACACACACACACACACACACACACACACACACACACACACAGTTCTTTTCCTCAGAGATGGAAGGTATGAACAAACACCAAAACTTGCAGAAGAAAATACAGAAGAGGGACCGGTGCTGTGGTACAGCTGCTTAAAGCCCCAGCCAGCAGTGCCAACATCCCATATGGGCGCTGGTTCAAGTCCCGGTTTCTCTTCTTCCAATCCAGCTCTCTGCTATGGCCTGGGAAAGCAGTGGAAGATGGTCTATGTTCTTGGGCTCCTGTACCCTGTGGGAGGTGCAGAAGAAGCTCCTGGCTTCGGATCAGCTCAGCACTGGCCATTGTGGTCATTTGGGGAGTGAACCTCTCTCTCTGGCTCTACCTCTCTCTAACTCCTTCAAATAAATCAAATAAATCTTTTTTAAAAAATACAGAGGAATGCACCATCCCTACTTGAATTTAATGGCATGATTACATTCACTCAACACATGTTTATGGTGTGGCTCTTTGAGCCAGGCAACACAGTTCTTTCCTTCCTTCCCATCTGCAAATTTCTGCTAGTACCAAATCAGTAAAAATCAAAGTGACTGTATTTCTAGTTGTTACAGAGACCCATCCTTTCCTGTTCCCATAATCCTATAGCCTTTTTAATAGGTCCATCAGCTTCCTAAAAAATTATATAGGTTCATCCACAGGATAGGAGAATTTATTTTTGTGACAATTTATCACCCATTGGTCTATATTCCTCCACTGGATAGGTTTAATCGGCCAAAGGTACTTGTGAACATATGCCCTGTCTCCTGTCTCATATCCTTATAAAGCAGAGATTCCTAGATCAACATAGACCTCTCTCTCTTTCAGAGTGCAAGGGGAGACTGGAAAATCCATTTTGGCCTTGGATCCAAGAGATATTCTTCAATTCAGCTTCACTATTAATGAAACTAACATTTTAAGCACTACTTTAAACCCACATCCATTGCTTAACTGGTTTAGAATTTACAGATGTAAGGATAGTCTCAAAGTCACATACCAACCAGAAAATATGAAAGTCTGGATTAAGGTGAGTAAGTAGGAGATTAAACCAAATCAATCCCCCTTCCCCACACCCACACCCACACCCACACCCACAATTTTCTCCCTTTACTAGGTAAACAAGATAGCTGGAGATGCTAAGAATTTTAGTTCACAGCAGTTCAGGCTGGGCTTATATCATCAGCACGGAAAGCTGGCAGTCTGGTGACTCAAAGTCACAAAAATAGCCCAGTCTCTGTGTGTAAATTAAGCAAAATTTAGCCAAAGTCACATTCTTAACCTAATAAATAATGAAATTGAGATAAAATTTTAAGTAAAAATTTTGAATTATATAAACCTGATTCCAAAAAAAAGTACAAAGTATCTTACAGAGACATACAAGAAACAAATTTATATAAAATTAAACTCTTCTACTATTTTATTGTGGCAATCTCTTGCGTGTTTTAGACATAATTCTTTCCAGCTCATCTGTTTTCACCTGCCTCTCTCCCCCTAGTCATTGGAAGTATGAAAAAATATCTGGAAGTCTTAAAAAAGAAGACTAAAGTTCTCAAATAATCCCATAAGAATCCTTTACTAAATGACCTTAATAAGTGACCTCCTCCATCAAAAGGACATCATCTACCCCGCTCTATTATTTCTGCCAATTATACCGAAAGGCTTATGGTCAACTTCTGATATTTGAAACACAAAAGATTTACTATCTCTTTCCTTCAAGAGTCTATTATTTAAAGCTATTTCCTTGACTTATATTCAATCCACAAAATCACTGCTTAAAAGACAGTATTGATTTGTTAAAATACCTGTTATAGCACCTTTGTACCCATATTAACCAAATCTTTTTCAACAAATCTCCAACTTCCTCTTCTCCATTAATTTTTTAAATGCTTTGTCCCTCGTATATACCTTTGTTATCTATTGAGTTCTAAAGCTATCAGGAAACTTAAATCTGCTGCATAGAGGCATTTTTTTTCCTTATTGCCCAAGTTTGTTCTCTCCCATTTCCTTTGAGATTTTTTTTCCTTCTTATTACTGCCTGTCTATCCAATCCCAGTATTTTCTCTTAATTCTACTTCCTTCTAGCTGCCCCATACTTCCAATCTCTTAGAACCAACAATGGATAGCTTTGCTGTCCAGCTCTCACTTCAACACTCAATTCTTACTAAAGCTACCAATCCACAGATATTTCAAATGTATCAATTAATCACAACAACTTGTACTTTAACTTTAATCAATTTCTAAGGCAGAAGTCTCTCACGTAATCCTACACAGATAAGTATACCCAAAAACCAAAGACTGAGAAAAAAATTAGCATACTGAATGTCTAAAGCACTATTTATTAGCTCAGCTGGTATTAAGTTAAGGCAATGACCTTTGGCTTTAAGTTGGTAAGAAAAAGGATAAATTCTCTATCATTTACTCCTTTCAGAACAGCAATCCAATACATACCTTTGTAGAAAATATGTTTCTTCTGGGTTTATTCAAATATCAGAGAATGAATCCACATTACTTTATTGCTTAAAAAAGAGACTAAAACTTGCCTTATATACAAAACTGACTAGGTATGCCACAAGGCATAAGACTTAATTAGACCATCTACTGAAACTTTAAACTTATTAAGAGGTTGTAGTTACCTCTTTTTGTAGATGAAGTTTGAAGCAACTGTTTGGCTTTGAGGGAAGTACGAGGCAAAATTTTCAGCCTTTGCGAAGCTGTTGAAAAATAAGGAACTGTAATATTTGCCTGGAAGTACAAGATAAAGGCTATAGGTTCTGTAAACTTGAATAGTTTAATGCAAACTTGGAAATTTGTCAAGGAGCAAAAACCATAAGGTACAAATATGTTAGAATCCTAGTAGCAGAAGAATTTTAAGTGATGCTTAGAGCATTAAGTTGGGAAGGAAAAGAGATGGAAATCTTAGTGTGCAGTGCATACTTTCAGAACATTTCTTACAGATGAGAAAATCTCCAATATGTCAATCAGCCAAAACATCAAAGAGAAATCAAACCACCAGCAAAACATGCTGCAGAATGCAAGGAGTACAAATACAAAGATAAATGATGAATGTATGCACACATATAGAATAAAATAAATGCAGGACTTGTTCAACGCAAAAAAGCAACTTTTGGCAAAGCAGTTATTGTTAGATTAATTACTCTAACAGTAATCCCCATACTCAAAAAGGAGAAGAAAACTCAGAACCAGGCAGGAACATTATCTTTTTCTGGAATAACAACTAACAGGAGCCACTTTAGGTAGCACCGTATCTGAGCTGTGCACATAGGCATACAGGGATGTGTGGGTATGATGTTGTCTTGAGGGGTTTGCAGGAGTCACTACATCTGCTTTCTAAGGTGATAAGTGAAGAATTCTAAGCTCTCTTCCAAACTCCTAATCTATTAATTGAAACTCACAAAACTGGCAAGTAAGAGGCAGCCTAGGGCCATCTAGCGTTAAAGAGGTTACAATTATTCTATTATACAGTTACTCTGACAATTCCCACGCTTACCTATTTAAGTGGCTCTAAAATGTCAGTTTATGCCTCCTAGGATTTATGTGCAAAGATTCCTGCCCCCAATAAACCTAGCTAGAGCATAAACAATTATTGGGGTAATAAAAATTAAGAATTTCTCTCTCCTCTATTGCTTCACTCTATCGAAGTTGAAAAGCTATTTTCTCACAGATAATAAACCTTTTAAAAGTAATAAGTGTATGTATTCAGTTTCAAATTTTACAACACTATATATTACTGTAGCTAAAAAATGTTTGATACCAATTTAATTCAAATATTTCCAGGAAAACTATCAAAACATTCTCCACACTGAAGAAAATCAATTTTTTAATGGATTATCTTATATCTATTCCACCAACCAACAAACAAACAATACAACCACCACTGAATACTATTTAACTACATATTTATTCATTCACTCATTCTTGTTTTCTTTCATTTAAATAGCATAATATCAGGTACTGCTTCAGCTATAATATTTAATAGCTTACTAGATAGTTTCTACTTTCATGGAACTCATCCTAGGAAAGGGGAAACATACAATAAACAAAGCTGTAAAATATTCAGCCTGCCAGGGAGCAACACCTGCTACACAGAAAATTAAGTAGAGGGGCTGGTGTTGTGCTCTAGAGGGTAAAGCTGGTGCCGCAGTGCCGGCATCCCATATGGGAGCTGGTTTGAGACCTGGCTGCTCCACTTCCAATCCAGCACTCTGCTACGGCCAGGGAAAGCAGTGGAAGATGGCCCAAGTCCTTGGGCCCCTGCACCTGCATGGGAGACCCAGAAGAAGCTCCTGGCTCCTGGCTTCGGATCGGCGCAGCTCAGGGCATTGTGGCCAACTGGAAAGTGAACCAGCAGATGGAAGACTTCTCTTCCTCCCTCTTCTCTCTCTCTCTCTCTTCCCCCCCTCCCCCTCTTCCCCTCTTCCCTTCTTCCCCTCTCCCTCTCTCTCTGTGTAACTCTGACTTTCAAATAAACAAATAAATCTTAAAAACAACAACAACAACAACAACAAAAAACAGAAAATTAAGTAGAAAAGGTTGAACAGGAAGTAGAAGTTGCAGTTAAAAAGAGGGTGACCAGGAAAGATTTCTGCAAGACGACATTTGCACCAAGATCTGAAGGAAGAGAGGGAAAGAGCCTTGTAGCTATCTGGGGAAAGTATTTGAGACTGAGAAAAAAGCAACTGTAAATGACACTGAGATTGCAATCTGCTGAGTATGCTTGAAGAACAGAAAAAAGGCCAGTATTGGAGTAGAGTAAATGAGGGCAAAAGAAAACAGGGGCCAGCACTGTGGCGCAGCGGCTTAACACCCTGGCCTCAAGTGCCGGCATCCCTATGGGTGCCAATTCAAGACTCAGCTGCTCTACTTCCCATCCAGGTCTTTCCTATGGCCTGGGAAAGAAGCCTGGGAATGGAAGATGGCCCAGGTCCTTGGGCCCCTGCACCCCTGTGGGAGACCTGGGAAAAACTCCTGGCTCTGGACTAGCCCGGCTCTGGACTAGCCCAGCTCTGGCCATTTGCAGCCACTTGGGGAGTGCACCAGTGCATAGAAGACCTACCTCTCCCTCTCCCCTCTCTGCCTCTGCTCTCTGTAACTCTGCATTTCGAATAAATAAATAAATAATTTTTAAGAAAAACCTATTTCAATAAACATGTCATCATTTTCCAAGTAATTTTTAGCTTAAAACTTCCCATGTACTTACTCCTTGTAGTTTCTTACATCCTCCCACTCTTTCAGAGCTCCACTGTGGTCTAAATATCTAATTCAAATCCTCAGCACTCTGTTTTTGGGTCAGAACAGTGTCCTTTGGGGTCTTCCTACATCTAATCCTTTCTCCACTCAAGAATATCAAGGAAAAAAAAGTGCTGCCCATGCTCAAGGGCGGCAAAAAGCCAGTGTACTGTCTGTACAGAATTTAGAAACAAAAATAAAAAGAGTTTCATTTGTTTTCTATTATCATTATGTCCCAACAATAGCAACCAATGTCAGTGATTAAATACTCCTCCCAGAAAAGAACAGTTTAATGGTCTAGTTACAGCTGCTGTTGAGTTTTAATAATATATGTAAGCTTTAAATCGCATCTTATTACGTGTCCTGTTATAAGCACATCATTTCACATGAAAATTAATGAGAAGAGCTCCCAATTATAGTTTCCCATACATGTGGAGTCAACTATACATGTTTCTATGAAGAATAAGTTCACTTCAAAATGAAATCATTCAAAGCTTGGACCTGCAGAGTATGAACCTCCAGCTCTGTGTTACAATATATTACTGTATTTAAACATATTAGAAATAAACAACAAAAGTATAGTGATAATAAAGTCAATGAAAGGGAATTTGAGTTACCTCACTTCTGTCATTTTCAGTGACTTAGAATTTGTGTTTAAAATTTTTCAACTGTGCAAACATTTAAAAATCATTAGACTTGGGGCTAGCACTGCGGTGTAGCAGGAAAAGCCACTGCCTGCAGTGCTGGCTTTCCATAAGGGTGCCAGTTTGAGTCCTGGCTGCTCCACTTCCTATCCAGCTCTCCGCTATGGTCTGGGAAAGCAACAGAGGATGGCCCAGGTCCTTGGACCCTGCACCCGCATGGGAGACCTGGAAGAAGCTCCTGGCTCCTGGCTTTGGATCAGCACAGCTCTGGAACCAGCAGATGGAAGACCTCTCTCTCTCTCTGCCTCTCCTTCTCTCACTTGCAAATAAATAAATAAATCTTTAAAAAAAAATCATTAGACTTGATAACACTAAAACAAAGACATGGACAGTATGGCAATTTCTGAAGTTGATTATAATGAGATTTTTATGAATTTCTTCCAAATTATCCTTATGTTGATTTTCCCTATTTGTATAGCACCTGCTTCATGAAAAAAATTTCAAAATTTAAATTTAAAGACAGTGTTCTTCCACCAAAAATGAGTGAAGATAGACTGATAAATATGGTTGTAGCGTGCTGTGTCTCAATATTCAAAGGAGATCAAGTCTGAAGAAACTAATCTTCAGAAGCTAGAACTGTAAAAGTACTGAGACAGATCAATATGTAAAATGGATATTATACTGAATTATTTTCCTCTTGTGGTAATTCATAAATTACTTGCAGTTCAGTCTCAAATTATGATCCAATAGAATCATCCAAGAATGTTTACCAACATGCTTATTCATTTGTAATCAGGTCTGCAAGATATAATTCACACAAAATGGGGAGGTAATCAGGAAATTTGGGGAGGAGTTTTAAAGGAGTGGGTAATTTAGCCTGGTTTTGGCAAATTTCTAGTTATATAATCTTGTACAGTTCACATAACTTATATGGACCTATGCTCCCTTTCTATACAAATAACAAATGGGGCCAGCTTTGTGGCATAGAGGATTAAGCCACTGTCTGTGATGCCAGGATCCCATTTGGGTGCCAGTTCGAGTCCTGGCTGCTCCACTTCCAATCCAGCTCCCTGCTAATGTGCCTGGGAAAGCAGTAAATAATGGCTCAAGTGCTTGGGTCCCTGCACCCATGAAGGAGACCTGGATGCAATTTCCATGGTCCTGGCTTCAGTCTGGCCCAGTCTCAACCATTGCAGCCATCTAGGGAGTGAACCAGTGGATGGAAGATTGCACTTTTCTCTGTCTCTCCTTCTCTCTATAACTGCTTTTCCAATAAGTAAATCTTACCAAAAAAAAAAAAAAAAAAAAAAAAGGAAATGGATATTTGTGGGTTTCAAATGAGGTAATACATGTGAAAATACTTTAAACATCTAAAAATACTAATCAAATTTTCAGTAATATTTTTTAAAAATTGGACTGTCTTGGGATTTTCTCTGTTCCTTTTACTTATTTCTGAACCACTAATTATTTTTCTTTAAACTTTCTACTAAACCTGTGCTGCAGTAGTCTTAGTAAAAGGCATTATCTAATTTGAAAGACTGCCTCTGACAAGCATTTATTCTTTAATTGAAGAAACTGAAGAAATGACATTTACCCATGACCTCTGCAATGCTCTGGTTTTCTTAAACTTTTTAAGTTACTCATTTTCCAAATATAGAAATTGAAAATTGGTAGGAGCTTTAAAAGTGAAAAGACATTAGAACTCTTATAATGTTCGTATCTGAATGCCAGCATCCACAATAATGCAGCCATAGCCAATAAGCATGTAAAAACAGTGATTGGCATAGTAATAAGGCAAAAGAAGTGGTCCTTTAAGTGGAAGTAACAGCAACCTTGCAAAGTTAGCTTCATGCAAACCAGCAAGTAAGAACTAAAGCTTTACCACTTAAGAGCTGAAAAAATAAATATTTAAAAGAAAACAAAATGCAAAGTACCACAAAAATTACAAAATATCAACTCACTGTATAAAACACATAAAGCTTGCTATTAAAATATTTGCATTATACATCAAAAGAAGGCTACCACAAAAACCATACATATGTTAAAAGAACACTTAATATTTTTTAGCTATTGAAGATACATGTAAAATTTTAAGAAAAAGTTTTTTTCTTCATGATGTATTAACTTTAAACAAAAAGTTTTAATTATTTTTATAAAATGAATGTTAAGTTTTAAAGTTAACTAATATTGGATTTACTACTTTTTGAATACATTTTCAATAATGTAATTCTATACTAAAGCATGTTTGTGACATTTTAATTATACACTTTATTACAGTTAAATAAATATCTATGATTAAAAAGAATAACTTACTTAACTCCTCTACTTGATCATTATTCAAACACTGAAATAATACACCATTATGAAACTACATGCATATTTTCTACCCAATAGTAAATTAGTGATTAGAATACCATTATGTTTTACCTTTTTATTTTTGTCAATTATCATCTTCTGGGGAAAAAGAAAAATAACTTGCCTATAGAAAAAAAACTCTAGGAAATCAGCAAGTGATTATATAATAGTAATTCTACCACTAGAGAAGGCAAGTAAATACTATAGTTTAAAATATAGCCAGCACATTTTTCTATTAGCATTCTTATTCCAGTTTCCCAACATTGTCTTTTTCACGAAGAATTATTTTCATTTCTATAAAACTATCAGAAGCTAGAACAGTTCCAATAAAGGGCATGTATAAGGGAACAACCTGAGGAAAAAGGTAGAACTGCTAATAATGGAATAAGGTAAACAGGATATAGATACAGCTGATTTTATCAAACAGCTGGGACACTGTTTAGAGATTTATAATGTAAAGTTTTAAGAAATTCTGAATTTAATTCAAATTAAATATAGAAGCATCTCTGAAAGCCAAGTACAAAGATTGCTTTGGACTGTCAGTGTGTATATTGTAGAAACAATACCCATGAGTTTTATTACTTAGCTTTCTGAATGATATAAAATTTTTTTTCCTTCTATATTAATATTGTGTGTTTTTTTGGTATCAACTAAGTATATAAAGAGGAAAAACTCTTAAAACGGGATATTCTCAAGTGTAAAACTAACTGAATTTTCAGGTTTAAAGGCATAAAACTTATTACTATTTCAGAGATAATAAAATTAAAATTCTAACCTTCTTTTCATTTAAAGTTTTATGAATTCCTATCTTCTATACCATTTTTAAGTACTATAAATACAATAATAGAAATATTAATTATACAATTTATAGTATCAATCCACAAGACCTGGAATACTAAGTTTAAAATTTAATTTGACACAAAACATGTTTAGCATATATAAAGCTGAATAAATGAGGTATATAAATCTTGAGGAAACAATTTTTCATAGTGCTTTAATCTCAGAAAACTAGAGATTACATTTCTGGATAATTTTTATACCTTGGTACTAAACCATGAATGTGACAAATCTTTTTAAATGAACCTGGATTCTTGAACTGGATCAACATGGGTTTGAACCTAACCTGCCACTTAAAAGCTGTATGACTACAGATAAATTATTTAACCATTCAAAGCTTCTGTAACTTGTAAAATGTGCTAGTCACTGTACTCCCTTCACAGAACTATTATAAGGATTAAACAAGACTACCCATGTAAATACTGTATAGTGTGAAATTCTGTTGTATACATAATATCATATGCAGCTGGTAATAGGAAAGTTTGTCAGTATATCATAGAAGCCATTTTTTATCTTCTTAATTTTAGAGGCAGAGAGACAAAGACTAACAGAAAGTTCCCCAAATGCTCGCGAGCCAGGAACTCGATCGTCCACATAGGGACCCAATCACTTATTATCATCTGCTACCTCTCAGGGTGCACATTAGGAGGAAGCTGAACTGGAACTGGAGCACAGCCAGCATTCAAACCCAAAACTGAAACACTCCAATATGAGATGCCGGTTTCTTACCACCAAGCCCAGTGTCTGCCACATAAAACTCATGTTGATTGTTTTTCCCCCTTAGCCTGTTGATTTTTGAGCCATCAATGGACAGTAGCTTAACAAAAGATAAATAAAATCAGCTATGCACAACACAGCCAAAGAAGGGTATAAAAGAATTAAAGAATTGAATACTTTAAGATTTTATCACTCACTAAGCAAGTTATAAATGAACAGTCAATAACTTCATGTTTGTATCACTTATTCCTCACAGCTTTGAGGAAATGAAGGCTATTACTTCCAATACTGATGGTAATATCCCACAATGGGAATATTCACCTCTTGTGCCTTACAAAGATCTGAATGAATATGCACCCTTTGTGTTCCATGGCAAAGTACAGGACAGATGAGAGCTGTAGAACACAAGGGATATATACTGAGCATTTGTAAGATCATAGAAATGACTCTACTAGTTCATTTAAAGTCAACTAAAGGTCACATTTATTATAGTGAAGAGGTAATAGTTTCTTCAAAGTATTTAATTCTTTTGTACAGTAATGTACAGAACAACCATTTAATCCTGCGTTACTTTTTTATACCTCAGTTTGGCCACTTTGTTTTCGAGGTTCACACTGTATTACTCTCTGATATTTGTGTTGCATGAGTCTCCACATTTCAAAAGTCTTTCCCCTCCCTTTCCATCAAGATATCGTCGCCTATTTAAAAAAAATAAAGTCCTATATTTGTTGCAGTATTTACTTTATTCATTAAGGATTTAACATGCCTTTGTATTAGCATTTTTATGGAATCACCGTTCTTATTTTTTTCTCCCAGAAACCTTTAATCATTGTTTTTATTAATGCTTAGTAATGAAGCTACTTGAGTTTTAGGTGGTCTGTTCCGAGACTATTTCCCCTCCAAATCCCATCAATTTTAATGTGCAGTATTACAGAATGTGAAGTTTTTAAGGAATGTATATTTTGTGCTACAGTAGAAATGTATTTATTGACATACTACTTGTCATACGATCACTCAAAAATTTATTACCAATAACGACTGAATAAAACATGTACCTCCATTTAGAAAGATCTGCCACAATCATGGATTAGTATCCATTTAATTAATCATTAAAGTTAAAAACTATAATCAACATTTTTTCTTTGCTATACTTAATAATTCATTTTCTCTGAGTTTAGTTTTAACTCTAAGTATTTATTTCCAAAAGATAATTTAAGTACAGAAATACTGACCACATCTTCAAAAAATGACAATGTCTAGTAATTCACCATCTCAATTTTAGTCTATATTTTAAGCAGGATTAGGATTATGTATTAATTTGACATCCATACTGATTAAATATTATTTCATAAAATATCCTTTACAGGCACAAAATCCATCCAGTCAAAATCATAAATTTCATATTAACAGACGTGGAAGCAAAATCAGCAAAGGGTTCTTGTGATGTACTTTTGTTTTGGAAAGAAAAGGGCTACAAAAATCCAACTTACTATAGATTCACTATATTACAAATATGAATACAGAATTGTTTATTTTGATTACGGTGTGTTCTAAAATACATAACAATAAACTTTTAGATATTTTAAAAGTGGAGAATATTAAAGACAATTTAAATATTTACTCTGGAATATATACTTTGAACAGCATACTGGCTATTATTTCTACTTCTAATTTCTATAAGCAAAAGCTAATTCCACCTTTAATTTTTAAAAACAGAGTTCTTGCTTACTATAAAATTCTGTAGAGACTAGAGTTTCATAGAACAAGGTATTTTCTAGGGACAAACTTTAAATTTTAACATAGCTATAATTATCTTATAGCAACTAATAAAAACTAAACTTTACCACAGCTATAGTTTAATACAGCTATTCAGCACAAAATAAATATCTATAATTTTCACTTTCCTTTAAATAACTGATACATGAAAGTGTAAGAAAAATACTTACTGGCTGAAGCCTGAGGTTGCATGCGAGGTATTCCTCCATTTGGCACTTGAAAATTTGAGTCACTTCTGCTGCTTTTCACTGAGTCAACTTGTGTATTAGATGTTCGGGACAGGTTTGGAAGACTGCGTCTTAGTTTTTCTACAATAGAATTTTCATTAAAATCAAATCAAATCATTCAGCTAGGCAGAGAATTAAAACATTAATGAGAGTTCAAAAATTAATTTATTTAAAAATTCTGCATACTGTAGAAGAAGAAATAGCAGCTACTTACATTCTTTAAAACAAAACAAAACAACCCAGAGTCTATTTATGGCAGGAAAAAGAGAATCACAAGTCATATATTTAAATCTAAATCTAAATAATCAAAATACAGGTCACTTCAGGAGTAACATAAAGCAAAAGAAACATAACCAAGTAAAATAAAATTCACTTTCTCTTTTATTTATATACTGATTCACTATTAGTAAAATGGTAAACCTGAATAAACTTTTAAGTCAATTAACTGAAATATAAAACCTTGGCTAAAGTTTATTGTCACACTGAAATATGAAGGACAATTTTTTCCATAAACATTTCAATTATAAAATCCGCCACTTTTTACCTTCATTTTTAACATTGCTTGTCTGTAAATCCGTGGGATGGCCTTGAAGTGAAAGGCGAGGTTGCTGTAAGCGGCTAATCATGGGCTGTGGGGACACTCTACTGTATTCTATTCCCCGAGCAGGAGATCGTGAACGAGGTGAATTTCTGGGAGACTGCTTAGGTGATGGTCGAGGTGAATTGCGTGGTGATGGTGAAAACCTGTTAACAGCAGGGTATACTGCATGATGCATATTGTCATCTTCATCATCTAAACTTTGTGCATCAAGTTCCTGATCACTAAAAGTACCCCTTCTTGTAGAATTGCAAGATGAACCAGAACTACGCCGAGATGTGGTGGCTGCGTATTCCTGCCGGAGACCTAGAGATAATGAATGTGTTAATTTTATAATTATACTTTTAGACAGCCAGATATTTTTAAAATTTAAAAGTAAAAGATTATCATTGAGAAATTCAAGTAGTGTATAAAGTGTAAAGGAAAGCTCCATTTTTCCTTTCAGATACCCTCCCATATAAGGATGCATAAGCTACATCTGAAAGTCATTTTTAAATTACATGAAAATCCATAAATCTCTGCCCAATTTCAAGATTTTTTTCTTGAATCTAAAATATAAATTACAAGATGGAACTATAAGTTTACAAATATTTCCACTCTTCAATATAGTAATATAACTTTTTTAAAAGGATTTATTTATTTATTTGAAAGTCAGAGTTACACAGAGGAGAGGCAGAAATAGAGAGGTCTTCCTGGTTCACTCCCCAAGTGGCTGTAAAGGCAGGAGCTGTGTCGATCCAAAGCCAGAAGCTTCTTCCGGGTCTCCCACACGGGTACAGGGGTCTGCTTTCCCAGGCCATACCAGAGAGCTGGATCAGAAGTGGAGCAGCCAGGACTCGAATCAGCGCTCATATGGGATGCCAGCACTGCAGGTGGCGGCTTTACCCACTATACCACAGCGCCAGCCCCAGTAATCCAAATTTGAAAGTAACATTAAAGGAACATTTAAAGAAGAAAATTTTTGTTCAACTAGTGAATAGAATACACATCAGTAAATAAACAGACTCCTTGAATACTTAATCTTGGCATAATTTTACTCATGAAGGTGAGAAGTGCCAAGGAAACTTCTATCCCATATCAGGAGCTCAATACTTGGGCATAAATGAAACTTCAACTGCTTCATTATAAAACAAGCTTAAGGGAGCAGCATGGTCCCTCTTGAGATGCCAGCATCCCACGAGTGCTGGTCTGAGTCCCAGCTGCTTCACTTTAAATCCAGCTCTCTGCTAATGTGCCCGGGAAAGCATCAGTAGATGGCATGGGTGCTTGGGCCCCTGCCAACCTCTGGGGAGACCCAGATGGAGTTCTAGGCTACTGGCTTTCGCTTGGCCCAGCCCTGGCCACTGAGGTTATTTGAGGAGTGAAACAGTGGATGGAAGTGCTCTCGCTCACACTCTCCCTCTCTCTCTGTAATTCTGCCTTTCAAATAAAAAAAAAAAATTTTTTTTTTTTTTTTTTTCAGAAAAAGGCTCAAATTCTAAGCTTTCAAGTGAGAATTCTCAAAGAGGTCTCCTATGTAGCTTGATACCTTCAGAAACACCTAAGAGGGGCCGGTGCTGTGGTGCCGTCTAAAGTGTCGGCATCCTATAAGGGCACTGGTTCAAATCCTAGCTGCTCCACTACAGATCCAGCTCTCTGCTATGGTCTGGGAAAGCAGTAGAAGATGGCACAAGGCCGGCGCTGCGGCTCACTAGGCTAATCCTCCGCCTTGTGGCGCCGGCACACCGGGTTCTAGTCCCGGTCGGGGTGCCGGATTCTGTCCCGGTTGCCCCTCTTCCAGGCCAGCTCTCTGCTGTGGCCAGGGAAGTGCAGTGGAGGATGGCCCAAGTCCTTGGGCCCTGCGCCCCATGGGAGACCAGGATAAGTACCTGGTTCCTGCCATCGGATCAGCGTGGTGTGCTGGCCGCAGCACGCTAGCCGTGGTGGCCATTGGAGGGTGAACCAATGGCAAAGGAAGACCTTTCTCTCTGTCTCTCTCTCTCTCACTCACTGTCCACTCAGCCTGTCAAAAAAAAAAAAAAAAAAAAAAAGAAGATGGCACAAGTCCTTGGGCCCTGCACCCGCATAGGCAACCCGGAGGAAGCTCCTGGCTTCGGATCAGCACAGTTCCAGCCATTGGGGCCAGTGCTGGGAATGAACCAGTGGATGGAAGACCTCTCTCTCTCTGCCTCTCCTTCTCTTTCTGTGTAACTCTGACTTTCAAATAAATAAATAAATCTTAAAAAAAAAAAAAAAAACACCTAGGCAACCTTAGAAGTCCTTCAAAAACTACAAATCCTTGAGAACAAAAGTATATGTTTATTACACAATATATTCAACAAATAAATTATGATGCAAAAACAATATAGAATTTAGATAAGGTATTATTTTAAGCAAGTCTTGCTAAGTATCAGCAACCCAGTCAAAAATATTTGTTGTCATACACAGAAAATACTATCAATGGGGTTCCCCAAACTAGTGGGTTAGAATAACTCCAGGGTATCTTTAAAACTAGAAATTCCTGCAGTCCACTTAGTCCTATAGTTAGATTTGGGAACCACAATAGTAACTGATAGCTTCTTAGTGTCTAGTTACAGCAAACATGGCATCAAAGTCATCTAATACCAGTGAAAGAGTGCTGTTTCAGAAAAGAAAAACTAGATCCTAATACAGGCTCTCCATTAACAAGAAGATCCTAAGGAAGTCACAATCACCACAGACAGGATTTTGAATTTCTCATCTTAAAAATGAAGGAGCTTGGACAACAGCTCAAATTTGTAATTCTGCATTTATAACTGTTACAAAATACCTGGAGAGATGATGTAAAAGGAAAATCATATCTTTTTTTTTTTTTTTAAAAAGGGAAGGGAATCATTTTCATGGAATTATCACACTTTTAGGATTTTTAAAAAATATTTATTTGAAAGGCAGAGTTACGGAGAGGCAGAGGCAGAGGCAGAGGCAGAGGCAGAGGCAGAGGCAGAGGCAGAGAGAGAGAGAGAGAGAGAGAGAGAGAGAGGTCATCCATCTACTGGTTAACTCCCCAGATGGCCACAACGGCTGGAGCTGCATGGATCTGAAGACAGGAACCAAGAGCTTATTCCGGGTCTCCCACTTGGTCACAGGAGCCAAAGAACTTGGGCCATCCTGTACTGCTTTCCCAGGCCATAGCAGAGAGCCAGACAGGAAGTGGAGCAGCCGGGACCCGAACTGGCACCCACATGGGATGCCAGCACTGCAGGCAGCAGCTTTACCCACTATGCCACAGTGCTGGCCCCTTAGCATTTTTTAATTCATGTATTCATGCATGTGGATGGCTTAGATGGGGCTATTAAAGTACAGTAAGGGGGGGCTAGTGCTGTGGCTCACTTGGTTAATCCTCTGCCTGCGGCACTCGCATCCCATATGGGTGCTGGGTTCTAGTCCTGGTTGCTCCTCTTCCAGTCCAGCTCTCTGCTGTGGCCTGGGGAAGGCAGTGGAGGATGTCCCAAGTCCTTGGGCCCTGCACCCACATGGGAGACCAGGAAGAAGCACCTGGCTCCTGGCTTCGGATTGGCGCAGTGCGCCAGCCGTAGCGGCCATTTGGGGGGTGAACCAACGGAAGGAAGACCTTTCTCTCTGTCTCTCTCTAACTCTGCCTGTCAAAAATAAAAAAAAATAAAGTACAGTAAGACTAAAATTTCTATTATTTATTCCAAAACACAATAAAAATGGCTGGCTGAGCTTTTATTTTGAAAATTTATTTTAGTTTTTTGAAAGAGAGATAGACAGCCGGTGCTGTGGCTTGGTAGGTTAAGCCTATGCCTGTGGTGCCAGCATCCCATATGGGTGCTGGTTTGTGTCATGTCTGAGCTGCTCCTCTTCTGATCCAGCTCTCTACTAATGGCTTGGGAAAGCAGTGGAAGATGAGGCAAGTGCTTGGGCCCCCACACCCGTGTGGGAGACCCAGAAGAACCTCCTGGCTCCTGGCTTTGGATCAGCCATTGTGGCCATTTTGGGAGTAAATCAGCAGATGGAAGACCTCTCTCTCTCTCTGTCCCTCCCTCTGTCTATAACTCTGTCTCTCAAATAAATTAATTAATTTAAAAAAATAAAGAGACAGAGATAGATAGAGAAAGAGAGATCTTCTATCCACTGGTTTACTCCATAAATGCCCACAACAGCTGGGACTGGCCCAAGCCAAACACAGGAGTCAGGAAGTCAATGAGGGTTTCCCATGTTAGTGGCAGGGACCCAACTATTTGAATCATCCACACACTGTCTCTCAGGGTGCATACCAGCAGCAAGCTGGAATTGAGAGCCAAGTCTAGACTCGAACTCAAGGCACTCTGATATAGGATGCTGGTGTCCCAAGCAGTGACTTTACCACTATCCCAACATCTGCCCCTGACTAAGCTGCTAAGGAAATACTGGAATCTATAAAGTTAGGGTCCAGAGGAGAAGTGAATTTATTTTAAGGTAGAGTTAGGCAGCTGCACTAATAAGCAGCAGGGTAACACACAGGGTCTAAGTACCAGGCACAGACCCTGACCATGAAATGCCTTTCTTTGCTCCCTGTACAATAAAATCGCTGTAGGTAAAATAAACTCTCAAAACAAGTTAAGGGACAAACAAGTGTACATATGTTGAATAATTCTCTGAAATGTCCATTTCAATATTCCTACTTTCAAAACCTTATTGTTCCTACCATTTTAAGATGTACTTAGTACCCAGGACAAAATGACAAAATTACTGAGTAGTGAAAAAACATCAACTTTTAACAAAAGAAATACTTACTTTCTTCCTGCATCCGGGCTAGAATCTGCACATCAGTTACATCATTTAGCTTATAATTGGATCCAATTGAATCTTCATCTAATTCCGAAGCACTTAACTCACTATCTATAGAGGACTGAGGACTAAGGGGAGGATTTCTGTCTGATGAGCTTTTCAAGTTACCTTAAAAAGAGAAAAAATGTCAAGTTTTGGTAAGACAAAATTTAAATAAATGTCTTTTGCAATTAACATGAAATAAAATCCTCTGAATCAGTTCATTATTACGCCACCTTTTCTCAAATAATGAAATTAGAAGGTGACCTCATTAAGGAAAAAGAGGGCTATAGAGACTCCTTTATATACTACGGCATAAGTAGAAAACACATTTTCATTTAAGCATAACTTAGTTAGCTCTTAAAGAGCAATGAAGCTCTCAAAACAGTGCCCAACAAACAGTTGGTGTGCAGTAACTTCACTTTAGAGGACTTAAACTTTTACAAGACAGTCAACAAAACTGCTCCATAAGCTTTCTTCTTGCAAACACAGTAATTAACACCATCATCTTTTCCTTGAATAAAAACATTGGCTTTTCCTAAACAAGAAAGCTATAATGTGAGATAAATTAAATTTTCTAGAGATTTAGGAACAAACCAAAAAAAGAACACCAGGCTAATTTCTCTAGCATTTGTCTTTTGCATATTCTCATGTTTACATAATTTCTTTTCCAAATTAGTAATGGGGGCTCAAGGAATTCCCTAATTTTTAGTAGCAAAGCACAAAAACTGAGATGGAGAAAATGACTATATAGAAAAAGTATTTTGAAACATCACATGGTATCCCATAAATATGTATATTTTTTATGACCCAGTTATAGCTTAAAATAAAACTTCTTAAAATTTATGTGATCTTTCAAAACCAAAAGGGGACCAAAGAAAGGTCAGAGGTTGTCCAAAAGAGTTTAACCTGTCTCTAAAGAAATGCTTTCATTGACCACCAACTTGTGCTGAAGAATGTTGCCACTAGTATTTCTAATACTGATTTATTTGAAACACTTATTTCTCAGAATTTTTTTTTCCCATAAGAGCTAATTTCAACATGAAAGGCATGTAAGAAGAGCAAGAAACATACAAAATAATTAACATCTATTTTACCAGTTAAATAAGAGCATAGTGTACATGATGGGAAATGTACTAGAAGGTTAGGCTACAATAATGTCTGAATCAAATTCTTCATTTTAAAATAAATCCTGCAGGCTATACTTTTTAATATGACATTATCACAAGTGAAATTAGTAGTAAAGGACAACTTGTACATGTTATGCAAACAGCAGGATCAATAAAATCATTAGACTAGGGAGTACACAGGTAAAAAAAATTGAAGCAGTTTGTATCTTAATTTCTAAGGAAGCTGTAATAGTCATAACAATAGCACCAATACAAGTAACTGAATGGATGAATTCTATAGAAGAGTAGGCTACATAGTAAGAGAGTCAATTACAAAAGCAAAGCAAAACACACTTTCCTCAGTTCACAGCTGGTCCTTCCCAAAGCACCACTCCTGACACATTTACATACAATTTACATTATGGTTTAACTGCAGTGTCAAAGCTTATTATAACTCCTTAAAAAATGAGTTTTTAAACTCAGTAGGTTTTACAACCTAAACAGGCTGCTTTAAAGATCTTTTGATTAAAACAACCAGCCTTGTGATCTGATTTAATTAAATCAAGTTTTGGACGATCCAAGAAACAAAAACCTCTAAGTAGAAGGAATGGATAACAGACACCAAAACACGTAGATAGGAGGAATAGTTCTGGTGTTCCACAGCACAGGAGGTGACTACAGTTCATGGCTATCTATTAAATACTTTATGAAGAACTAGAAGAGAGAAGAACTCAAAAGCTCCAATAAAAAATAAATGATAAAGAACTGAAAATACTAATTACCTTGATTTTATCATTACAAATTGTATGCCTATATTGAAATACCACACTACACCCCATAAAATGTACAATTATTATGAGTTAATTAAAAAGAAAACACATTCACTAAAAAAACACAAACTCTCAGACAGGAGCTAAAGAAAACTATATGGGTATAACCTAACTTCGTACCGTTGAGACACAGTACTAACCTGCTGTAAGGTAGCAATGCAGTTAAGCTTCATTAATATTAAAAAAAAAAAGAACCTAAACTACTAAGAAAGTTATTTTCTGAGGTATGTCAGTCAGTTAGAAACCATTCCATAGTAAACTCTATTTTGCTTTTCCTTACCTGAATTTCCAGGAAGTATAAGCTGTTTGACTATAGGAGGTCGTACTGGAGTTGAGGATGGAGAATTGAAGCCACTGCTGTATGGGCTACTGGCATTTGGACTGTAAGGACTTGTGTAACTCATAGAGTTGAAAGGGTTATTATACAAATTCTGCCTCTTGAGAGCTGCATTAAGAGGGAAAATGAAATTTAATAATTGAGCTAAAGTTAGCATTTTATTTCAATAGTTTTCTTATTAGAAAAGCCATTAAGTCATTATTTCAATATAAAGACACAATCTTATAGTGGTAGGAAAAATCATAAGGTACTTCAAAAAGTTTATGGAAAAATAGAACTGGAATATATGCTTATTTTAGAGCACAAAACTGAAATGCATGTACAATTTTTTAAAAAGATTTATTTATTTGAAAGGCAGAGTTTAAGATTTATTTAAAAGGCAGAGATCATTTTTCATTATAAACATCTTCATAAAATTTTGGAATAACTCCTGTATATCATATTTAATAATCCCTACAAAATATTTCATTATCTTAATTGTGCTATGCAAATAAATAGTAGGCATATCAAACAACAAAAAGAATATAAGATTATCTCCTGATTATTAGCCACTAAAATAATAGTTATTTTCTTCAGAAGATTATCCTTTAATGAATATTACATCAATCCTGAGCTACCGTTAGGAATATTTATTTTTTTTATTGTTCTATAACGAACACACAACTTTAAGATTTTAAAATAGCCTTTCCAGGGCTGGCGCTGTAGTGTAGCAGGTAAAGCAACCAGCTGCAGTGCCAGCATCCCATATGAGTGCCTGTTCGAGATTGGCTGCTCCACTTCTGATCCAGCTCTCTGCTTTGGCCTGGGAAAGCAGTGGAAGACGGCCCAAGTCCTTGGGCCCCTGCATGCAGGTGGGAGACCCAGAAGAAGCTCCTGACTCCTGGCTTTGGATTGGCCCAGTTCTGGCAGTTGCAGCCATTTGGGGAGTGAATCAGCAGATGGAAGATTTCTCTCTCTGCCTCTGCCTCTCTGTAACTCCATCTTTCAAATAAATAAATAAATCTAAAAAAAAATAGCCTTTCCAAAGTTTAGATTTTTTAAAAAAAATAAAGAACAGTGATTGTTAAAGCCAATTTAAGATCTTTCTTTTTAAAAAGAAAAAAGCTCCTCCCCACCCTAAAATGCTTCTGTAAAAAAAAAAAAGTGCTTTGTGTATATATAATTATATAAACAGTACAACAGAGAGGCAGACATTTGATCTAGTGGTTAAAACTTAAGATGCCCACATCCCATTGTGAAGTGCCCAGGTGGCAGCAAGTGTTTGCTCAAGAAACTGGGTCCCTGTCACCCACATGGAGACCTGGATTGGGTTCCAGGCTCTGAGCTTCAGCCTGGCCCAGTCCCAGCCATTACAGGCAGTTGTGCAGTGAACCAGTAGATGGGAGCTCTGTCTGTCTCTCTATACCTCTCAAACAACAACAGAAGTACAGCAGTATGGCTAAGATATCAAATGGAATCATAAGAAAAATTAATACTTAAAATAGTATTTTTCTTTCTATCCTAGTCTCTTTTTTAAAGATTTTCATTTATTTATTTGAGAGGTAGAATCGGATATATATATATATATATCCGATATAAATATATCCGGATATATATATATATATATATATATATATATATATATATATATAGGTCTTCCATCCGTTGGTTTACTCCCTAAACGGCCACAATGGCAGGAGCTGAGCCAATCCAAAGACAGAAGCCAGGAGCTTCTTCCCAGTCTCTGACGTGAGTGCAGGGGCCCAGACACTCTAGCCATATTCCACTGCTTTCCCAGGTGATTAACAGAAAGCTGGGTCAGAAAAGGAGCAGCCAGGATATGAACCAGCGCCCATATGTGATGCCAGTGCAGGGGGCGGGGGTGGGGGGGGGGGAGAGGCTTAGCCTAGTATGCCACAGCGCTGGCCCTCTATCCTAGTCTTAATGTCCACAGCGTATTCAATATTTATGAACACAGACAAAAGTAGTGTAGGGAAAACAGACAAATACGTTATAGTATTTTCTCAAGAGGCTTGCAGCTGCCAAGCAGTGCCGGCAGAAACAAGAACAACTGCAAGGCAAAATAAAATAAGTACTATAAAGGGGCAAAGAGCGATGGAAAGCAGAAGACAGTAGTTATTACAACTGCGAAAGCAAGACAGTTGTCATTACAACTGAGAGAGACTGGCTAAGGCCTTTTAGGAGAAGCACTGGAGCAGTCTTGAGAGGATAAGCAGTGATTTGACAGGCTGCTAAAAGTGACGAAAGTCTGTATGTTCTTTCATCTGTATTCATAAGATGAACAAAAGCTGTGTCATGAAAATGCAGAGCACACATAGGAAGTAAAAGTAAGCAACCCAGTTTGGTAAAGCACAAGGAGGGACAAAACAGGAAAATCTGCTGGGACCAGGTCATAGAAAGACTGGAAACTATGGTCAGAAGCCTAATTTCTATTCAGTAGCGATAAAAAAACTATCAGAAATTTTTGAGCAAAACTGCTATGATCCAATCAGTTAAGGAAAAAAAATGATGAGAATTTTGATATTCACTAGACTACACTGAACTAGGCAGGATACAATGGTTAAAAACAAAAGAAAAAAGACAGCTATTAAAAACTGGAAAAGATCATGGGGCCAGCACTGTGGCGCAGCAGGTTAACGCCCTGGCCTTGAAGCACCGGCATCCCATATGGGTGCCGGTTCAAGACCCGGCTGCTCCACTTCCCATCCAGCTCTCTGCTATAGCCTGGGAAAGCAGTAGAAGATGGCCCAAGTCCTTGGACCACTGCCCCCACATGGGAGACCTGGAAGAAGCTCCTGGCTTCTGGCTTCAGATCAGCTCAGCTCTGACCACTGTGGTCATTTGGAGAGTGAACCATCGGATGGAAGACCTCTCTCTCTCTCTCTGCCTCTCCTCTCTGTGTAACTCTGACTTTCAAATAAATAAATAAATCTTAAAAACAAAACGAAACAAAAAAAAAAAAAACTGGAAACGATTACTAGAGGAAAAAAATCAGGTTGTTAAAATTTCTGGTTTGGAGAGAAGGAACATTTGTCTTTCTAATGGACCATGTAGTCTGAGTCAAGATACCACATTTAATACATATTTAGAACGTAGTATGTTCCTGGAAACATCAACCTCATTAGAAACTGGACTGCTATCACTTTACTGCTTCTCAATCTCTTATGAAGCTTAAACTTACTTTTACTTGGCTATCAATCACTAGCATTGCAAGTTTACCTTTTACCTACATACTCAATGCCATATTCTTTCTCCTGAGAAACCTCAATTATATCCACAACATTAATTACTATCAATATATCCAAAAGTCCTCATTATTTATATTTTCAGTCCTAAATTTATAATACCTAGTTAATGTCTCTCTCCAAATATGTATTCAATTGTCAACACATCAAATCTAACTCATGGAGGCAGGCACTGGGCTTAACTGTTGAGACACCTGCATCCTAAATGGTTGCCTGAGTTTGATATCTGGGCCTGCTCTTGACTCCAGTTTCCTGGGAAGCAGATAGTGAGAGGCAGTGGTAGCAGCTCAGTTGACTGGGTTTCTGTCACTCCATGAGCAAGGTGGATTCAGTTCCTGGCTCCCAGCACCCATGGCATTTGGAGGGTCAATCAGCAAATGCGAGCATATACTCTGTGTATCTACCTGTCTCTTTCTCTACCTGTTGGTCTGTCTTTCAAATAAATGAATTAATCAATGTAAAAAATTCTAATCCAGGATCTTCTTGCTAAAATCTAATTCTCTTCTAGGGGTCCCTCTCTCAAAATGTTATCAACATCCATTCTGTGATACAAACTGGAAATGCAGAAATCACTACTGATACTTTCTTCTCCTTCCTTCCTTCATACCTGGTTTAATTTTTCTTTGACAGGCAGAGTGGACAGTGAGAGAGAGAGACAGAGAGAAAGGTCTTCCTTTACTGTTGGTTCACCCTCCAATGGCCGCCGTGGCGGGCACGCTGCAGCTGGCACACTGTGCTGATCCGAAGGCAGGAGCCAGGTGCTTCTCCTGGTCTCCCATGCGGGTGCAGGGCCCAAGCACTTGGGCCATCCTCCACTGCACTCCCGGGCCACAGCAGAGCGCTGGCCTGGAAGAGGGGCAACCGGGACAGAATCCAGCACCCCGACCAGGACTAGAACCTGGTGTGCTGGCACCACAGGCGGAGGATTAGCCTACTGAGCCGTGGCGCCGGCCCTGGTTTAATTTTACTACCATATCATTTTACCCCTACTACTATCCTTTCCACCAGCAATATTTTTTATATGCGTGTGTGTGCGTTTGGGTGAGTATACACACACATTTTATCCATGGTTCCTGACTCCTAACTCCCTCGCCAAGGTAAGCCACAGAAATTAGAATTTCTCTTCCCACACTGATGCAGCACACAGAATCTTCTGCTTCCTTTCTGTCTTGTGGTTGGTCATGAATTCTTTGACCCGATAGTAGCTAAGACCTTTATTTCAGAAGGAGTGCTGGGGCCAGCGCTGTGCATCGCATATGGGCACTGGTTCGAGTCCGGCTGCTTCTCTTCCAATCCAGCTCTCTGCTATGGCCTGAGAAAGGATAAGACGGTCCAGGTCCTTGGGCCCCTGCACCAGTGTGGGAGACCTGGAAGAAGCTTCTGGCTCCTGGCTTCAGATCAGCTCAGCTCTGACTGTTGCAGTCATTTGGAGAGTGAACTGGCAGAACGGAAGACCTCTCTCTCTCTCTGGCTCTACCGCTCTGTGTAACTCTTTCAAAGAAATACAATAATTCTCAAAAAAAGGGGGGGGGTGTCCTGCCCCATACCCAGGAATAAAACAATGCTTAAGAATCTGGACAGGCCTTACTGGGTTTTCCACCCAGTTTATTAATCACACCCTTTTTGTCCAATCATTTTTAAGAAGATTAATCTCCTTGAAAAATAGAGTGACAAAGAGGGAGAGAGAGGATTGGAGGAGAGGGAGAGGGAGATCTTCCATCTGCTAGTTCACTTCCCAAATGACCGAAACAGCCAGGCCTGGGCCAGGCAGAAGCCAGGTGTCAAGAACTTCATCTGGGTGACCCACATGGATGGCAGGGGCCCAAACACCTGGGGCATCATCAGTTGCCTTCCCAAGTGCATCACTAGGAAGTTGGATTGGAAGTGGAATAGCTGGGGCTTGAACCTGGCACTCCAATACAAGATGCCGGTGTTGGAAGCAGTGGCTTAACCCACTGACCGCTTCACTCATAGCTACATGGTGAGGTCCCCTTAAAAACACCAAAGGATAGTTTTCACAGTTTCTAAACAGCTGAACATTTGGAGATTCCTGGAGGGTAGTGTGCCATGCCTCGTCCCCTTTGCATCTCTTCATCTGTATCCTTTGCAATATCCTTTATAACAAACTGGTAAATGTGTTTCCCTGAGTTCTCTGAATCACTCTAGCAAGTTACCAAGTCTGTGGAGGGGCTAACAGGTCCATTTACAATGAGTTGGTCAGAAGCACAGCTTACCTGAGACTTGGAATAGCCATTTGAAATGGGGGTGGTGGGAGGCAATACTGTAGAATAGAACCCTAAACTTACGGGATCTGATACTATCTCCAGGTAGATGTCAGATGTGGACTGGCTGACAGTACAGCCAGCTGGTGTCTGCTATAGAATTGCTTGCTTGATGCTGGGAAAAATCCCCATAACTTTTGAGGTCATAGAAGACTTTTATGTAGATTGCTGTGGTATGAGAGTACATGAAAAACTTTTTTTCCTACACCCCCAACTATCATTATCAACCCTGTCAAAAGAATCCTACATTCACTACTGGGCCTCTACAGTCTACTCTCCATTCTACTGCTGGAATGACTTTTCCAAAAAACAAATTCAATCATATCTTCCTGCCCATAAAACTTCAGTATTTTCCTACTGCTCTTACAGCAAAGTCCACAATCTTTAACATGCTCTATAAAGGCCTTACATAGTTGACCTCCTATCTATTTCTGTCCTTATCTCATGTCAGTCCTTTCCTTACTCTTCTCCCACCTTCCAGGCTTGTTCTGATTCCTCATATATACCATGCTCTCTTCTATTATTCCTTTGCAAGTGTTATTCTGTCTATCTGGAATATCCATTCCTCCTTTCTTTTCCCTCCTTAGCACACTTAAATTTTTCTTAATCTTTAGGATTCAGGTCCAACATCACTTCCTGAGGGAAAGCTGATAATTCCAAAGCACTAATTATCATTTTAATTACATATAATCAGCTATAAAGATTATTCATATTGGTAAGTTTCCCTTACTAGGGGATAAACTCCATGAGTGCAGGTATAGTATTTATTTTTCTTTAACATGCATGTCCTACCCTTTTCCAAGTCTGATAATATAACAAGTCTCAATAAAAACTACAGGAATGAATGAGACTATTTGAAAAGAAATGACAGCTGGCACTGCGGCTCACTAGGCTAATCCTCCACCTGCGGCACCAGCACACGGGGTTCTAGTCCCGGTTGCTCCTCTTCCAGTCCAACTCTCTGCTGTGGCCCGGGAAGGCAGTGGAGGATGGCCCAAGTGCTTGGGCCCTGCACCTGCATGGGAGGCCAGGAAGAAGCACCTGGCTCCTGGCTTTGGATCAGCGCAGCGCACCGGCCAATTGGGGGGTGAACCAACAGAAGGAAGACCTTTCTCTCTCTCTGTCTCTCACTGTCTAACTCTGCCTTTCAAAAAAAAAAGAAAGAGCCGGCGCCGCGGCTCACTAGGCTAATCCTCTGCCTAGCGGCGCCGGCACACCGGGTTCTAGTCCCGGTCGGGGCGCCGGATTCTGTCCCGGTTGCCCCTCTTCCAGGCCAGCCCTCTGCTGTGGCCAGGGAGTGCAGTGGAGGATGGCCCAGGTGCTTGGGCCCTGCACCCCATGGGAGGCCAGGAAAAGCACCTGGCTCCTGGCTCCTGCCATCGGATCAGCGCGGTGCGCCGGCCGCAGCGCGCCGGCCGCGGCGGCCATTGGAGGGTGAACCAACGGCAAAGGAAGACCTTTCTCTCTGTCTCTCACTCTCACTGTCCACTCTGCCTGTCAAAAAAAAAAAAAAAAAAAAAAAAAAAAAAAAAAAAAAAAAAGAAAGAAAGAGAGAAAGAAAGAAAGAAATGACACGGGAGACTATATGAATTGATCAAAACAGAGAGACATGAGATAAGAGAAATGTGAAGCAATCTAAAAGATAGGCAAAAAGGGAAGGGTGTAGGTAGACAGAAGTTAGTGTTTACATCAGTATCAAAAAATTTTGTATGGGATGATGAAAAAGTTTAGTATGGGATGAAAAGCTCTGTCCACTTGAAGATGGACAGGGGTACCAGTTGCGTAGCAGTGTGGATGTACTTAATGTCACTGAGCTGTATATTTTTAAATGTTGAAAATGGGAATTTTATATTATATAAATTTTTACAATTAAAGTAAAAAGATGGGAAAAGATAGGAAAACCTTCAAAGAACACAGAAGACTGCAGGGAGGGTTAAAAAAGATAATGCACTAACATAAAAAATAAAACTTCACAACAAGTGGTAGTTTACTGCAACAGGGAGCTAGGTGTGATGGAGTAGAAACTGTTAACGCTACTTGGACAAAACTTAAGTTCTAAAAAAGGTTTACCTTATAAAAAACTTTTTTAAAAAAAATATCCTTGGGATTAGGATTTAGGATTACAAAGACCAAATCTGTGCATATCACTTTAAAGTGTAAACATTGTTAAATAGATCTGGCACTTGATTATACCTTGTTTTGGTTCAAGAATAACTGCCTAGGGGCCAGCATTGTGACACTGCATCCCCTGTGGCGCCATTTCAATTCCCGGCTACTTCACTTTTGAACCAGCTCCCTGCTAATATGCCTGGGAAAGCAGCAGAAGATGGTCCAAGACCTTGGGTCCCTGACACCCACATGGGAGACCCAGAAGAAGCTCCTGGCTCCCAGCTTCGGAGTGGCCCAACTCTGGCCTTTTGGGCATTTGGGGAATGAACCAGAAGATGGAAGATCTCTCTCTCTGTCGATATGTCTCCCTGTGTATTTTTTTTTTTTTTTTTTTTTTGACAGGCAGAGTGGACAGTGAGAGAGAGAAAGAGAGAAAGAGAGAGAAAGGTCTTCCTTTGCCGTTGGTTCACCCTCCAATGGCCGCCGCGGCTGGCGCGCTGCAGCCGGCACACCGCACTGATCCGATGGCAGGAGCCAGGAGCCAGGTGCTTTTCCTGGTCTCCCATGGGGTGCAGGGCCCAAGCACCTGGGCCATCCTCCACTGCACTCCCTGGCCACAGCAGAGGGCTGGCCTGGAAGAGGGGCAACAGGGACAGAATCTGGCGCCCCGACCGGGACTAGAACCCGGTGTGCCGGCGCCGCTAGGCGGAGGATTAGCCTAGTGAGCCGCGGCGCCGGCTTGTCTCCCTGTGTATTAACACTGCCTTTCAAATCAATCAATCAATCTTTAAAAAAAAAAAGTGGGGGGAGGGCCGGCACTGTGGCACAGCAGGTTAAAGCCCCAACCTGCAGTACTGGCATTGAGCCTTGCTGCTCTACTTTCGATCCAGCTCCCTGTTGATATACCTGGCTCAGGTCCTTGGGCCCCTGCACCCACATGGGAGACTGGAAGAAGCTCCTGGCTTCTGGCTTCAGATTGGCTCAGCTCTGGTTGTTGTGGCCATTTGTGGAGTAAACCAGCAGATGGAAGACCTCTCTCTGTCTCTACCTCTCTAACTCTGCCTTTCAACTACATAAAAAATAGATCTTTAAAAAAAAAAAAAAAAAGAGTAGCTACCTCATTTACATACCTCTACAATCTTTAATACCCTTGTTATAGTGGAACAACAAGTCACTCACTCAAAATTGGTGTTTTTGAGGTACAATAACTTTACTTTTCTCTTTGAAGTCCAAGTTGCTAGTTACCAATGGCTAATAGTTCCTATTCCTTAGGACACTTTACACCATGGGTTGGTGAATTATAGCCTGCACTCCAAATACAGGTCACCATCTCATTTTGCAAAGTTTTATAACAACATAGCCATGGCCATTCATTTATGTAGTATATATGGTTTCTTGTACTGCTATAAGGGCAAAGTTAAATAATCTCAACCAAGACCTTACTGCCCACAAAGAATAAACTGTTTGCTACCTGGCTCTTTTTACAGAAAGACTTTGCCAACCTGCTTCATATGTTTATTATCTTACTCCTCCTATGAGAATATAAACTCCAGGAAGGAAGACATTTTTGATCTGTTATATTCACTGTTATATTCTCAGAGTTAAGAAAAACGGCTAGATTCTCAACATTCACTGCTGAATGATAAAGATCCTAAATGAATTATAAATCATATTTATATTATTCCCGAGATTCTCAGAGTGCAAGAAAATTGTTTCTAGGATTTTTCTTAATATTTATTTATTTAATTGAAAGGCAGAGTTACAGAGAGGCAGACACACAGAGAGAAAGGTCTTTCTCCTACTGGTTCACTCCCTAGATGGCTGCAATGGCCGGAGCTGTGCCAATCCGAAGCCAGGAGCCAGGAGCTTCTTCCAGGTCTCCCACGTGGGTGCAAGGGTCCTTGGACTTGGGCCATCTTCTACTGCTATCCCAGGCCATAGCAGAGAGCTGGGTTGGAAGTGGAGCAGCCGGGATCCAAACCGGCACCCATATGGGATGCTGGCACTACAGACGGGGGCTTTAGCCTTCTGCGCCACAGTGTTGGCCCCACTAGGAATATTCTTAATAAATGTCGTAATGTCATCTTGCTGAAACTGGTTAGAAAATTTCCAGGTATTTCAAGTAGTCTACTAGCTTGTCTATACTTAACTTAAATCAAGACCCAAAGTATAATTCTAAAGACAAATTATTATACATATAAAACATTTTGAAAATTACATAAAGTCTACTGCTTCTTCAAAAGGACATACTAACACAGAAGTATGATTTTAGTGCAAAACAGACTCAGATCAGCTACTCTGTATTTTATAAGTTATTTGCATATAACTACTATTACTCCTTATAAAAAACTTTGCTGTAGTATATGCAGTGTAACTGTTTCATCTCCCCTCTGACTCATCTGATCATTTTCGGTTTAACCAACAGGCACATATTTCTATAATAAAGTTAAAAGCAGCAATTTTAAGTACATAACTGCCAAATAAGCACATAAAACAAAACCCTAGGATTACCACTCATGCAGCAATTTTTTTACCTGAGTACTTCAGAAAACAGTTAATTCTTCAAAGAGACTGAGAGAAAAACCAAGAAAATGCCAGTAATATTTTCCCTACATTCAACCCACACTAGTATGCTACATGGAATGTCATAAATAGCCACAGACACATTTTGTCAGCATGGTGAATACTAATAAACAAAAGAGCATAAAAGCAATTGAAATCTGAAATGTTAAGTTAGAAAAAAACCTAACAAGGAAAGGAAACAAATATTGAGTACCTACTCTGAGTCAGAAAACATGCTAGGCTCTTTCATAACATTTTTTTTCCCCCTTAAGATCTATTTATTTGAAAGTCAGAGTTACAGAGAAGGATAGACAGAGGCAGAGAGAGAAGTCTTCCATCTACCGGCTCACTCCCCAAAAGGCTTCAACAGCTGGAGCTGGGCCATCTAAGCCAGGGGCCAGGAACTTCCTCTGGGTCTCCTATGTGCACGCAGAGGTCCAAGGAATTGGGCCATCTTTCACTGCTTTCCCAGGCCATAGCAGAGAGCTGGACTGGAAGTGGAGCAGCCAGGTCTAGAACTGGTGACCATATAGGATGCCAGCACTGCAGGCTGTGGCCCTACTCACTAGGCCACAGCACCAGCCCCTCATAACATATTATTATTTACTGCTTAAAATAACTTTTCAAGGTGAATAATTCTTTCAAGATTTATTTATTGGGCAGGAGGGAGGGTAAGGTGGGAAGTATCACTATGTTCCTAAATCTGTATACATGAAATATATGAAAGTTGTATACCTTAAATAAAATTTTAAAAATAAGTTAAAAAGCAGCTTTATTTATTTATTTCAAAGTCAGAGTTACAGAGAGAGAGGGGAGAGAAAGAAAGATCTTCCATCTACTGGTTCACTTCCAAAGATGGCCACAATGGCTGGGGCTGTACCAGGCTGATGGAGCCAGGAGTTTCTCCCAGGTTTCCCACATGCGAAGCAGGGGCCCAAGTACTTGGGCCATCTTCCAGTGCTTTTTCCATGCACATTAGCAGGGAGCTGGATCATAAGTAGAGCAGTTAGGACACAAACTGGCCATATGGAATGCTGGTATTTCAGGCAGCAGCTTTATCCACTGTGCCACCATGTCAGTCCCTTGAGGTGTATACCATCTTATGAGAAAACTGAATTCATAGAAGTTGAATACTAGGAAGAATTTTTGATTTCTACTTGTATCTTTTTACTATATCAGAGTTTCCCAAAGTGCAGTATGTGAGATGATTTTAGACAATACCAAAAATTTTTATTTTTAATAGTTATTTGTTTTAACATGTATTAGAAAAAACTTATCACAAAAAACTCATTATTTCAGGGAGTAAATAACATGGCAAAAACTCTCTCATGATGCTATGCACAATGAAATTTTTAAAAATGCTACCAAATAAGGAACTTCTTTTTTTTTTAAATGTACCACTCAATATTTGTGTCTTTTTGATGAAAGAAAGCAAGAGATAAATTTCCAAGTAAAATCACAGACATACCTGACATAGTTTGATCAAGTTTGTGGATAAGAGACTTTTTAGCACATTCAACATCAGGACTTGGGTAATCCAAAACTTGCCTGCACCACACTAATGGACTAACCGATTTCTGCATTGGTGTAAGTTTTTTCTTTGGTGATGAATAAAGCCTAGAAGAAAACAAACCAAAAGGGTAACATTCATTATTAAGCACAAGGTTGTATCAGAGATCCTTTGGGACTGATTGTGGGGGAGAGCAGTAAAAGTGATGGTGCTTGTTTAAAATCACCCGTATCTATTTAGTGCATAGGAAAAAAATATTATAATCATCACTATAAACTCAAATTTGAAGTACTAAAGCAATATAAAAGGACACATTTTAAAATGTGTCTTATTTTTCTCTTTTACTCTCTAAACTAAACCTAGAGAAAGCATTCATCTTTCCAGTAGTTTATTCTGTTTTCTATAGTGTTTAGCTAAATCTCTAATATATCCATATCACTGAATCTAGCCTAGGAAGCAGAAGGAAGAGTTTAAATATCTCGCTTTTCAGCTTCCATTTTCCTTCCCACTACAAACTCAGACAAAAATGGAACATTAGTGATACACTCCTTTTAGTTAAGCAGTACCCACTCTGTGCTCTTCTGTTCAAACAGTACATCTAAGAAAAGCATTGCTTAAATCCTTAATAATCTAATGTAAATCAACTTATGAAACTACTTCAATTTCAGACAAGAAGAGGGCAGTATTTTATAAGTTCTTAGGGAAGGCATGCAGAAGGAAAAGATGAGCAGTAAGTGACAAGAGGTGTACTTAAATTTCCTGCTTCACAGTTTGTCCTCGTATTGGTCTAGAGTATGTTGGTTGTTAATTTATTTGAAGTGTGACCATGTATAAAAAATGTGAATAGTTACTTGATTTTATAGAGAGCTTCTTTTCAAATTAAGATATTTTAAGTAGAATTTATGAAGTAATCCAAATTATGCTTTGATATATCTACATAGTTAGATGCCCCAAGAAGGAAAAAAGTTAGTAATTCCACATTTTATATTAATCAAGCTAAGAAAATATTAAATGCTGGCCGGCGCCGCGGCTCAATAGGCTAATCCTCCACCTAGCAGCGCCGGCACACCGGGTTCTAGTCCCGGTCGGGGCGCCGGATTCTGTCCCGGTTGCCCCTCTTCCAGGCCAGCTCTCTGTTGTGGCCTGGGAAGGCAGTGGAGGATGGCCCAAGTGCTTGGGTCCTGTACCCCATGGGAGACCAGGAGAAAAGCACCTGAATTCTGCCTTTGGGTCAGCGCGGTGCGCTGGCCACAGCATGCCAGCCGTGGCGGCCATTGGAGGGTGAACCAACGGCAAAAGGAAGACCTTTCTCTCTGTCTCTCTCACTATCCACTCTGCCTGTCCAAAAAAAAAAAAAAAAAAAAAGCTGTTTCGGTATAACTATTTAAATAAATAATTCTCAATAGTACAAGCAGTGAAAATATGGACCTTTTCCATCGCTTTTCTTTTCTCTCATCACATTAGTTTTGATCAAAATAATCAAAACTAATAAGGTAAATGACCAAAGAAGTCCACAATCCATATTTGTTTGGACAAAAACATTTTTGAAACAGAACTGCAATTTATAAGGCCACTTATTAACAATTTAAAATGAAATTCAACGGGTTCACTCTCTTTACAATTTAAATACTGCGAATATAGCATAACAAATCTTTACCTCAGCATCCCTGCTTTGGAAATTCCTCTATCACTGGTTATAAAACTCATGTTAAAAAGTGCAAGGAACATGGGATGCCTCAAAAACATCATGCTCAATGAAAGAAGGCAGACACAAAAGAACACATGCTGACATATTGTTAGATTCCATTCACAGGAAATGTGCAGAAAATACCATGGAGCAGGGAATAAGTAGTGGTTGCCTAGGGCCTGGGAGTAGGCACGTGAATGAGGTTCCTTTTTATGGTGATATAAATGTTCTAGAATTAAATGGTAATGATGATTTGCTTTTATAGTATAAATATGCTAAATTCAATGAACTATCAATGAATTTTGTGGTAGTGTAAATTACACAGGTATGGGTAAATTTTACAGGATGAAAACTGCATTTTGATAAAATTGTCTTTAGAAAAGTTGCCAGTACTTATAACATCTTTTAAAATACAGGGACTACTGCCGGCGCCGCGGCTCACTAGGCTAATCCTCTGCCTAGCGGCGCCGGCACACCAGGTTCTAGTCCCGCTTGGGGCGCCGGATTCTGTCCCGGTTGCCCCTCTTCCAGGCCAGCTCTCTGCTGTGGCCAGGGAGTGCAGTGGAGGATGGCCCAGGTGCTTGGGTCCTGCACCCCATGGGAGACCAGGAAAAGCACCTGGCTCCTGGCTCCTGCCATCGGATCAGCGTGGTGCGCCGGCGCGCAGCGCGCCTGCCGCGGTGGCCATTGGAGGGTGAACCAACGGCAAAAGGAAGACCTTTCTCTCTGTCTCTCTCACTGTCCACTCTGCCTGTAAAAAAAAAAAAAAAACAACCAGGGACTACTATAAACTAAATGAATAAAGTATTAAAAATTCAAAATCAATGAAATGAAAACAATATCCTTCCACTCACCATGAACTCCCCATAAGTATTTTTTCTGTTTTTGCTAATGGTACCATAATTCTTTCAGTTACAAAAACAAAACACTTAAAAGTGATTGTGGATTATTCTTTTTTATTTCTTACCTTTACCAATAATGTCACCAAGTCCTATCTTTATAAATTATTTCTCCCCATTCCAACTTATTTACTCTCAAAGTGGAAACAAAGAACGTTCTTTCCTCCAATTAGCAGACAAAGGCTAATGAAGTAACTTGCCCATTCCCACAGTGATGAAGGCGAATGACTCAATAATCCCTGGGTACACTGACTGTCACTGTTACTCTATTCTCTTATTTGAGTATCCCTGTCACCACTCCAAAAGTCTGAAAATAGAGGGCTTTGGTCCTTATAATATTGGTGCAAAATTACTGCTTGGTCAGAGAATGTGGTTGAGTTTTGAAACAATTCTAACCCTACTAAAAACCCATCTAAACAGTATTCTGAATCTCTCACAATAATGCCCAAATGTTCAGGATGTAATTGGAAATTACTCAGCAGATTGAAAACACAGTTAAGAACATAGAACAGAAACAAGTAAGTCAGATGGAAAACAAACATGACAGAAACAAAACTAATCATGCCAATAATTTTATTAAATGTGCACGGACTAAACACCCTACTCAAAAGGCAGAGACAGTCAGACTTAATTTGAAAACATAATCCCATGATATTTTTTCTAAAAAAGAAACACCTTAGGTTTAAAAAAATCACAAATGGGTTGAAAGTAAAAAGAATGGGAGAAAATAAAAGTGCTACAATGGTTATACTGTTATTAAACAAAACAGACAATAAAAAATATTACGAGAAAAAGAGCACTTCAATACATCAAAAAAACACAGAAAATTAGGATATAGAAGACCTGAACAACATTAACAATTAACTTTACTTAACCAACATTTATGGAACACTCCAACAGTTACAGAATATATTTTAAGAACACATGGGGCCGGCGCAGCGGCTCACTAGGCTAATCCTCCGACTGCGGCGCCGGTATCCTGGGTTCTAGTCTCGGTTGGGGCGCCGGATTCTGTTCTGGTTGCCCCTCTTCCAGTTCAAATCTCTGCTGTGGCCCTGGAGTGCAGTGGAGGATGGCCCAAGTCCTTGGGCCCTGCACCCTATGGGAGACCAGAAGTACCTGGCTCCTGCCATCGGAGCAGCGCGGTATGCCGGCCACAGTGTGCTGGCCGCGGCGGCCATTGGAGGGTGAACCAATGGCGAAGGAAGACCTTTCTGTCTCTCTCTCTCACTGTCCACTCTGCCTGTCAAAACAAAACAAAACAAAACAAAAACAAAAACAAAAACACATGGAACATTCTCCAAGACAGACCATGAAACAAGTCTTTTTTTTTTTTTTTTAACAGGCAGAGTTAGACAGTGAGAGAGACAGAGAGAAAGGTTTTCCTTTTTTCATTGGTTCACCCCCCAAGTGGCCACTACGGCCAGTGCGTTGCGGCCCGCACGCTGCGCCGATCCTAAGCCAGGAGCCAGGTGCTTCCTCCTGGTCTCCCATGCGGATGCAGGGCCCAAGGACCTGGGCCATCCTCCACTGCACTCCAGGGCCACAGCAAAGATTTGAACTGGAAGAGGGGCAACCAGAACAGAATCCGGCGCCCCAACCGAGACTAGAACCCAGGATACCGGCGCCGCAGTCGGAGGATTAGCCTAGTGAGCCGCGGCGCCAGCCCAAAACAAGTCTTAGAGATGTAAGACAACTGACGTTCTTCAAAGTATGATCTCCAACTACAATGTAATATATCAGAATCAACAACAGAAAGAAATCTAGTAAGCCCCAAATATCTGGAAATTAAACAATATATTTGTAAGTGCTTATAGGTCAAAGAAGATATCACAAGGGAAATTAGAAAATTCTTTAACTGAATAAAAACAAAAAACACAACATCCCACTTTCTGATGAACCTAAACAAGTGCTTAAATACTTATATTGGCAAATACAAGAGATCTCTAATACCCAAACCTTTAAAAACTAGAAAAAGTAAATTAAACTCAGAACAGTGAAATGGAAAGAAACAATAAACCTTAGGGTAGAAATCAGTTTAACAGAAAATGAACAAAAAAAATTTTCAGAAAGAAATTAAAACATAGTTGACTTGGTTGATATCTTTAGTTAGAATGACCTAGAAAAAAGACAGCAAACACAAATTACAAAAGTCAGAAATAAGAGAGGAGATTGTGAAAACACTACAAAAATGAAAGGATTTCTAAGGGAATACCATAAACACCTTATGTCAACCAAATAGATATTTTAGATAAAACAGACATATTCCTACAAAGACACTAAATTCCTACAAATTACTAAGAAATACAGAATATGAACTCATAAAAAAGAAATAAAATAAAAAATCTTCCCAGGAAGGCACAGATATTTTCATTTATTGATTATAATATTAAGGAAAAAATGTACAATCCTACACAAACTCTTTCAAAAAATACAGCTAATGGTTAAAGACTGAATGCTTTCTCCCAAGATTGGAAATAAAGTAAGGTTGTGTATTAGCATCACTTCTTTTAAACAATCAACTACAGTGTCTAGCCAGCACAATAAAAGAAAAAAAAATTAATGGCATCTAAGTTGGAAAAACGTAAAACTGTCTTTATTTAGAGACAATATGATCCTGTATTTAGAAAATCCTTTGGAGGAATCTAATGGTGGGTGGGGAGTGTGTGCGGACCTAGAGTAATAAATGATTTAGCAAAGTCACGAACAATAAGCACAATAAGTAAAGTATCAATTGTATTTCTGCATACTACTAATAAACAATCTATAGATAAAATATAGTAATTTCATTCACAATACTATCAAAAAGAATAAAATACTTAGGAATAAACTGAAAAGTGTAAGACTCATATACTGCAAACTATGAAACACTGCTGAGCAAAGTTAGACTTACATAAAAGAAGAAGTATAAAGTGGTATTTCACTATCCATGGAAATGGAATTTAACAATGAGTATTATGGCACAAAAAATTATGAAATCCAATCATACAAGAGGTGTTCCAGGGGCCAGCGGTGTAGTATAGGGGGTGAGGTCGCTGCCTGCAGTGCCAGCATCCCATATGTGCACTGTGGAACAGTCTCGGCTGTTCCACTCCTGATCCAGCTCTCTGCTACGGCCTGGGAAAGCTGTGGAGGATGGCCCAGGTCCTTGGGCCCCTGCACCCAAGTGGGAGACCTGGAAGAGACTCCTGGCTCCTGGCTTCAGATTGGCGCAGCTCTGGACATTGTGGCCATTTGGGGAGTAAACCAGAGGATGGAAGAACTCTCTCGCTCTCTTTCTGCCTCTGCCTCTAACTCTGCCTTTCAAATAAATGAATAAATCTTGAAAAAAGAAAAAAAGACTAATGATGAATGTGAATTCCCCTTAAGGCTAAGACTAAAAAACAAACAAACAAACAAACAAAAAAACCAAAGAGGTGTTCCAAATGGATTTCAAAACCTTCACACCAAAATAAACTTAGCTTTTAACTCATTTTTCATGAAGTTTTTGAAGTACATTTGTACATGTTTGTACACCTGAATCAATATTGTTAATGTCAACTCCTACAAACTGATCTAAAGAATCTAATTCCTGAAAACTGATCTTAAAAAAAAAATCAACAGAATTCATAGCAAATAATTTTAGAGAAATTGACAAGCTGATTCTAAAATTCCTTGGACAAAAATATGACTGAAACAATTTCTAAACAAACAAAAAAGGCATTATCTTAAATTTGAAAATCTCTGGTTTTAGGGGCTGGCACTATGGTGCAGCAGGTTAAACTGCAAATTGCAATGCTAGCATCCCATGCTGGAGCTAGCCCAGAGGCTCAGCTTCCAATCTTACTCCTGAAAATGTGCCTGAGAAAGTAGCAGAAGATGCCCCAAGTACTTGGGCTTCTGTCACTCATGTGGGAGACCCAGATGGAGTTCCAGGACATTTGAGGCATGAACCAGCAGATGATAGCATGCCCACTGCCACCCCACTATCACTCTGTCTTTCAAATATGTAACTCTTGGGGTTTTGTTTGTTTAAAGATTTATTTGAAAGGCAAAGTTAGAGAGACAGAGAGAAAATCTTCTATCCGCTGGTTCACTCCCCAAATGGCCCCTCAATAGCCAGGAATAGGGGTGGGCCAGGCTAAAGCAAGGAATCAAGAACTTCATCTGGGTACAAGGGCCCAAAGGCTTGGACTATCTTCCACTACTTTCCCAGGTGCGTTAGCAGGGAACTGGATTGGAATTGGAGCAGCCGAGACTCAAACTAGCACCCATATGGGATAATGGTGTCACAGGTAGAGATTTAACCTGTTATGCCACAACACTGGCCTTCACAAATACATAAAGCTTTAAAACAAATCTCTAGGGGCTGGCACTGTGGCAGAGCAGAAAAAGCTACTACCTGTTATGCCTATAGGCATCAGTTTGAGTCCCAGCTGCTCTGCTTCTGAACCAATTCCCTGCTAACAGCCTGGGAAAAGCAGTGGAAGATAGCCCAAGTGTATGGGCCCCTGCTATATATGTTTGAGACCCAGCTGAAGCTCTTGCCTCCTGGCTTTGGCCTGGCTCAGCCCTGGCTGTTTTGGCCATCTGGGGAGTGAGCCAGTGGATCTCTCTCTTGCCTGCCCCCCAGCCACCATCAGTAACTCCAACTTTCAAATAAATAAACAAATCTTTAAAAAAGAAAAATAATGCAAAGACCCTCTGCTTTCTTCCAATCCATTCTATATATAAAGTATTTTCTAAAATATAAAACTGACTCTACATATACTCCTCTGCTAAAAATTATATACCAGCTTCCTACTGCCCTTAGGTTAGGGTTTCTTCCCAAAATGGCACCCATAGCCCTTGAGATCCAATAGATGATCTAACTGTTGTAATATTTCTTTAGCTTCATTTCTCACCTTCCTCTATCATCCAGTTCTAAATAACAGCCATATGGAACTAATTGCTATTTCTGGCAAGCCTAACACTTTTGCTTCTAGGTTATTTGTGTATTTGTTCCTTTGCCAGAAATGAGCTCAACTCTACTATTCACTTACCTCACCCTCCCCTGCCCAATTTCACCCAGTTCATTCCTACTTTCTACTGGGTCTCAGCTTAAATGTCAATTCTTCAAAGAAAATCTTCCTAATTGGTAGAAAGACTAATCAAGTACTCCCACTGCAGAAAACATAGCAAGATGTTTTAACAAAGTATCTTTACAGCCTTTTAGATATTCCCTATCAAAAAAAGGAAACTTGAGGGACAGGTATTGTGGCACAGTGGGTTAAGCGGCTACTTTGGAGATGTACATCCTAAATCAGAGTGCCAGTTCAAGTCTCGACTACTCCACTTCTGATCTAACTTCCTGTTAATGCACACTGTGGTAGACAGCAGATGATAGGCCAAGTTTTTGGGTTTCTGCCACCCATGTAGGAGGCTGGTATGGAGCTCTTGGCTTTTAGCTTTGGACATGTGTGCTCACATGTGTGTGTATTCTCTATCTCACTCTGCCTTTCAAAAGACAAACAAAAAAAACCCCACCACCACCAACAAAAAAGGAAACACAATCCCAACTCCATGACTGACTTACTTTCTACTTTATCATTTGTGTTCTGTTTAAATTGTTTGAAGCAATAAAAATGCTAAAACATGAATTAACTGCTGGCGCCGCGGCTCACTAGGCTAATCTTCTGCCTAGTGGAGCTGGCACACCGGGTTCTAGTCCCGGTCAGGGCGCTGGATTCTGTCCCGGTTGCCCCTCTTCCAGGCCAGCTCTCTACTGTGGCCCAGGAGTGCAGTGGAGGATGGCCCAGGTCCTTGGGCCCTGCACCCGCATGGGAGACCAGGAGAAGCACCTGGCTCCTGACTTCGGATCAGCACGGTGCGCCGGCCACGGTGGCCACTGGAGGGTGAACCAACGGAAAAAGGAAGACCTTTCTCTCTGTCTCTCTCTCACTGTCCACTCTGCCTGTCAAAAAACAAAACAAAACAAAAACAAAAACAAAAACATGAATTAACCTCAAAAAACAGTGTGCTAAGTAAAAAGCAGTCATGAAATACCACATATTATGTGACAGCTTTTACATGGAATGTCTAGAGTAACTAAGTTTATGATAAAAAGTAGTGGTTGTCTAGGAGTGGCAGGTGGAGAAGAGAACAGGAAGGGAACGTAACTTCTTGCAAGTAGCAGTGTCCTTTGGGGATGCTGAAAAAAAAAAAAAACAACTATTTTTTGGCTGGCGCCGCAGCTCACTAGGCTAATCCTCCACCTGTGGAGCCAGTACCCCAGGCTCTAGTCCTGGTCGGGGCGCCAGATTCTGTCCCTGGTTGCTCCTCTTCCAGTCCAGCTCTCTGCTGTGGCCTGGGAAGGCAGTGGAGGATGTCCCAAGTCCTTGGGCCCCTGCACCCGCATGGGAGACCAGGAAGAAGCACCTGGCTCCTGGCTTCGGATCGGTGCAGCTCCGGCCGTAGCGGCCATTTAGGGGGTGAACCAACGGAAAAAGGAAGACCTTTCTCTCTGTCTCTGTCTCTCTGTCTAACTCTGCCTGTCAAAAAAACAAAAACAAAAACAAAAACAAAAATACCCCACAAAACTATTTTAGGGGCCAGCGCCGAGGCATAGTGGGTAAAGCCACTGCTGCCTCCCAGGATGCATCTAAGCAGGAAGCTGGATCAGTGGTGGAGGAGCCAGGACACAAACCAGGCACTCCAATTAAGAACTGCCCCAAATGCTTCCTTTGATGATATAAAATTGACTGTACAAACTTCGACACTGAAAGTCAAGGGAGCACTAACTAAATAGGATGCCATGACAAAAGGCATTAGAATGTCCCTTGGCAAATGGAATGATTGCTCATCCTGGGAATAATCATCATCAAACATCTATTGAGTACAGACTGTGGGTAGAGCACTATGTTAAGATGATAAAGTCATAAGAACTCTGGAGGTTGGAAAGTTTCAGGAAAAATATGATTCTTGAACTGGCCTTGAAGTAAGGCTTGGATAAAAAATAGAAAATGGAGAGAAATTTTTTGCATAGTATAAGGAACTATTAACAGACTCTTGAAATATCCATAATGTATCAGTATAAAGTAAATGTTTATTTGGTCAGTGTGGCCACAAGATGGTTTTTACTGGGTACTTCAGAGAAGACCAAAGAAGATAGTTCTAGAGCAGATGACATAGAATCCTGAAAACTAAGATGAGTATGATGGGAGTTTTTAAGCTGAGAAACAATACTATAAAGATGTGTGTTTTACAGAGCTAAGTGGTGGGGGTAGAGGACAAAGGAGAGCCTGGAAGAATCAAAGTCTGGTATATATGGAGAAATCAGTTAATATTATCATAAGGCTCTATATTTGTACTTGGTAAATGGGAGCCTAGACTAGAATGAGGTCAATAGAAGAAAGGAATTTAAGAAGCATTAACACATCAACAGGATATGGTGACTGAATATACAGAAAGAGACCACAGTCAAGGTTAGACTAAAATTTGTTATTTACTGACTAGGAAAATAATGATGTCTTTTTAGGTTTGTTGAGTGATATTTGATTTTAAAGGTGATGTCCACAGGAGGCAGTTACTCTGTAACTGACACCCAGTAGAAAGATTAGAACTAGGGGGTCGGGCTGGCACTGTGGCTCAGCAGGTTAACACCCTGGCCTGAAGCACCAGCATCCCGTATGGGCGCCGGTTCTAGTCCCAGCTGTTCCTCTTCCAATCCAGCTCTCTGCTATTGCATGAGAAAACAGTATAAGATGGCCCAAGTCCTTGGACCCCTGCACCCGTTTGGGAGACCCAGAAGAAGCTCCTGGCTCCTGGCTTCGGATCAGCGCAGCTCCAGCCGTTGTGGCCAATTGGGGAATGAACCATCAGATGGAAAACCTCTCTCTCTCTCTGCCTCTCTTCTTTCTGTGTAACTCTGACTTTCAAATAAATAAAATATCATCTTTAAAAAAAAAAAAAATGAATTAGGGGTCGACACTGTAGTGTAGTGGGCTAAGCCTCCGCCTGCAGCACCAGTTCGAGTCCTGGCTATTCCAATTCCCATTCAGCTCTCTGCTATGGCCTGGGAAAGCAGTAGAAGATGGCCCAAATCCTTGAGCCCCTGCACCCCATGGGAGAACTGGAAGAACCTCCTGGCTCCTGGCTTCAGATCAGCCTAGCTCCAACTGTTGCAGCCATTCGAGGAGTAAACCAAAGAATGGAAGACCTATCTCTCCATCTCTCCTTCTCTGTCTGTAACTCAACCTCTCAAATAAAAAAATAAAATCTTAAAAAAAAAAAAAAAGATTAGAACTAGCAGCATAAGAAAAATCATGCGGCTGGTGCCGCAGCTCACTAGGCTAATCCTCCGCCTGCAGCGCCGGCCCCCCGGGTTCTAGTCCCAGTCGGGGCGCCGGATTCTGTCCCGGTTGCCCCTCTTCCAGGCCAGCTCTCTGCTGTGGCCAGGGAATGCAGTGGAGGATGGCCCAGGTCCTTGGGCCCTGCACCCCATGGGAGACCAGGAGAAGTACCTGGCTCCTGCCATCGGATCAGCGCGGTATGCCGGTCGCAGCGTGCCGGCCGCAGTGGCCACTGGAGAATGAACCAACGGCAAAAAGGAAGACCTTCCTCTCTGTCTCTCTCTCACTGTCCACTCTGCCTGTCAAAAAATTTAAAAAAAAAAAAAGAAAAGAAAAATCATGCATTTCTAAAATAATTAAAAAATAAACAAAAGGGTCACTTAATCTGAGTTTATAACAAAATAGGGAGAAAATTCTAAATAGATGTGCAAATCTCAGGAAATTCCATCTCAAAACACTGAGAGAACATTTAATGATATTAAAGAACTATTTTTAATTTTGGGTATGTGTGAAACTGATATTATGGTTATGTTAAAAAGGAGTCCTTAATCTTACTATTATAGTAATGAAATAACATATCTGGATGAAATTTGCTTCAAAATAGTCCAGGGAGTTAGGGTTTCAATGGTATAGATAAAATAAGAATGAAATCAGTTGGGAAGTTTTAAAGATGGGTGACAAGTTAATGCACTCTTATTTCTTTAAGAATATGTATATCAGAAATTTTCCAAAACAAAGTTATTTTTAAAAAGTTCAACGCAAAGGCCAGCGCTGTGGTGTAGTAGGCTAAGCCTCTACCTGCAGTGCCAGCATCCCACATGGGCGCTAGTTTGTGTCCCAGCTGCTCCTCTTCCGATCCACCTCTGCTTATGGCCTAGGAGAACAGTGGAAGATGGTCCAAGTGCTTGGGCCCCTATACCCATGTGGGAAACCTGGATGGGGCTCCTGCCTCCTGGCTTCGGCCTGGTCCAGCCTCAGCCAGTGGGGCCATTTGGGGAATGAACTAGAAAATGGAAGACCTCTCTGTCTTTCCTCCTGTAACTCTACCTCTCAAATAAATAAATAAAACTATTAAAAATAAACATTTCAATGCAAAGATAAGCAGTCTATAACTAAAATAAAAGAGTGCTGATGTCGAGGATAAAAATGACAACCAATATACATTTAGTTTGTGTAAGTGCTGTTCTAAACACTTTAAGTATCTTCACAAGCCTTCTCTATCCTACTCAAGTGCTATACTCATTCTTTTTCCTTTTTAATTTTTATTAATTTATTTATTTCAAAGACAAAGTGACAGAGATTTTCCATCTGTTTGTTCATTTTCCAAACAGCTGTAATAGCCAGGATTGTACCAGGCCAAGGTGAGGAGCCCAGAACTCCATCTAGGTCTCCATGTGGGCACAAGATCCAAGTACTTGGCCATCATCTGCTGCACTACCAGGCATATTAGCAAGAAGCTGAATTGGAAGTGGAATAGCCAGGAATCAAAGTGGCACTATGATATGGGATGTGGGCATCCCAAGTGGCAGTTTAACTCACTGTGCCTAATATCCATGCTGTTTTTTTTTATTCTGACAGACAAGAAATACCTTTCTGTAACCAAATCCAAATTCCTAGCTCTCACATTTAAGTTGATATAAACTTTTCTCCTATTAATAATTACTACTGGTTTCACAGAGAATTGAATTCTGTGATCATTTTGTCTCCCAAACTCTCAGCACCCTGAAAGCTTAGTATCATTATCCACTTAGTTATATGAATACACATTTCTGTTGCAGCTACCAATGTCCAGGCATGGCATTACACAGGAATTTGAAGGTGAAATAAGGTTAAAATAGGTTGTTACATCTCACATTGAAGTATTTGAAGGTGAATCACATAGAGAAACAATCCACATGAATTAAGATAAAACTAGAATTTTTAAAAAAGATTTATTTATTTATTTGAAAGTCAGAGTTACAGAGAGGGGAAAGAGGGGAGGGAAAGGGCTGGAAGAAGGAGAGGGAGGGGGGAGAGGGAGAGGGAGAGGGAGAGGAAAAGGGAGAGAGGTACAGAGAGGTATCTTCTGTCCATTGGTTTACTGCCCAAATTGCTGCAACAGCCAGAGCTGGGCTGATTCCAAGCCAGGAGTCAGAAGCTTCCTCTGGGTCTCCCACATGGGTACAGGGGCACAAAGACTTGGGCCATCTTCTGCTCTTTCTCAGAGTTGGATCAGAAGTGGAGCAGCTGGGACTCAAAATGGGGCCCATTTGGGAATGCTGGCACACCAGGTGGTGGCTTTACATGCTATGCCACAGCACCAGCCCCAAAACTAGATTACTACTGCCTCACACAGAGATGGTTAGCCTCTTTCACTCATAGGCTATGCTGCCATCATGACCTAGCACTGGGGGCTAGCCGCTGCCTGCAATGCTGGTATCCCATATCAGCACCAGATGGAGTGCCCTGCTGCTCTGCTTCTGATCTAGCTCTCTGTTAATGCACCTGGGAAAGCAGCAGACCCAACTCTTTGGGTCACTGCACCCACATGAGAGACCTGGGAGAAGCTCCTGGCTCTGAATTGGCCCAGTCCCAGCTGTTGGGGCCATATGGAGAGTGAGCCAGCAGATGGAAGATCTCTCTGTTGGTCCCGCTCTGTCAAATACACTCCGCCTTTCAAATAAAAATAAATTAAAAAAAAAAAAAAAAAAGACAGATCTAGCACTGGTTAATTAAGTCCTAAACCTCTAGATTCGGGACTCTAGAATTCATCAGTTTTCTGTTTGTTTCTTTTTCTGAAAAACTATTTGAGAGGTAGAAGGAGAAAGAGCACCCCCATCTGCTGGTTCTCTCTCCAAATGCCCTTAACAGCTGGGCTGGGTCAGGCTGAAATTAGAAGCCAGAAACTCAATCCAGGTCTCCCAAGTTGATACCAGGGACTCAGTTACTTGAGCCTTCACCGCTGCTTCCCAGGGTCTATATTAGCAGGAAGTTGGAGTCAGGCACTAGAAATCAAACCCAAGACCTACAATATGGGACATGGACATCTTAACTGCGAGGCTAAATGCCCACTCCTGGGTTTTATTTATCAATCCTCTCCAAATCAGCTCTAGCTAAGGATAGCTAATGGAAAACAACAATTCCACTTAGCAATATAAGATTACTTCAACTTTGAATGGGAAAATTAGCAAGTCCACTCAAAAGATATATATTTTTACTTCCTATGGTTAAATTAATCTTTCTATATCTACTATATTATTGAAAATTTACAATTTAATCATTGTCATTACAAAATACAGTACTAATTAGGTATGAAGTACATACTAAACACCTCCTCACTAACTTGATGGCGTCTATGAAATCCTATTTCTCAAGCTTATCAAAGTCAGAGTCATTTTCAGACTCATTCTGGCCTATTCCTGCTTCTTATTCATACTTTTCCAACAAAATGGGCCTCAACAGCCATACATGATTGAGTAATTTTTTTTTTTTTTTGACAGGCAGAGTGGACAGTGAGAGAGAGACAGAGAGGAAGGTCTTCCTTTTTGCCATTGGTTCACCCTCCAATGGCCACTGCGGCCGGCATGCTGCGGCCGGCGTACCACGCTGATCCGATGGCAGGAGCCAGGTACTTCTCCTGGTCTCCCATGGGGTGCAGGACCCAAGGACTTGGGCCATCCTCCACTGCACTCCCTGGCCACAGCAGAGAGCTGGCCTGGAAGAGGGACAACCGAGACAGAATCCGGCACCCCGACCGGGACTAGAACCCGGTGTGCCGGCACTGCAAGGCAGAGGATTAGCCTAGAAAGCCATGGCGCCGGCCAAGTAATTTTTTATTCTTACCTAAACAGATAAGCAGTTCTTGAATGGACTAGTGGAAGACTGTATGGGGCAGGGATTTCCAGTTAGGAGATAGCTTGTTTCATCCTCATCAAGTCTCAATCTCTACTTTTAAACTTAATACTACCTGTTTTCATCTTTCCAAATATTTTTACAAATTTAATATCAGATAATATAGTACTGCATTATCCAATTTCTATTATTTTTGAGGCCAATTGGGAAGTGAACCAGAGAATGGAAGACCTTTCTCTCTCTCTACCTCTCCTTCTCTCTGTGTAACTCTTTCAAATAAATAATAAAATAAAAAAAGATGTATTTATTTATTTGAGAGGCAGAGTTACAAACAGAGGGCAGGAGGGAGAGAGAGAGAGATCTTCCATCTGCTGGCTCACTCCCTAAATGGGCCAATCTGAAGTCAGGAGCTTCTTCCAGGTTTCCCATGTGGGTGCAGGGGCCCAAGCACTTGGACCATCTTCCACTGCTTTCTCAGGCCATTTGCAAGGAGGCGGATCAGAAATGGAGCAGCAGAGACACAAACTGGTGCCCATACGGGATTCTGGCACCACAGGCAGAAGCTCAACCTACTATACCACAGTGCTGGCCCCCAGGAGGGTGCAGGAGACCAAGCACTTGGACCATCTTCCACTGCTTTCTCAGGCCATCACAGAGAGCTAAATCAGAAGTGGAGTAGCCAGGGGTCTAATCCCATAGGGGATTTCGGCATTGCAGGTGACAGCTTTACCCACTATGGCATCACCCTGGCATCTACATTTTCCTTTTGCTCACATGTAAATTCCTTTTCAGTTAGCACAATTCCTAGTAAGAATGGAGGAAACAATCTTAAGTGGCTTAAAACAGTGAAGTCTGTTCTTAACCTTGCCCCAACAATGAATATTTAAATTTCAAATATAGAGATTTTTTTATGTATTACATTGTAACTCATCCTTTTACATGAGGCCTTTGGCAAAGTCTAATAAAAACCATTAACAGAGGATACTTTATTTTTAAAGATTTTATTTATTTGAGAGGTAGAGTTACAGACAGAGGGAGAGGTCTCAGCTGATTCACTCCCCAAATTGCTCCAATGGCCAGAGCTGGGTTAATCTGAATCCAGGAGCCAAGAGCTTCCTCTGGGGCTCTCATGCAGGTATAGGGGCCAAAGGACTTGGTCCATCTTCCACCACTTTCCCAGGTCATTAACAGAAAGTTGGATCAGAAGAGGAACAGCCAGAACTCAAACTGGTGCCCGTATGGGATGCCAGTGCTGCAGGCGGAAGTTTAGCCTACTAAGCCACAGCACCGCCCCAGGATATGTTCTTTGAAATCTAACAGTTTCCTTCCTCAGTAAATGTGTCCTATTTTAGGCAAATTTAGTGCAGAAAATGTGAGTTTAAAGAAAATTTAACTAATATTGTTTTATGAAAGTATGGGGTGGGGGCAGCGCTATGGCACAGTGGGTAAACACCCTGGCCTGAAGCGCCAGCATCCCATATGGGCACTGCTTAAATCTCGGCTGCCCCACTTCTGATCTCTGGTTCACTCCCCGTAGCTCTCTGCTACGGCCTAGGAAAGCAGTAGAAGATGGCCTAAGTCCTTGGGCCCCTGCACCCGCGTGGGAGACCAGGAAGAAGCTCCTGGATTTGGATTGGCACAACTCAGGCCGTTGTGGCCAATTGGGGAGTGAACCATCGAATGGAAGACCTCTTGCTCTCTCTCTCTGCCTCTCCTCTCTCTGACTGTAACTCTGACTTTCAAATAAATAAACCTTAAGAAAAAACACATGGGAGGGGATGGTGCTGTGGTGTAGCGGGTAAAGCCACCACCTGCAGTGTCAGCGTCCCATATGGGCACCAGTTTGACTCCTGGCTGCTCCACTTCTGATCCAGCTCTCTGCTTTGGCCTGGAAAAGCAATAGAGGATGGCCCAAGTCTTTGGGCCCCTGCACTTGCATGGGAGACCGGCAAGAAGCTCCTGGCTCAATCGTCACAGCTCTGGCCATGGCAGCCAACTGGGGAGTGAACCAGCGATAGAAGACCTCCTTCTCTCTGTGTAACTCTTTCAAACACAAAAATAAATCTTTTTTTTTAAATGTATGGGAAACAAAGAGTAGAAGTACATGGATGAAAATATAGATACACTAAAACGAATTTCAAAACATTTTAATTTATTTATTTGAAAGGCACAGAAAGGAGAAGGAGAGAAGGAGAGAAGGGGAGAGAGAGAGAGAGAGAGAGAGGCAGGCTGTCTCCCATCTGCTGGTTCCCTCTCCAAATGCCCGAGACTGCAGTAAGACTAGGCTGAAGCCAGGAGCTCAGAACTCTATCATGGTGTGATGGATTAAACAGGACTTGGTTCCTCAAACTCATGGAGACATTTAAGCCTCAAAGCCTTACTTAACAGTTAACGGATTAATGCTAATGGTTGATGAACTTAGGGTGAAGACTTGTTCTAATCTTGGTTTCTAGAAGGTAGGGCTAGTGGGAAGTCATTAAGTCACTGGGGGCCACCCTCTGAAGGGAGTTCTTATGGAGTTCTTATGAGAAGGTTGGTATTTAAGTCAAATTTAGCCTAGCTTCTCTCTCTGTTTACTGGCTCACTAGACGATTGGTTCTCTAAACCTACTCTATCAGACCTCAGATAATGGGACCGTCCAGTCTTGGACTGTGAACCTCCAAAACATAAGCTGAAACCATTTTCTTCCCAAAAAGCTCCTCTTAGGTATTTTAGTTAAGGTAATGAAAAAACCAATTAACACACTGCATCTCCCATGTTGAGGGTAGGGACATACTACTTTGAACCATCACCTGCTGCCCTCCAGGGTGCATGTTAGCAGGAAGCAACAATCAAGAGTTGAACCAAGATTCAAACCCGGGTACTACAATATGGGATACAGGCATCCCATGCAGTATCTTAACTGCTAGCCACATGCCCATCCCTAAAATGAAATTTAACTCAAAATATTTAAGTAATTATAAAGGCAAAATAAGGATGATGTTGTTAGAGTTGATTATAGGCCAACAGGTCCAGGGAAGATATGATTGATGCTACTTACCTAATGCAAATTTCAATCCTTATAACAGTGATATAACAATGATTTGGGACCACTTTAAGTATTCAGACATCTATTTAAAACTTTACCCTGTATGCCTAAGTTGAACACATAAGAAACTCTTGATTGGCTTCAATAATTTAACTTCTTCAAAGGGCCAGAGAAGAAATGAGGACTGGCACTGCCAACAAACTAAACCCAGTTAGTGAAAATGATCAAAATGTCAGATGAGAAGAGACATTTAATCTTTTTTTAAAAAAGATTTATTTATTTGAAAGTCAAGAGTTACACAGAGAGAGGAGAAGCAGAGAGAGAGAGAGAGAGAGAGAGAGAGAGAAGGAGAGAGAGAGACTGAGAGGTCTTCCATTCGATGGTTCACTCCCCAATTGGCCACAACGGCTGGAGCTGTGCTGATCCAAAGCCAGGAGCCAGGAGCTTCTTCCGGGTCTCCCATGCGGGTGCAGGGGCCCAAGGACTTGGGCCATCTTCTACTGCTTTCCCAGGCCTTAGCAGAGAGCTGGATGGGAAGTGGAGCAGCCGGGCCTCGAACCGGCGCCTATATGGGATCCAGGTGCTTCAGGCCAGGGCGTTAACCCACTGCGCCACAGCACCAGCCCCAGGACATTTAATCTTAACAGTCTATAACAAAACAGGAAGACAATTCTAAACAAATATGCAAACCAATTTTTAAGAATGCAATCTCAAAATTCTCAGAGCACATTTCATGATATTAAAAATTATTTTTAATTGGGAGGGTAAAGTTGGTATTCAATTATGCTCAAAGGGGCCCACAATTTTTATCGCAATATTTAGTAATTAAATGATACGATGTCTGGAATGGAATTTGCTATAGAATAATCCAGACAATTGGGAGTTTGAATGGTATAGACAAAACAAGTATAGCATCAGTTGAGAAAGATTACATATGGGTGATAAGTAAATGGTGATTCACTTTACTGTTCACTCTATTTCTGTATATGCTTGAAATTTACAAAAGGTTTTTTTTTTTTTTTAAAGTTCAATGCAGCAGCTGGCATTGTGACACAGCAGTTTAAGCTGCTGCCTGCAAAGCTGGCGCCCACAGGCATCCTATATGGGCACTGGTTTGAGCCCTGGCTGCTCCACTTCTGATGCTAATGTGCCTGAGAAAACAGCAGAAGATGGCCCCCAAGTGTATGGGCCCCTGCCCCTATGTGGGGCACCTGGATGAAGCTCCTCCCTCCTGGCTTTGGCCTGGCCCAGCCCCAGCCATTATAGCCATTGGGGGGTAACCACCAGATGAAATATCAATCTGCCTCTCTCTCCCTCTCTCTGTAACTCTGCCTTTTAAATAAAAAAATCAATATAAAGGGCCGGCACTGTGGTGTAGTGGGATAAGCCACCATCTATGGTGCCGGCATCCCATATGGGTGCCGGTTCAAGTCCCAGCTGTTCTACTTCCAATCCAACTCCCTGCTAATGCACCTGCACCCAAGTGGGAGACCCAAATGGAGCTCCTTGCTCCTGGCTTCCGTGGCCCAGCCCTGCCTGTTGCAGCTATCTGGGGAGTGAACCAGTGAATGGAAGATCTCTCTGTCTCTCCTCTCTCTGACTCACTCTGCCTTTCAAATAAGTAAATCTTAAAAAACAAACAAACAAAAAACTAAAAAAATGCATATGAAAGAGTTTTATATAAATAGATAACAAAAATGTATACAAGACTGATACTATTAGAGAAAAATGATCAAAGGTAGAAGGACATATAATAGCCAAAGATACATAAAAGTATGAATCTATTAGGAATAACATTCCAGGGGGCAGATATTTAGCCTGAGTTAGAGTTCCAGCTATATTCTCCCTTGTAGCTTCCTGCAAATTCGTACCCTAAGAGGCAGCAGGTATTAGCTCAAATTGTTGGGTCCCTGCCACCTATTTGGGAGAGTCTAGTTGAATTCCCAGCCTCTGGCTTTGGCCTGGCCCTGCCCTTTTGAGGGTATTTGGAGAGTGAACAAGGGATGCGAGATCTCGATCTGTCTCCCTGCCTGTCAAGTAAATAAAAATAACATTAAAAAAAATTTTTTTTAAAGATTTTATTTATTTGAGAGGTAGAGTTACAGAGAGAAAGGGAGAGACAAGAAGGTCTTCCATCTACTGGTTCACTCTCCAAATGGTGGCCAGAGCTAAACCGATCAGAAGCCAGGAGCCAGGAGCTTCTTCCAGGTCTCCCATGTGGGTGTAGGGGCCCAAGCACTTGGGCCATCCTCTACTGCTTTCCCAGGCCATAGCAGAGAGGGGGATCAGAAAAGGACCAGCTGGGACTAGAACTGGCACCCATATGGGATGCTGGCACCACAGGCGGAGGCTTAGTTTACTACGCTACAGCGCCGACCCCAAAAGAATAACATTTTTAAAAAAACATAGATAATCAGAATTAGGTAAGGTAAGGGTAAAAAAGTTTTCAACAGAGTCAAACTTACTGGTTTCCAATTCCAGCCCAGTTATATAAAGGGTACTTCAAAAGGTTCATAGAAAACGGAATTAAATAACTTTATTTGGGTGCAAAAATTTTTGAAATCAATGCACATAAAGTGTCTTCAAAAACTGCACGGAAAATATATGCTATGAAAAAACTGAATGGTTTCAAAAATATTTTGTACCCAAATAAACTTTTTTTAAAAGATTTATTTATTTATTTATTTGAAAGATAGAGTTACAGAGAGGCAGAGGCAGAGAGAGAGGTCTTCCATCCACTGGTTCACTCCCCAATTAGCCGAAATGGCTGGAGCTGTGCCAATCTGAAGCCAGGAGCTTCTTTCAAGTCTCCCACATGGGTATAGGGGCCCAAGGACTTGGGCCACCTTCTACTGCTTTCCCAGGCCATAGCAGAGGAACAGGAAGTGGAACAGCCAGGACTCAAATCAGCACCGGTCCTACCCATTATGCCACAGCACCAGCCCCTCTTTATTTCTATTTTTCCATGAACCATTTAAAGTACTCTTGTACTTGAGTGACTATAAGCAAATTATTTAACCTAGACCTTAATTTCCTCATCTTTAAAATAGTGTTAATAACAGCCCTACTTTGGGTTATTACTAAGATAAAAAATTGTATATTGGTGCTTAGCACTGTATCTGTCACATACTAACAGAATAAATAATTTTAGTCATTACTAAAAAGAACAATAAAAATCACATTGAAGGATGTCCATTCTCACCACTTTGATGCAACACTGTACTGGAGGTTCTAGCCAGGACAATTAGGCAAGCAGATGAAACAAAAGGCATTCATACTGGAAACAAAGAAGTAAAATTATCTCTATTTGCAGATGACATGAATTTATATATAAAAACATTCTAAGGAATCCATACACAAAAAAACTATTGCAGTTAATAAATGAGTTCAGCAAGATTAAAAGATATAATATCAATATACAAAAATCAAGTGTTATTTCTATACTAGCAATGAACACTCCAAAAATGAAATTAAGAAAAACAATTTCACTTACAGTAGCATCATAAATAAAATTAGAAATATTAACAAAAGAAGTGTGAGTCTTACATAGTGAAAATTACAAAACAAAATTGAAAGACAGCAAAGAATATCTATATGAATGAGCACCCAAATGCCCACAGATTGAAAGGATAAATACTGTTAAGATTTGAAAATCACTGAAAACCCCAAATTGATCTACAAGTTCAATAACCTCTATCAAAATTCTAGCTCCCTTTTTTTTTTTTGCATAACCTTACCCTAAAATTCAAAAGTAAACATAGTAAGTTTCAAAATTTACTAAAAAGCTACAGTAATACAAATTGTGGGGTACTAAGATAGGATAGACATATCAATGCAACAAAATTGAGAATCCAGAAATAAATTCATATACTTATAGACAATTGATTCTTGACAAGAATGCCAAGATAATAATAGAAAAGATCTTTAAAACAAATTGTTCTGGACAACTGTTTACCCACATGCAAAAAGAATGAAGTTGGATCTCTGCTTCACACTACTAGATAAGAATTCAAAATGAATCAAAGCAAATGCTGGCATGGATATAGAGAAATTGGAAAATCAGAGAACTACAGGTGGAAACATAAATAGTGCAGCTGCTATGGAAAACAGTATGGTGGTTCCTCAAAAAAAATTAAACACAGATTTACCATTTGATCCAGCAATTCCACTACTTCTGGGTAAACACTCAAAAGAAATTAAAGTAAGCATTTGAACAGATATTTGTATATTCTTTAAGAGCAGCATTATTCCCAACAACCAAGAGATAGAAGCAACACAAGAGTCCATCAATGGATGAACAGATTAATAAAACTTTAGAAATTTCCAAAAAAAAGAAAAATTCTGACATATTACATCAATGAATCTTGAAAACACTGTGCTAAGTAAAGTAAGACAATCAAAAAGGAACAAATATTGTACAATTCCACCCATATATAATATCTAGCATAGTCAAATTCACAGGGACAAAAAATGGTGGCTGCCAGGGGCTGGGAAGATAGGATGTAGGGAATTAATGTTTATCAGGTACAGAGCTTCTGTTTGGGGAGACAACAAGTTTCAGAGATGGATAATGTTGAGGACTGCACAATAATGGAAATGAACTTAATGCCACTCAACTATATACATTTAAAAAAATAACATGATCAGTTTTTTATGTTTTATTTTTTAAAGATCTGTTGATTTGAAAGACTAACTGGGGCTGGTGCTGTGGTGGGTAGAGCCACCACCTATTGTGCCAGCATCCCATATGGGCTCCACTTCCAGTACCGGCTGCTCCACTTCCAATCCAGCTTTCTGCTATCGTCTGGGAAAGCAGTGGAAGATGGCCCAAGTCCTTGGGCCCCTGCACCGACAAGGGAGACCTGGAAGAAACTCCTGGCTCCTGGCCTCGGACTGGTACAGCTCCGACTGTTGTGGCCATCTGGGGAGTGAACCTGCGGACGGAAGACCTCCCCCACTCTGTGTCTCTGTCTCTCTGTAACTGACTTTCAAAAAAAAAAAAAAAAAAAAAAGACTAAGAAAGAGGGAGAGACAGAAAGAGAAGCAGTGAGATCCTCCATCTGCTGGTTCACTCTCCAAATGGCTACAACAAAGCCAGAAGCCAGGAAATCCATCTGGGTCTCCTAAGTAGGAATCCAAGCACTGGGGCCATCTTCCATTATTTTCCCAGGCACACCAGCAGGGAGCTGGATCAGAAGTGGAACAGCTGGGACTTGAACTGGTGCTCACATGGGATGCCTGTGTTACAGGTGCTGGCCTGACACACTGTATCACAACAATGGCCCCTTATGTTATATTTTAAATAGACAGTAACACTTTAAGGGCAGGCATTCAGCACAGCGACTGGGATGCTCATTTCCCAAGTTGAGTGCCTGGGTGTAAGTCCTGGCTCTACTCCTGATTCCAGCTTCCGGCTAATGAGCATCCTGGAAGGCAGCAGATGATTGTTCAAGTACTTGGGTCCTTATCACCCATGTAGGAGACCCAGATTGAGTTCTAGGCTTTGAGCTTAGGAAGAGAACCAGCAGATAGAAGATCTTTGTCTCTCTCTGCCTTTCAAATAAATGAAAAAATTTTTAAATTTTAAGATGGATCAAAGTTCTAAATATAAGAGCTAAACTTATAAAACTCTTTAAAGAGGAACAAATCCGGGCCCGCACGGTGGCACACTGGATTAATCCTCCGCCTGCGGCGCCGGCATCCCATACGGGCGCCAGGTTCTGGTCCCGGTTGCTTCTCTTCCAGTCCAGCTCTCTGCTGTGGCCCGGGAGGGCAGTGGAGGATGGCCCAGGTGCTCGGGCCCCTGCACCCACATGGGAGACCAGGAGGAAGCATCTGGCTCCTGGCTTCGGATTGGCGTAGCTCCGGCTGTTGTGGCCATTTGGGGAGTGAATCAATGGAAGGAAGACCTTTCTCCCTGTCTCTCTCAGTCTGTAACTCTACCTGTCAAATAAATAAATAAAATCTTTAAATAAATAAATAAAGAGGAACAAAATCTCCATGACCTTAGATTAGGCCCTGGTTTCTCAGATATGACATAAAAGCATAAACAACAAAAGAAAATACATACATTAAGTTGATAAAATGGACAGACGTCATTATTGCAACTTCATGCTTCAAAGGATTTTATCAACAAAGTGAAAAAACACACATTATAAGAGAAAACATTTGCAAATCATAAATTTCAAAAGGGACCAGTACATCGAAGATATTAAAAATTCTTAAAACTTAACAATACTCACATAAAAAACTTAACCCAACTAGAAAATGGGCAAAGAATCTAAACATTCTCCAAAGATGTTCAAATGGACAACAAATAGCAGCATCAGTCATTAGGGAAATGCAAATCAAAACCACAGTGAGATATTAACAGGATGCCTATAACAAAAAAGATGGACAACAAGTTGTAGAGAAATTAGACTCCTCACATATTCCTTGTGGAACATAAAATGATGCAGGAATTATGGAAAACAGTCTGCCAGTTTCTCAAAAAGTTAAATACAGAGTTACCATTTGGAGTAATTCTACTCAGAAGCTTATAACTAAGAAAAATGAAAACATATGTTCATTTAAACATTATTGTAAACATATGCTCATGGCAGCATTATTGCTAACAATCAAAAGGTGTTATCAATCCAAATGCCAGTCAGTTGTTGATTACCAACCCAAATGCCTATCAGTCGTTGAATGGATAAATAAAATGTACTTAAGTCCATATGATGGCACATTATTCACACATACAAAGGAATGAAAAAATAAAGGGAAGATTCTGACACACGCATAATCCTTAAAAAACATGTTAAATGAAAGAAGACAGACACAATGGCCACATATTATGTGATTTCATTTACTTAAACGATCTGAATAGGCAATTTCAGACACAGAAAGTAAATAAATGTAGATGGAGAGACAGGGAAATAAAGAGTGAACACAAATGGACTGGAGTTTCTTCTGGGGATGATGAAAATGTTCTGAAATTAAAAAGTGGTGAAGCCTGCCCAACTTCATGAATGTAACAAAAATCACTGAGTTTTATGGTATGTAAATTATATCACAACAAAGAAAAACTTGTGGAAAAAAAATTACACTGAGAGCATTAGTAGAAAAAAAGGGATAGTCCCACTGAAACAAAATATGCAATGATACTAGATGACAGAGAAGGCAAAATTAACTCTTCAGCTCATGTGGTTTTTCAAATGGACAGGGCAAAACACACATTCTTCAAAGGAAACGCAAGTTCAAATGAGGCAAGGGGTTAGGCAGTAAGCCAGAATGCAGCTTGAAATGATGGAAAAGAACTTAAATTTTATCACTGAACAATGTCTACCAAGTGCAGGATCAAAAATCTGGATAAGAAGGAAGATAATAATTTCTGAAGAAAAAAATAAGCAGTATCTAGAAATTCCACCTTGATTCCTTGCAAAATTCTACATTGTATTAAATGGAATGTTTGTGAAGAAAGGAAAAAGTGATCATATAAGAGCCAAAAGATTCACCATAAACAAGTCAAACTGAATAAACTGCAATTTCTATTTTAAAATTTCTATTTCAATTCATTTACTTTATTGAAGATAAAACCCTATAAAGCTCAGTTTAGTTTATAGCCAGGCATTTGGCAAAACTTTTATAACCATCCACCAAAATGTCATTATGGGCCCAACAACAACAGGGAGAACTAATTATTACTGAACAACCATAATGTGTGTTGATTTATGGACTGGTATGTATCTGGAGGGGAGAGTTGAGTTTCACATTTAAAATTCATTTATTTGACCATTTTAATATTTTTATAAACAACCTGAATGAAGATCTAATAGGTATGCCTGCCTAATATGAAGATGACCAAAACATCAGGAAAAAATAAGATAACATTAAATGCCTAAAGACTAACAAAATGCAATTTAAAAGCTTTAGATTTAAGCTAAAAAAAAGTCATTTCACAAAAAAAGGGCAGAGAGATTTAGTTTAACAACTTATATATAGAATTTATGGGACAGAGGGGCCAACACTGTGACACAGCAAGTAAAGCTACCGCCTGCAGTGTTAACATCCCATATTGGCGCCTGTTCGAGACCCGGCTGCTCTACTTCCAATCCCGCTCTCTGCTATGGCCTGGGAAAGCAGTAGAAGATGGCCCAAGTCCTTGGGGCCCTGCACCCACGTGGCAGACCTGGAAGAAGCTCCTGATTTTAGATGGGCGCAGCTCCGGCTGTTGCAGCCATCTGGGGAGTGAACCAGCTGATGGAAGACCTCTCTATCTGCCTCTCCTTCTCTCTCTCTGTAACTCTTTCATATAAATAAATAAAATCTTTAAAAAAAATTTATGGGACAGCAATTAACACTCCTGGCTCCTATTAAGCCCAAGTAAGAGAAGTTAAAATTGCTAATGATTAACAATTTAAAAAAATTAAGGAGCAAGCATTTGGTGCAGCAGTTAGAAAACCATTTGGGGGTCTGGCACCGTGGCGCAGTAGGTTAATCCTCCACCTGTGGTGCCGGCATCCCATTTGGGCGCCGGTTCTAGTACCCGCTGCTCCTCTTCCAATCCAGCTCTCTGCTGTGGTCTGGGAAAGCAGCAGAAAATGGCCTGAGTGCTTGGGCCCCTGCACCCACGTGGGAGACCCAGAGGAAGCTCCTGGTTCCTGGCTTCGGATCAGCACAGCTCTGTCCACTGCAGCCAACTGGGGAGTGAACCAACGGACAAAGACCTATCTCTCTGTCTCTCCCTCTCACTGTCTGTAACTCTACCTCTCAAATAAATAAATAAAATCTTTAAAAAGAAAAAAGAAACCCATGTGGGACACCTGCATCCTGTATCACAGTGACTGGGTTAAAGTTCCAGTTCTGCTCCCAATTCCAGCTTCCTGCTAACATGCATCCTGGGAGGCAGCAGGTGATGGCTCAAGTACTTGGGTCTGTGCCACCCATGTAAGAGATCCAGACTGGGTTCCTGGCTCCCAGTTTCAGCCTGGCACAGCTCAGGTGTTGAGGGCATTTGGTAAATGAATTTGGGGATAGGAGATATCTTTTTACCTCTTTCACTCTACCTACCTTTCCATCTCTGTCTCTCAAATAAATGAAGGAAAAGAAAACCATTTTTAAAATAGCTGAATGTTATTAATATTTTTTAAATAACAGTATTTAGGGGGCGGTGCTGTGGCACAGTGGGTTAAAGCCACAGCCTGCAACGCCGGCATCCCATATGGACGCTGCTTTGGGTCCCAGCTGCTCCTCTTCTGATCCAGCTCTAAGCTGTGGCCTGGGAAAGCAGTGGAAGATGGCCCAAGTGCTTGGACCCCTGCGCCCACATGGGAGACCCGGAAGAAGCTCCTGGCTCCTGGCTTAGGATCAGCTCAGCTCTGGTGGTTGTGGTCATTTGGGGAGTGAACCAGTGGATGGAGGGCCTGCCTCTCTCTTTCTCTCTCTCTCTCGCTCTACTTCTCTCTGTAACTCTTTCAAATAAATAAAATAAATCTTTAAAAAAAAATAAATAGCATTTAGCTCAAGCAAGGTATATCTACCACACACCATCTGGTTGAGCATGATTTAAAATGCTGATTATAATTTTGGGTACCTAACCTCTAACAACAAAGAGCACCTAGAGTTAAGAAAAAACATAGCCATGACTGAAGTATCAGAGTTACTATGTCTATAAAGTGATTAAATAAACTAGAATTATGTGTCTGGAGAAAACAACGTATGGTAAGAAGAGATTACAAGGGATGTGATAGTAAATATCCGAAGGGACCACTTATCTGGAAAAGGGATTATACTTGAAAAGCCAAAACATAGTGGGAACTGCATAAACTTTGATGTATACAGAGATGGATTCAAATCCCAACCCCATCACTTACTACTATATGTTCTTTAATGCTTACAGAGCTATTGTTCCCTTATCCTGGAAAAGATACTATCTCATAAATGTATAAAACTTCAATGCAATTAAATGCAAAAATGTTGGGACCCGTGCCATGGCTCACTTGGTTAATCCTCTGCCTGCGGCACCAGCATCCTGTATGGCACTGGGTTCTAGTCCCAGTTGCTCATCTTCCAGTCCAGCTCTCTGCTGTGGCCCGGGGAAGGCAGTGGAGGATGGCCCAAGTGCTTGGGCCCCTGCACCCACATGGGAGACCAGGAAGAAGCACCTGGCTCCTGGCTTTGGATCGGTGCAGCTCCGGCCGTAGCGGCCATTTGGAGAGTGAACCAATGGAAGGAAGACCTTTCTCTCTCTCTCTCTGTCTATAACTCTACCTGTGAAATAAAAAAAAAAATGTTTATAAGCTGTCTGGTACATCCTGACACACTGAGAAGCACAATAACGTGAGATCCCTTACTTAGACTTTTCTGAGTTAGTCTAGAACAGTATTTTTCTGAGAGTTACGATCCACTATCATGAAAGGGTGGTAAACTTTTTTGTGCCAAGAGCCATTTGGATGTTTGTAACATCATTTGCAGGTCACACAAAATTATCAACTTAAAATTGGCTTGCTATAGATTTATGGAAATTTCAAGTCCCGCCTGTGGTTGTCTTGGCAGGGCCAGATCAAATGATTTTGTGGATCATGTAAGGGCTAACCTCACCCCTGCATTAAAAGGATCACGAAATCAGTTTAATGGGTGATAATCAACATTTTTTCTAATTCATTAGAAGAGAGCTTACGGGCCAGCGCCGTGGCTCACTAGGCTAATCCTCCGCCTTGCGGCGCCAGCACACCAGGTTCTAGTCCTGGTCAGGGTGCCGGATTCTGTCCCGGTTGCCCCTCTTCCAGGCCAGCTCTCTGATGTGGCCCGGGAAGGCAGTGGAGGATGGCCCAAGTGCTTGGGCCCTGCACCTGCATGGGGGACCAGGAGAAGCGCCTGGCTCCTGGCTTCGAATCGGCACGATGTGCCAGCCGCAGCACGCTGGCCGCGGCGGCCATTGGAGGGTGAACCAACGGCAAAAGGAAGACCTTTCTCTCTGTCTCTCTCTCTCTCACTGTCCACTCTGCCTGTCAAAAAAAAAAAAAAAAAAAAAAAAAAAAAAAAAAAAAAAAAAAAGAGAGCTTACTACTGTGAGTAAAAGAATCAGTTTTGTAAAACTTATTTCGGTTATTCTTATATATACATGTGCTAGGTTACAAATACATTCTGTATCATAAAGTTGAGGCCAAAATAAATAAATAAATAAAAAGTGTGAAAGCCACTGCTCTCGATCACTATTATTTCTAAGTATGTTCTATGATACTAGTTCTTCTGGAGCTAAGTCCGGTTAACAAACCATGCCCCAGAGATTCATTCTGTTCAGTACACATTTGCATTCCCTCCAAAAAATTTTTTAAAAATTTGTTAATTTTGGTTGAACCCAGTTTCCCCCATATTTATGTAACCCCAAAACTTTTTTATGTGCTGTTTTACATAATACCTATTGACACCTTCAAAATTAGTATTTTGTGGTGTAAACACTTAAGGGAAAACATTCTTCTAGATGAAAAAGATGCAATGGATAGAAGTTACAGAAGATAGATTTTTTTAGCTTGCTACAAAAGAAACAACCCTTGAGTCTATGAATCTTCCTGCCACTGATACATACACCCTTCAACTTACATACCCAATACATATCCAACATATCTGAAATGACTTTTCCAACGTGCAGTTCACATAAATCTTTTCAGAAAAAAACTATCATACCTACAATATTAAGATATGAAGTCAAGATCAAATTATTAAGCAGGAATCTGGTCAAAAGAAACAACTGGCATAGTATCAAAGATTTGCTTCACCTTCATAAACCAAAGCAGCAAAGATTTAATCAAATTCTCCAGTGCAGTCAATGTGTTCTAATAATACATATTCTAAAATGGGCTGATGAGTGCTGCTAATCCTCATTATTAAGAGCATCATTATCATCACTACTTGGAAGAAGCAGGCAATGATATTCCGATGATTCTGCGATTCTTTTAAAGTGCATACACGCTCAGCATTCCTTAGGGAGGGCGTGATTTCACACTTATACAAAAACCTGTCACTATCATAGTCAGTTCTAATAATATTTGGAATCACTCAGCACTAACATATAAAGTCTTGACATCACTATATTCAAGAGTACCTCTGTAATTTAAATCTTCCTAGTTAGGAGTTACAAATACCTCCTGGAATTGCTAGAGCACAGAATGTCCTTTCTACTCTTTGCCCAACCCAACCCTAAAGCTACCTACAAAGTCTGTCCTAACTGCTTCGAACTATGATTTTCTTCCCCAATCTGAGCACTGTAGGTATTTTTTTGCTCTATCACTCTTCTGGCAAGTCAAGGTATACATCCTAGCTTACTTGTGTTAAACTTAGCTCTCAACAAAACAGTAACTGACTCATGATCAGAGATCAACACTTAAGAATTTTTAGAATCTCCCATGACATCACGTAAGAGCTCACTAAATATTTATTTAAATAACTAGGCTTACGAGTAATAACTAGTCTTGGAGTCTCCTATATGCCGAGCCCAATGCTAACAGCACACACAGATTATCTCACTCACTCTGCACAACTCTAAAGAGGTAAGAACTCCTCTTTTCTCCATCAAGTAGAGGAAGAAAGTGAACCCCTGAACAACTTGCCCAAGGTCATGCAGCTAGTGACAAAGCCAGGGACTGAATCCAGGCAAAACTCCTAACTATCTCGGAACACCTCAAAGTTCCAGTCCCGCAATACCAGGGTCCATGAAAGCTTTCAATCAAACTCGGAAGTTTCAATTTCAAGAAAGAATTGAGACATTTTAGCCAAAAGTTAACACTTTAAAGAGGATGAAATAGGAGAAAGTATTGTTCACAGACATCTGTATTGGGTTGCAATAAAATGCGGGGGAGAGAGTATGTCCTTTTTATTTATTAACATGATATTAAAGTGTGGGTCACAATTTCATCAAGTGGCTTATGACAATACAGTACGGCTTAGATTTTAAAATAGGGCTCTTTTGCTCAACCCCAAGGATGACAAGAGAAACGGCATATGAATGTGGTTAACTGTCACTTCACAGCTTCGAAAAATGCCAGAGCCAATTCTTGTTTAAAAACAAGAGCCAGGGCTCCTGTTCCACTCTTGACTCTTCACACAAAGCAGCCCCATCTTCTGCCCTCTCCACACAAAGCCAGCTTTGCCCTACTACCCATGGGGGAGTGCTGATTCACACAGTCTCCCCAGCCCCGCCAGAACCGCATCCATCTCACACCGGTCCAAGACACTGACCGCAACACACAGGCAGACGACTCTGCTCTGCCCCCTGCACCCGGGGGGCACCTCATCAAGCAGACCTCTACCTCCCAGCCCCCCGCCCTGATATCCGAAAGCTGCTATCTCACACAAAGCAAGATCCTTTCCTACAAGGCAGTTCCCTATGTCCGACTCCTCCCACGGCGACCAGCCCTACTCAAGCTGTGCCAACCCACAGATGCCAACTGCGTCCAGCTCCCCGAGGGTCCAACAACCCAGAGAACTATGCCCCTTTGCCTGCGCACGCCTTCGAATCCCCAACTCTAGCGGACCCTCCTACGAGTCTCCCCCCACACCCCCACACAGCGGACCCTGCCACACAAAGCCAGGCGTCCCCACCACCGGGACCCTCGGGAGCCGCTCCTCCGCCCCCGGCCCATCTCCGCCCAGCCCAGGCACCCCGCGCTCACCAGCTCTCCTCCTCTTCCTCCCAGCCTGACAGGCGCTCCAGCTCCTCGGGCCGCAGCGGCTCCACCTCGTCCAGCAAGCCGCCCTCGCCCGCCGCCAGCAAGGAGGTGGCGTCTCGCAGCTCCTCGCTACTCGTCCGCCTCGGGCCCGACCCGGCGCCGCTGCCCGACTTTGCGCTGAGGCCCAGGGGGAAGCCCCGAGGGGACGCCGCGCCGGAGGAGGGAGTGGACGCGCCCGCCCGAATAGGGCTGCCGGGCCCGAGAGGGCCTGCGCCCTGCACGGCCCCAGAGCGGCTCCTCAGCTGTTCGTTTTGCTTCTCCAGCTTCTTCACCAGCTCCTGCAGCTTCCGCACCTCCTGGTCCGCGTTCACGTTGGAGTTAACGTCCTCCATCCCTGCCCCGCCGCCTCCGCCGCCCGCCACTAGCTCGGCCTCACCGCGACAAGGAATGAGCCGGAGGAAAGAGGCGTCGCCGCCGCCGCCGCTCACTCTAGCCGAGGCGCCGGCATATAGCAGGCCCAGGCTCCACCGCCAGGGTCCCCCCAGCTCGGGTTCCGAAGCACCGCTGGCCCCAGCCGAGCCGCCTCATCTGCGCCGGCTCCAGGATTGGGGGAGGCGGCGCCAATATCCGGCCTCTGCCGCCATCTTCCCTCCGTCCCTCCGCCCCCCGCACTCCGGCCCAGCCGCTGACCTCAGAGCGTCGAGGGTGGACTAGGCTGCCGTCGGCCGCTGAGAGGACCAGGCGCCGAGCTCGCGGCGGGGCGGGGCCGGAGGGGTGGGGCCGAGCCGAAGGGGCAGGGCCGTGGGCGTGAGGGGCGGGACTTGGACCGGAAGAGGCGTGTCGTGGGCGCTGTGAAGGCGGAACGAGGCTAGGATGACTGGGGAGTGACTTGGGCCGCGGGTGGGGCGGGGAGTTAGCAAGAAGGGCTCGCGGCGGGCGGGACTGACTTTGCGACTGGGACTCAGGCTCAGACCAGCCTGCTGGTCGTGGCTGAGGGGTATGTGGTGTCTTCCACTCCCAAACACGACGTGTGGAACTTGCCAACGGGCAGGTTCACGGGTGGGCCCTCAGGCGGAAGACACGGGTTCTCGTCTGTTCAGCAAATATTTAGTCGTCGCCTAATAGATTGTCGGGGCTGTTAGCAGCCTCAGAAACCTCTGTGACCCGTTTCTTCTGAGAAGGAGACACTTGAATCCCAACAGGTGAAAAGACGTGTAAGGTCAAAGTAATAAACCGTAATTTGTTAAGTGTTTACTGCAGGCCACTTTACTAAACACTTTTAAAGGCACTATCTCACTGGTTAAACACAGCCTTCCTGGCTTAAAGTTTGCAGCACGCTAGCATGAATCGCCCCTCTCCTCGCCTTTCTGGATAATGAGTGCACACTTCTGCTCTTTAGGGGCTTTTATTTGGGAAAACATTTGCATAACCTGTCTTGACTTTTTAAAAAGCTGTATCTGAAAGTATATGAGAAACATTGACAGATACTGACGAATGCTGAGAGATGTATGAATGTAAAAATCTGCCTTCAGTGGTACCTGTTTACATGTATAATTGGCAGCAAAACCGAACAACACAAATACCTTGTTTTGATGAGATTCATTGCTGTTCAGAAGTCAGTTGTGAGCTACTCAGCTCGTGAGTAGAGCTTTAATTGCCTCCTCCACCCTTAGCTATCAGCAATCCAGTTCTGTTACACCTGGGTGTGGACTTCTACCCTGTAGCATTTCTGCCACATATTTTCCTGGCCTAGAATATCCTGCCTGACAAATCGTATTCATTTTCTTAAAGCCCATGATCACATATCCCAAAAACAAACCTCTTCCTGACAGCTCCACGAAGATCTGCTTATTCTGCTGGGTCTGGCATTACCTGATCGGTGGTCCTCAACAGGCATTTTCACTTTTCTAAAAAATTGAATTTTTCCTTAAGAAATCTTTTTCATTTGTTTTTGTCTGTATACTTCAAGTAGAGTCTTATCCTAGCTATGCAGACGTAAAGTTTCTTTGCTAAACATGTGATTGTGAAATAATATGTATTATCTATATAATACACAACTAACTACCATTGCTATTTTTGACACATCTGAACTTGTTGCCAGAGGATTAAGCATTTTGACTACCTTACAGATAGCAGTTTTCACTTCCATGTAATGGTGTGTGAAATAGATTCCAACTAGCCGGTTCTGTAAAGAAAGCCTTTCAAATAAGTGAAAAAATGGTTCACTCAATAATATGAACAGCAGTAATGTGCCATGGGGCAAGGAGAGTTTGGTGTAATGTGGAACAACAAATTGCAAATCAGAAGGCCTGATGGCAAGTTCTAGCTGCACCATGAACATGGTTCTTAGCTTTAATTTCTGGTGCCTTAATCCACAGTCCTTACATTTCTTGAGAATGCATGTGTTGGATGATCTCCAGTAGCTCATCCAGTACCCAAAAGTGCAAGATGACAACAAATCCTCAGGGTTAGAAATTTAAGTGTAAACATGTTTAGAAATACCTATAAGTTCATAGTTAGATATACTTGGATTTTAAAAATCCAATTGCCTCACTATATATCTTAACGTTTTTCACGCAATAAACATTACCAGGGTCAGTTGTCGCTCCCCCTCTTCGTGGAGGAACGACACAAGACCCTGCGCTGTTCTTTCGTCTGCTCGGCCCTCCCCGGGTTTGCTGCTGGTTCTTCCCGGGTTGGCTACTATCCCTTCCACCTCCGTGGAAGGGCAGTTCCCCCTGGCCACATTCCCCACTTCCGCAGGGGAGCGGCACACCGCCGGCCGGCTCTTCTCGGGGGCTGCACAGGTGTTCCTTCAGCTAGATGTTCCCCTTAGATGTTCCTCGTGCATGCCGTCTCTCTCCTCCTTTATAGTCCTCCTCCGCCAATCCTAACTCGGCTGCCCACAAGCCGAGTACGCTGCTCTCCAATCAGGAGCAAGTCCTACAGTTTATTGGTTGAACTGGAGGCAGCTGTGCGGAAGCTGTTTACTTCTCTCCCAGCGCCATATTGTGGGAGAGCAGATGCATAGAATAAGTCTTAATTCCAGTAACTCAGTCCAGTCCGGGCTGCTCCCCACAGATCCCCCTTTCTTTTTATTTTTTGGCGTTGATACGCGCCTGTCTTCGGTGTCCCGCGGCACACACTCTGCTCTACTTGCTAGAGTTGCCACAGGTTCTTACAAGTCCTATCAATCAGGCAAACCGAATCCGGGTCCTCTCGTCGCCATGTTGTGAGGAGGTTTTTAGGCGCTGATGCGTGCCTGTATTCGGTGCCCTGCAGCGCATGCTCTGCCCGCAGGGGCTTACAAGCCCTAACAATCAGGCAAACCGAATCCAAGCCTTCTCATTGCCATGTTGAGGGGAGGCCTTTCTATTTCTCTATTTCTCTATCTCCGGGCATTCCTATTTCTCCCATTTTACTTCTATCTTCCAGCATTCCTATTTCTCTCATTTTACTTCTAAACTTCTGTTTCTCTTATCCCTGCGGCTTCCCGGCGGCGCTCGCCCCGAGGCTGCTTCTCGGCACCTCGCCCCGCGGCAGCTTCACGGCTCTGCGCGGCTTCCCGGCGCCTCGCCCCGCCGGCGGGTTCCCGGCTCTGCGCGCACGCTCCGCGGTCTCCACGCACTTCGCGCCCGCACCACGGCCTCACGCCAACGCCCCGTGCTCTCTCTGCACGTGGCGGCTTCCGCGAATGTTTCCGCCACCACCGGCATTCAGTCCAAGTTCCCCGGACTAACCTGGCGAATCCTGGCGGCCCACGTCTCTGCCTCTGGTTCCAGATCTTCGCCTCTTGCTCCCCGGGGTGACTTGAAGAATTCCAAGATGGCTTGGCCTGCACTCGCGGCTTCATCCTCCCTAACATTTTTCTCTACCTGGTATGTTTCCCTAAGTTTTCTTCCAACAATATTCCTCCCTCATTTCTCCTGGCCTCTCCCCACAGTCCGTATCCAAGTCTAAGTTTCTTATAGGTTTCACTTTCACTTTCAACCTGCAGTCCGTATCTGAGTCTAAGTTTCTTCTTGCTTTCACTTTAAATCCTAACTTCTTTCCCACAGTCCATATCCGAGTCTCTGCCTAGGCTTTCAATAGCTTCTTCCGGCACCTAGGCTGTTTACTAGTCTCTCTCTCCGGTATTTTCCCACTTCTTCCCGTTTCTTCCCTCTTAGGTTTCCTATCCGTTCTAGGTTTCCTATCCGAGTCACGGCACCATTATGTCGCTCCCCCTCTTCGTGGAGGAACGACACAAGACCCTGCGCTGTTCTTTCGTCTGCTCGGCCCTCCCCGGGTTTGCTGCTGGTTCTTCCCGGGTTGGCTACTATCCCTTCCACCTCCGTGGAAGGGCAGTTCCCCCTGGCCACATTCCCCACTTCCGCAGGGGAGCGGCACACCGCCGGCCGGCTCTTCTCGGGGGCTGCACAGGTGTTCCTTCAGCTAGATGTTCCCCTTAGATGTTCCTCGTGCATGCCGTCTCTCTCCTCCTTTATAGTCCTCCTCCACCAATCCTAACTCGGCTGCCCACAAGCCGAGTACGCTGCTCTCCAATCAGGAGCAAGTCCTACAGTTTATTGGTTGAACTGGAGGCAGCTGTGCGGAAGCTGTTTACTTCTCTCCCAGCGCCATATTGTGGGAGAGCAGATGCATAGAATAAGTCTTAATTCCAGTAACTCAGTCCAGTCCGGGCTGCTCCCCACAGTCAGTGCTATGGCATAGTAAGTTAAGCCTCTGCCTGCAGTGCCAGCATCCTATATGGGCACTGGCTCGAGTCCCAGCTGCTCCACTTCTGATCTGGCTCTCTGCTGATGGTCTGGGAAAGCAGTGGAAGATGGTCCAGGTGTTTGGGCTCCTGAACCCACATGGAAGACCCAGATGAAGCTCTTGGCTTTAGATCAGCCCAGCTGTGGCCATTGGTGACCATTTGGGGAGTGAAGCAGCAGACAGGAGACCTCTCTGTCTGTCCCTCTCTCTCTATGTAACTCTGGCTTTCAAACAAATAAATCAATCTTTAAAAAAACAATAAACATTGCTTACTATGTGGCAGGCATTGCTTCAGCACCTGGATGCTTAAAAAGGCTTCTTAAGTCTGAAACTGAACTTTTGATTCATACACACACACACACCATGCACACACCCTGACCCTCAAATCTGCTGGCTCGGCAGTCTTCACCATTCCAGTAAATGGCAGCTCTTTTCTTCCCAGAGCTCTGGCCAAAAAAACTTTGGGATAATCCCTGCTCCTCCCTTCCTTTCATGAACCGAATTGATCCTTGAAGCACATCTTGCTGCCTCTGCATTCACAACATGTCTGAGTACTTGCCATCACCTCCACTGCTCAACTCGATTTCGAGGTGCCAGGTCTTGACTCGGTTACTGTGGTACCCTTAACGGGCTACTCCACTTGGCTGCTTACAGTCTGTTGTGTGGACATTGTGTAAAGTCTTTCCCCTGGCCTAAAAGGCTCTGGATACTTGGCAGCTCTTGATGATCTTCAAACATGGCAGGTGTGTTTCTACTTCAAGAGCTTTGCCCTCCCCTTCCTTCTATCCAGGATCCATTCTTCCTCCATCTTGTTACATGACTGACTCCCTCACCTCACTCAGCTCTCCACTCAAATATCACCTAGGTTCACTAGCTTCATAATTACTGTTCTCATAAAAAAGCATCTTTGGCCTTGCCCAGCTTCACAGCCCATTGGTTTTTCCCTCGGACATGCATTTCTTTCTTTCTTTATTGCCTGTCTCTCCCCCCACTGAATGTGATGTGCATGAAAACAGACTTCACTCTTGCATCCACGGTGCCCAGAACAGTGCCCCGAACATGGTAGGTGCCCAACAGATGTTTGTCACAATGAATGGATTTAGGTCAAGTGACGCCTCCAAAAATAGAATTTCAGATAAGTGTATTGACCATGTCCCTAACCATCTTGAATGCTTGGTTTTTAGTTATGTTTCTCTCTTCCAAAAAAGTAACATGTCACACTATATATGTCACCCTCAAAACTAGGTCAGACGTCATCTCCCAAGTACCAACAGCCCTTAAGACTTGCTGAAGAAAGAGTCTCAGGCTCTCACTGAGAGCATGAAAACAGGCACAGTTAGAGAGAGAGAGAGAGAGAGAGAGAGAGAGAGATAGGTCTTCCTTTTTCCGTTGGTTCACCCCCTAAATGGCCGCTACGGCCAGCGTGCTGCACCAATCCGAAGCCAAGAGCCAGGTGCTTCCTCCTGGTCTCCCATGCGGGTACAGGGCCCAAGGACTTGGGCCATCCTCCACTGCACTCCCCGGCCACAACAGAGAGCTGGACTGGAAGAGGAGCAACCAGGACAGAATCCGGCGCCCCAACCGGGACTAGAACCCGGTGTGCCGGCACTGCAGGCAGAGGATTAGCCAAGTGAGCCACGGCACCGGTCAAGACTCTTTTCTTCCTGCCCTAAACCCTTGCAGATCTTCCTCTCTGTGGTTAGTACTCGGTATACTACAACACTCTGCTTTCTCTGATGACTCAGAAATGTGAGAGAAAGTTTATAAGAAGTCTCTCCAAAAGTGGCTTTTCTATGGATACAAGGAGTAGAACTGGTGGGTGTGTGAAGAATGCATCACAGTTATTCCAACTGGCTTTTCAGGTGTGTTCTTTTAGGATAAGCTTGCTTTGTTGCTCGATGAAGGAGTTGCTTCTTTAAGCAGGTGTGGCCCTTTTAATAACTTGCTCCTACTTGCATGTGAGCTCTTAGTGAAACTCCTGACAAAGTGGAAAATATTACAAACCATTAGAAGTATTTACAGTGAAAACTATTACTCAATGACTTAAAGATATTTAACAGTCCTGAAATCCTAAATGAATTTATGTGTGTAAATGAATGCACACCCGAAAGTGGTTTAAAATTAATAGACACTCACAGAAATGTTTTCATTTATTTAGGAAGTGCTCAAATTCTTTGACAGAACATTTACTGTCCAGCACATCCATTTTATCTTCATGGGGCCACATGTGCTCGATCATTTCCTACTTAGCCTTTCTCATCTATTCCTCACCAGTGTCCTTTCCCTATATGTGCCTCTGTCCAGGCTACCAAGGGCCCTCTTCTTTACTGTTTTGGCATGATGAAATTTTAGGAACGAATACTAGAAACTTTAAAAGTTAGGCATATAAGAAATTCTGATTTGAAATATTGAGGACAAAAAGAAGAGGGTACAGGATTTGGATCTAGAATTGTGCTCAGCCAGCACTGATCAGACCTCAGTTATGGGATGCCTCAAAAGTGGCCATAATGGCAGGCATCGTTTCCTTAGAGAATCCTCTGGCCGGAGGAGCATCCCCTACCACACTGCCAGTGATATGTACTGATGCAGGGGTGGGGCAGTCCATGGGTCAGAGCAGGTATACACAGGCTCTTTAACCTTTAGAGGCTGCTATCTTAGCCCGAAATGCAGTAATACCTGTCTCCCACTCTTTCTGTGGTGGCAGATCGGAAGATAGGATTGTCAAGTAACACTTAATGCCTCTTTTATTTCAGTAGTTATTTCAGCAAGGCAGTAAAGTTGGAAAAGTAGAATGGACCACCTGTGGGTGTTCTTGATGTTCTAGAGAACATATCACCCAAAGATGGGAGAAAACTTATTAGAAATAATCCAAATCTCCAAGTCAGTCTCAGGAATATGATCTATAATTTTAAATATATTCTCTGCATTGATTTAGGGATGCACTAGAGATTGAGGATTATAAGTAGAGGCTTGTGTTAGGCTACAGTAATTTAAGTTACCCAGGGATTTGTGGAAATTCCCATTTTTGAATCTTTGGGATACTCCTGGAGTATTTCACAGGCTAAAGGACATCATCAACTACTCAATTTGCTCAAATTTGTATTTTTCATCCTTATGTAGACAAAGTTTTGTATGCCATAGAAGCTTAACTTTATAAATATTGAGGTCTCCCTATATTTGGCCAATAATAATAGTATCAGCAATGGTGGGCATTTGGCCTACCAGTTAAGAGAATGCATGGGGAGTCCACATCCCATATTGGAGTTCCTGTGCACAAGTCCTTGCTCTGCTCTGGTTCCAGCTTCCTTCTGATGTGTACCCCAGGAGGCAGCAGGTGTTGGCCCATGTACTCAGATCTCTGGCACTGACATAGGAGACTTGTAATGGTTTCCCTGCTTCTAGCTTTGGCCTGATCTAGCTCCTGCTTGTGCAGGCTTTGGGGGAGTATACCTGTGGAAAGGAGCTCACTCTCGCGCTCTTTCTCTCTCTTTCTCTTTGCCTCCTTGCCTCTCAAGTAAATAAAAATAGTAGCTAATAATTATTGACCACTTTTATGACATGTAATAACTCTTTTAAAACTCAAAATAGGGATGGTTGTTGTGGTGCAGTAGTTAAGCTGCTGCTTGGGTTGCCCACATCCAATATCTGAGTGCCTGGTTCCAGCCCTGGCTACTCTACTTCTGATGTAGCTTCCTGCTAATGCTCACCCTGGTGATGGCTCAAGTGCTTGGTTTCTCCCACTCACATGGGAGACCCAGATGGAGTTCTGTGTTTCTGGCTCTGACTTGGCCCAGTCCTATCTGTCTGATTTTGGAGGAGTAAACAGAGCATGGAAAGCCTCTCTCTCTCTCTTCCTGCCTTTCAAGTAAATGAAAAAATAAATTTTTAAAAAAGATTTATTTATTTGAAAGGCAGAGTTACAGAAAGGCAGAGAGAGAAAGAGAGAGAGGTCCTCCATTTGCTGGTTCACTCCCCAAATGGCTGGAATGGCTGGAGCTGTGCTGATCTAGAGCCAGGAGCCAGGAGCTTCTTCCAGGTCTCCCACGCAGGTGCAGGGGCTCAAGGACTTGGGCCATCTTCCACTGATCTCCCAGGCCATAGCAAAGAGCTGGATCAGAAGTGGCGCAGCTGGTACTTGAACCGGCACCCATATATGATGCTGGCACTGCAGGCAGCTATGCCCCAGTGCCGGCCCCAATAAATACAATTTTTTAAAAAGCTCAAAATAGTTCCTTAAAGTAGCTGCTATGCCTCTATCATTATTATCAGCATGTCTATTTTATAAATAAACTGAGACACAGAGGCATTAAATAATGTCCCAGCCACGAAGTAATAGAAGTGGAGTTAAACCCACCTGATCTGATTTCAGAATCTGCACTCATAATCTCTGAAGACCCCTAACTACACAATGGGTTCCCATTCTTGTACTTAAGAGTATTGCTACTTCACTCAGCTACCATCTGGGGTGGGGGATAAGGGACAATGATGAGAAGTTGGGAGTCATTGCCTTTATGATACTCAACAACTCAGTGCTTTTAGTCTATGAGCAAGTTTGCCAGTTTCGATGTCCTTGCATCTCTGGAACTCAAGACATTGTAGCACTTGGGTGTTAAAGAGGGAAGCAATTCCTCTCTCTCTTGCTCAGAAGTTTTCTCACAAAGCCGTTTTCTTGAGTAGTACCCTGGGCACTTGAGAGGTGGGTGAGAAGGCCTGAAGACCCATCCATCAGCAGAATGCCAAAATGAAGCTTCAGCCTCTGAGCTTCTTGTTGGAAAGGCTTGTTAATTAGTCCAGGTTTTAGGCATTTTATGGGGGCAGAATTCAGTGAGAGGAGTTCTTACCCAGGGCCACAGTACTACCACAATCAACAGAACAAGAAGATTTAAGGATCAGAGTTGAGCGGCAACAGTCCTAGGCCTCTACACCACAGGAGGAAACTCTAAATGAGTTCTGAAACAAGAAATACTAGAATCATTCTTCAAAAGCCAAAGTATAAAGGTTGAGAAACAGATGAGAATAAGGAGCACTGGGTTAAGACTAGAAGAAAGGGTGAATCTTGGTGCCAAAACTGTATAGTGGCAGGTAGTTGCCTTTCCATGCCCTTTGTAGCAGGGCATGTGGGAGGGACAGTTGCATTTAAAGGGTCAGGGATGCTCTTTGCTGACAGAGTTGTGAGTTTCTAGCACTGGGACAAATTGGTAACCAGATCTACTGAACTAGGACCCAATCTGCAAAGCTCCCTTATGCACAAGTGTCCGCCACGATGTAAACAAATTCGATCTCCCCTTAGTTCCTGGAAACCAGATAGCCTCATCTCACATCTGTGCTGTACTCTCGAGAAGTGAGGATAAGGTGTTGGGCACGGCAGGGAAGAGAAGAATAGTAGGGTCTGGCACAGGTGGTTCCCCTGGTATCAGAGGATAGGATTTACTCAAAGTGGTAGCCCACAATTCAAACAGAGCTGCTGTATTGGCATGATTTTCTACTTGTTTTTCCCTCCCTACTGCCACAGTACTCCCAAATTACTTGAGCTTTTCCTACTGATTGTTTCTGTGACCCACGTCAGTTGATCTGGAACTGTGGCCAGGTATGTAATCAACCTTGAATCACGTGCAGCTATCAGTTTCAGCATCTTCTGAATTCTTGAATATTGGATGCAAACCATGATGTGGCATCATGTATAGACAGCGCTTGAGCAAGCCCTCCAGTTTTTGCCGTGTTTTGGCAGCAGGACAGATTGTAGCAGTGTTAACAGTGATCATCCTGGCAGGAAGAGGGAATGTACACACTATAGGATAGCTGTGCAGACAAGCTTGCAGGCTCCACGGGAGAATGCATTTCCTCAGCCTCTCCAGTAGGTAAGATAAAAGAGATGCCTTTCTATTTCTCCACCTCTGATGCCTTCAGAGCTACGTCATCATGTTGCACAAGGGCCTGTCCAGGAGAAGGGTAGTCAGCTGCAGTCCAGGCCAGCCACGTGAACACAGGACCAACCACTCCACCTACACTCAGCCAAAAACCCACAATCGCCACACAGACGCCAATGTTCTTCCTGAGCACAGTAATGTAGGTTCCAGATCTTCCACATGGCTGTAGCAGTGGCCTTGACTCTGGAGGCTTAGGTTTAGGCAAGAACACGTAATTATCCCTTAAAGGACCACCAGCCAGGATTGGTATCCTGAGAGAACAATGGCAGAAACTATTTGAGAGGATCTAAAGTGAAGTGCTGGAGGCCTCTGGGCTCATTTGTATTGGGTCAGAGTCTAAACTAGACTAAAGGCACCTGGTTCAGACCTTTCACTCATCTCCAAAAAAAAAATTAATGCCACTTGTTTTTTCTTAGCGTTTCTTAAAAGCCTTTTGTATTTTTTAATGCAGCTCCTTCATTTGCTGAGGGTTTATTCTGGTGTGTTATTTGAGGTATAAACCTAAAGAGACACTTTAAAATTTTTTATTTTATTTACTTGAAAAACAGAGTGACAGAGATAGTGAGTTATCGTCCATCTTCTGGTTCACTCCCCAAATGGCCACAGCAGTAGGGGCTGTGCTAGGCTGAGGCCTGGAACCCAGCTCTACAGCCTGGTCTCTCATGTGAGAGCAGGAGCTCAAGCACTTGGGCCTTCACTCACTGCCTTCTCAGGCACATTAGTGGGGAGCTGGAGGAGCTGGGACTGGAACTGGCATGCCGATATGAGAAGCCAGTCTCACAAGCAGCAGCTTAACCCATGGTACCTCAGCACCAGCAGGGGTAAGGAACTTTTTTTCCTGCCAAGAGCCATTTGGATATTTAGAACATCATTTGCAGGCCATAAAAAATTATCAACTTAAAAATTAGCCTACTATGGATTTACTGAGTTTCAATTATCAGATGCAGTTGCCTTGGCAGGGCCAGACCAAGTGATTTTTGCAGGTTTTATAGTGCCCAAGGACCAGATGTTCCCCACCCCATCCTAAATAAACACTTTTATATGGGCACCGTCATGTGCTGGATTAACCTGTTATATTCCTTTAGTCAGTCATCCATTAGTAGTTCAAGGTATGCACAGTGTTAGGAACCAGAAATGATAAAGGCTATAAGGAGGGGCCAGCATTGTGGCATAACAAGTAAAGCTATAGCCTACAATGCCAGCATCCCATATGGGCGCCTGTTTGAGTCCTGGCTGCTCTGCTTCTGATCCAGCTCCCTTCACCTGGGAGAGCAGTGGCAGATGGCCCAAGTGTTTGGGCCCCTGCACGCATGTGGAAGACCTGGATGAAGTTCCTGCTCCTGGTTTTGGCCAGCCCCAGCCATTATGGTCATTTGGGGAGTGAACCAGAAAATGAAAATCTTTCTATCTCTAGCTCTCTCTCTGCCTCTAACTCTGCCTTTCAAGTAAATAAACCTTTAAAAATAAGTCATAAGGAATGTGCCTCCTAATCTGCTGCAGTTTGTTATCTCTTTAAAGAGACGTGATGTACACAGATTGCTATATACAAAACAATCTGTCAAAAGTGCCATGTGAGTGATATGGACAAAAAAAAAAATACAAAGGTTGTGTTGATTCAATTGAAGACATATTAGAAGAATAAGAGCAGATTCCTTCTGCCTAGAATGAAAGCTTTCCCAGAGGAGGTTATGATTTAAGATGGGCCTACAGAGATAGGTAAGTATCATAATCATGACTTGTTGCTTATAATGAACAGAAAACCTCCTGAATCATCTCAGTTAAAAAAGGGGATTAACCACTAATCTCACTTTAAAAAAAAAAAGATTTATCTATTTATTTGAAAGTCAGAGTTACACAGAGAAGGAGAGGCAGAGAGAGAGAGGGGTCTTCCATCCTCTGGTTCACTCCCCAGATGGCTCCAACAGCTGGAGCTGCCCTGATCTGAAGCCGGGAGCCAGGGGCTTCTTCCAGATCTCCCACATGGGTGCAGGGGCCGAAGACTTGGGCCATTTTCTACTGCTTTCCCAGGCCATAGCGGAGAGCTGGACTGGAAGTGGAGCAGCCGGGACTCGAACCAGTGCCCATATGGGATGCCAGCACTGCAGGCGGTGGCTTTACCCGCTATGCCACAGCACCAGCCCCTAATCTCATTTCTAAGACTCTGTTCCAAACTGGAAAGAATATAGCAAGGCTATTTATTATTTATTGTGGCACTATTTGTAATAGCAAAAGACTGACAGTAACCCAAATGTTTTGATAATGTTTGGAATTACAAGGTGAAAAAACTGATCCATCCACGTGATGGAGGACAATGCCTCAATAAAAAGGACAGAGAGGGGATCCCCACGTGTCTCCAGCATAACTCCCAGAATGGTGTTTACGCCATGCTCCCTTTAGTGTAAGGAACTGGAGGGGATAGCAAAATATATACATATATCTTATCTTTGTAAAAAGAAACAATGAAGAATGAACCAAAAATCAATAAAAATGATACCCAAATGGGGAAGGAGGGAACAGAATGAAGGGCATAGAATGAGTGCTTCAGAGAAAAATAAATCAGGAAGAGGGATAGGAAGTATGGTATGGGTAGATTGCAACTCTAAATAGGATGTGCAGGGAAGGCCTCCTGAGAGCTACACTGAGCAGACATGAGGGAGGCAAGGCGGCCGGCCCCGGGAACTGGGGAAGAAAAAGCACAGCAAGTACCAAGGCCCTGAGGCAATGGTGTGCATGGGCTTCAAGGGAGGGCAAGGTCAGCGGGGCTGCACTGGAGGGAGTGAGGAGAGTGGTGGGAGACGAGGTCTGAGAGGCAGAGGGAAGATTCTACAGGTCCTCGCAGGCAATTGTGAAACCTAACATTCCCTCTTAGTGAGATGAGAAGGCAAAGCAGGCTTTGAGCCAATGAGTGAAAGAATATGGCTTAATTGAAAAAAAAAAAAAAACAACTTTTATTTGAAAGGCAGAGAGAGAGTGAGAGAGAGCTATTCATCTGCTGGTTCCCTCCTCAAGTTCCTGCAACAGCCAGAGCTGGACCCAGCCTGGAGCCCAGCAGGCACCGAAGTACTTAAGCCATCACCTGCTGCCTCCCAGGATGCACATGAGCAGGGTCTGGAATCAGAAGTGGAACTGGGGCTTCAAATGTAGGCACTCTGGTATGGGATGCAGCCTCTGAACCACTGAGCCAAATGCTGGGCCCCGATACACAGTGACAGGATTCCTCTCTCTGCTTCTTGCCTGGCTGCCATCTGCTACATCTCCCCCTTATTCCCTCTCAAAACCCTGCTTCCTCGTGGCTTCTGTGTCCCCTTCCTAGCATCAGCCTACTCGTGGCTTGTGGTCTGCTGTTGTAACAACCTGACATTTCAGTTTGTGTGCCTACAGTGACCTAATCGCTCAGTCACTCGGTGTTCCAATTCCGGGTCCTTGGGTGACATAATGTTAGACTCACATATTTAGACTATCTAATATTAGTCCACCTGGTATCACAAACTGAGGCCAGTGTCAGGAGTATATTCCTATATTATATCCAAGAGGGAATGTGGGTTATCACATCAACTTCATCAGGCACCCCAAAGATTTTGTATTCCTTAAAACTCCATAACAGTCCATAAATCTAGCATATTTAATAACCTGTAATCCTGCTGTACTGCCATAATGCACAGTAACTTCTTACGAGTAATAGCAGGGATCAGCGCCATGGCATAGTAGGTTAAGCCTCCTCCTGTGGTGTCAGCATCCCATATGTGTGCTGGCTCAAGTCCTGGCTGCTCCACTCCCAATCTAGCTCCCTGCTAATGTGCCTGGGAAAGCAGTAGAAGATGGCTCAAGGGAAAGCAGTAGAAAATGGCTGAAGTGCCTGGGCCCCTGCACCCACGTGGAAGACCCAGAAGAAGCTCCTGGCTTCAGATTGGCCTAGCTCTGGCTGTTGTGCCATTTGGGGAGTGGACCAGTAGATGGAAGATCTCTCTGTCTCTCCCTCTCTGTAACTCTGCTCTCAAATAAAATAAATAAATGTTAAAAATAAAGTAATAGCAATAATAGATGACTTAATGCTAAAAGATGATTTTGTACTGAAATGAAACTTCTAAAACTGTGATAAGGATTCATTTTATTTTTTAATTTTATTTATTTGAAAGGCAGAAAGAGAGAAGAAGAGAGAGATTGTCGCTCCCCCTCTTTGTGGAGGAACGACACAGGACCCTGCGCTGTTCTTTTGTCTGCTCGGCCCTCCCCAGGTTTGCTGCTGGTTCTTCCCGGGTTGGCTACTATCCCTTCCACCTCCGTGGAAGGGCAGTTCCCCCTGGCCACATTCCCCACTTCCGCAGGGGAGCGGCACACCGCCGGCCGGCTTTCTCGGGGGCTGCACAGGTGTTCCTCAGGTGTTCCCCTTAGATGTTCCCGGTGCATGCCGTCTCTCTCCTCCTTTATAGTCCTCCTCCGCCAATCCCAACTCGGCTGCCCACACGCCGAGTACGCTGCTCTCCTCCAATCAGTAGCAAGTCCTACAGTTTATTGGTTGAACTGGAGGCAGCTGTGCGGAAGCTGTTTACTTCTCTCCCAGCGCCATATTGTGGGAGAGCAGATGCATAGAATAAGTCTTAATTCCAGTAACTCAGTCCAGTCCGGGCTGCTCCCCACAAGAGATCTTCTATCTGCTGGGTCATTCACCAACTGGCCACAGTGGCCAGGCTAGGTCAGGCCAGAACAAGGAGCCAGGAGCTAGCTTCTTTTGGGTCTCCCACATGGGTGCAGAGGCTCAAGCACTTGGGCCATCCTCTGCTGCTTTCCCAGGTACACTAGCAGGGAGCTGGATCAGAAGCAGAGCATCTGGAACTCAAACCTGTGCCCACATAGGATGCATGCACCACAGGCAAAGGCTTAACTCTTTACGCCACAGTGCCAGCCTGTCTTTTCTCTTTTCTTTTTTTAAAGATTTATTTACTTGAAAGTCAGAGTTACACAGAGAGAAAGGAGAGGCAGAGAGAGAGAGAGAGAGAGGGAGAGAGGTCTTCCATCTGCTGGTTCACTCCCCAGTTGGCTGCAATGGCCAGAGCTGTGCTAATGGGAAGCCAGAAGCCAGGAGCTACACAGAGAGAAAGGAGAGGCAGAGAGAGAGAGAAAGAGAGGTCTTCCATCTGCTGGTTCACTCCCCAGTTGGCTGCAATGACTAGAGCTGTGCTAATCAGAAGCCAGGAGCCAGGAGCCAGGAGCTTCTTCCAGGTCTCCCACATGGGTGCAGGGGCCCAAGGACTTGGGCCATCCTCTACTGCTTTCTCAGGCCATATCAGAGAGCTGGATGGGAAGTGGAGCAGCCAGAACTTAAACTCTAGCACCTGTGTGGGATGCTGGCACTGCAGGCGATGGCTTTACCTGCTACACCACAGCGCCAGCCCACTGTGTTTTCTTATTTTTATTTCCAACCTATGAGAGAATGAGATTTTTGTTAAATAAAAATGAATTCTAGAGAAAATAAATTTTGAAAAGATAGGTACAACTTGTTAAGGCAGCTAGGTAGATATTAGCCTATGTGGAAAATGGGAAGTTTTTAAGAAAGCAAATGCAATGGAATGAGGAAACAAGTCCTGAAAGCAGGCCCCAGCCTCTTGTCTGTCTCCCCCAGCCCAAGGGATCCTTCCCATCCTTTATCAAAAGGAATTCACTGAGTTGAGGGAGTGATACAAGTGGCCCTAATAGACTGAAGGAGTCATTTGCTTCTCCAGCAGATAAGAACCAGTATTGTCCGGAGGGGTTTATTTAGGGGAATTCCACATCCAAAAATCCCCCACCCAGATTTTCCCAGAAGAGGGAGGAGGGGAAAAGAAATAAGAGACCCACACTCAGGTCCATAAAAACCCATCTGAGGGGCTGGCCCTGTGGCGTGGTGGGCTAACCCTCGGCCTGCAGTCCTGGTATCCCATATGGGTGCTGGTTTGTGTTCTGGCTGCACCTTTTGATCCAGCTTTCTACTTGTGGCCTGGGAAAGCAGTCAGTGGAAGATAGCTCAAGCACTTGGGCCTCTGAGCCGGCATGGGAGACTCAGAGGAAGCTCCTGGCTCCTGGCTTCGGATCAGCTCAGCTCTGGCTGTTGCAGCCATTTGGGGAGTGAACCAGCAGTTAGAAGACATCTCTCTCTGATCTCTCTCTGTCTTCCCTCTTTCTGTCTGTAACTCTGCCTCTCAATAAATAAATAAATATTAAAAAAAAAAAAAAGTCTGAATGCAGACCGGACTCTCAACCCTTTACTGAGATGCCCACTGGTATTTCAGGTGTAAGAATTTGTCTCTTCACTTTTTCCAATAAATTATGCTAAAATCACTTTCTCATCTGCTCCTTCATTGGCCACATTCTTCGTCATGGATAGAACAAGTTGCTGGGGCTCAAATCAGCTGTGACAAACTGAAAACTAATTTCTTGTTACTATGCTCAACATTCAGAAAAGTGCTCTGTCATATTGCTATAAAAGTTCTAAATGCTTAGTCTCAATTTATGCACTTGCCTCATCTGACCAGCCCTGCATGAAAACTTACTCATCTAAATAGTAGTTGAATTTTCCAATTGTAAGGCTGCCACAAAACACACCAAACACTGGAGTAAGGGAAAGGGTTTATTGGTGGGGAAACCTGACAGACCGGAGAGAAGGAGCGAAGAAGGAAAAGAGGGAGAAGGAGAGCGATTGAGAGAGAGAGAGAGAGAGAGAGAGAGAGCGCGCACCACATGTTCAGGAACATGGCCTCTTAAAACTTTTGGGGGGTGGTGGTGGGTGGGGAAATAGTAGCAGTGAATCCCATTAAGATGAGGGTGGAGCTGACACCAGTGGTTGGGTCATGTGGTCACCTGGCTTCCAGCAATGGTGCCCAGGCTTGAGTCTAGGATGGTGTGGGCACGCCATAGATAAGACTGCGCCATTTTACTAACACCAATGATGATGGCAGATCAACAGCATTTCATATTCTGATGAGTATATCAAAGAATATGAAGTTGTATAGTTTTCTTTCTCACTTTTCCCATTATATAAACTAGTGTCTTGTACATATGGTTCCCAATAGGTACTTGTAGGTTAAAATATTTTTTTAGTACATGAACATATTTTTCCAATATAAAAAGTAGAGGGCAATTTGTTTTATTTAGATCTGCTATTACAGATTTGCTATACTGCTAAATATGGCTGAAATAGTTTTTTTCTTAGGCTAGAAATGAGAGGAATGGGGAAAACTAGAATTATCTTTCTTAAGTTTCAGGGACTTAAAGGCAAAGAATTAACACAGATTTAGAAGGAAGAGGCCTCCAGCTGCTCATTCTTCACTGAGATCTAAAATCCTGTGATTGATTTGAGGACGATTTTATTACTTTGAAAGTATTTAAGTGTTTACTTGCTATGCTAAATTCTGTACAAAGTGGATTAATCTGATTCAAATGCAATGTTTTAGACAAGCAATATATCAATGAGTATAATTGAAGAAGCAATAAACAAATTACTGATTTATGTACAAGCTATCATTCTATAATAATTAGATGGGAGAAATCATGAAATAAGTTTATTTGATAGCAGTAAGCTTTGACCAGTGGCTATTCCAAAGATTGTGTGACTTCATCATCCACAGAATTTTGGCTAACCAGAATTTCAAATTCATGCACAGATATAATAAAAAATGGTTGTGAGGGAGTTATCCATGCATTTAATCCCCAGTACTGTCTTGATTTTTTTTTTAAAGTAGCTTTAAGTGTTCCAAGTTGTGTTCTTATTCACAGAGAATTAGAATACTTCAGATTCCAGTTGGCAGGAAAAACATTAAACAATTCCTTACTTGCCCATTTGCCATAATATGCTCTCTAAAAAATCAGAAACAGAAAAAGTGAAAAGTGAGGAGTTAATTTAAAAAAATTATTTCAAACACACCATTGCCAGGACTATAAATTGTTCTCCTTCACACTGATTATTATGAAAACACAACACAAGTGTACTTCAAAAAGTTCATGTGGGAGCTAGGGTCTTGGTGCAGCTGGTTAAGCCAGATTCCTGTTGAGCTCTGGTTTTAATACCAGCTGCTCCACTTCCCATCCAACTCCCATCCAACTCTGGCTCTTGGATTTGGCCTGACCCAGCTCTAGCCATTGCATCCATTTGGGAATGAACCAGCTAATGGAAGATATCTCTCCCTCTCTTTGTCTCTCCTTGTCTCTCTGTAACTGCTTTTCAAATAAATAATAAATGAATCAAAAGTTCAAGGAAATGGAATTAAAAGATAAGTATAGGGGCTGGTGCTGTGGCTCAGTGTGTTAAAGCCATGGCTTATAGAGCTGGCATCCTGAATGGGCGCCAGTTTAAGTCCCAGCTGCTCCATTTCCACTCCAGCTCCCTGCTAATGCACCTAGGGAAGCAGCGAACCATGGCCCAAGGTAGGACGTTAGTGGAGGAAGTTCCTGGCTCCTAGATTTGGCCTGGCCCAGTCCAAGCCATGTGGACACTGGGGTGTGAACCAGCAGATGGAAGATATCTCTCTTTCTTTGACTCTCCTTCTCCCTTTCTCTCTCTCTGTAACTCTACCTCTCAAATAAATAAATAAATCTTTAAAAATAAAGATTTTAATGTTAGTGTGAAATTTTATTTTAGTGTGAAATTTTCTTTGAAATCCATGCATACAAGCAGTCTTCAAAAAGTTCACAACTAGGGCCGGTGCCGTGGCTCACTTGGTTAATCCTCTGCGTGCGGCACCAGCATCCCATATGGATGCCGGGTTCTAGTCCCAGTTGCTCCTCTTCCTGTCCAGCTCTCTGCTGTGGCCCGGAAGGGCAGTGGAGGATGGCCCAAGTGCTTGGGCCCCTGCACCTGCATGGGAGACCAGGAGGAAGCACCTGGCTCCTGACTTCGGATCAGTGCAGCTCCAGCTGTGGCTGCCATTTGGGGAGTGAACCAACAAAAGGAAAACCTTTCTCTCTGTCTCTCTCTCACTGTCTATAACTCTGTCAAATAAAAAAAAAAGTCCATGACAAAATGTGTAATAACAAAACCTTGCATGAATCTAAATATTTTGCTCCAAAATAAACATGTTTTAGTTCTGTTTTCCATGAGTTTTTTGAAGTATCCTTTAGAAAGAGATATCATTGTTTTTATCAAGAAGAGCAGCTTCTAATGGCAAAGGTTTAATAAGATATAAATGAATGGATATAACGTGTCTTCTGTAGAAAGTGCTAAAAGTACTGCCTTAGCTGTGCTAGATGGTTCCACGGTTCCAGAGGTATACCTATGGCAAATATCTACAGTTTTTTGTGCTTATCTCTTCCTCTTCCTCTACATCTGCAGGTTGGGAAAGGTTTCTCCACGGATCTTACGCATTTCTGTATATTTTGTGAGCAAGATACTGGCTGCTCCTTTTCCAGATTATCTTTTCAACAATGTTTGTATGGTAAACAGTCTTGGAATGAAAATAATGTTTCCCTCAAGACCATAGAGCAGACCTGTGTAGTATCCAAAATAAAAATAAAGGTAATGTCTTCCTCTCTGGCAAATGTCAGACATGCTTACCAACCATTCGAAAAGATTTGTGTCCTCTCAACTTGAGATTTCTCACCTAAAACACAACCCACTGGGTGTCCAAGCCCCATGTGGCTCTCTCTCCGTGTCAACCTCTGGGAATTGGAGCCTGGTGCAAATGCAAATACTCTGGCTACTGCTATTGCTATGAGTAATATATTGTCCTTTGCCTCTAACCCAGGAATCTCGTTGCCTTACAAGTATGGTGGAATTCCTGGATTCCCTACCTAACTCTAATTCCTACTGAATTCTTTCCTAAGACATATGTAGGCCCTTGCCCTTCAGCTTCCTGAGAGAACCATGTGTCTGTGTAATAAAATATCCTTCTGATACAGGCTTTAGTGGGCTTCTGGTACTTGTAATCAAAAGATTCTTGATCTGGCCCAAAGCAAAATCTGCTTCTTTCTGAAAATCAGACATTGGAGGAAATACTCAAGTGATTTTCTAGGTTTTTCATTCTGTGGTGTTCTGTGAGCAGTTATAACATGCCAGGTATTATGTGGGATGCTGCGGCTACAATAGTACATGGTGCATGGTTCATAGACTTTCAGTTCTTGTAGAGAAGTAGCCTAAACATGAGTAAGCAACATATCATTGCTGCTAATTGTCAGAAGTACTGTGGAGAAAACCAACCGGGATGAAGGCAGAGAATAACCAGAGAGGCTACTTAGGGTGATTGGAGAGGTAACCTTGCAGGAGGCACACTTAAGTTGACCTGAGAAGCATGAGAAAGCAGAAGATTGACATAAATTGAAGGACCAGTAGGAACCAAAGATAGAAAAAATGTGAGAGGGAATTATGATAACTGAGAAAAGAATGAGAATAAATGAATGTAGAAAGGCAAAGAATGCCAGGTGGCATGGTGGAGACCAGATTATTCAGGGCCTTAAAGTCCAAGTTAAGGAATTTGGATTTACTCTATGCACAATGGGAGTGCTTGAGTGACAGGACCCTATTTATATTTATGACAATGAATTTTGCTGTTGTGTGGAGGATAGAGTGAGGGGAAGCGAAAGTGGAAATAGAAAGGCCAGGTGGCTTGTGCAGGAGAGGACAACAGTGGCTAACATCAGGTGGTGGCAAGGGAGATGGAGGCAGTGGATTCCATGCTGAGGAGGTGAGGATATGGATGTGAGTAGGAGCTGGAGAGGTTTTATTACTTTTTTGTTATGGTGCAGTGATCTATCTGATGAATCAACCACAGCTAATTTTTCCATTTTATTATGGATAGAAGCTATACCCAACAATATTGCAAGTACATGCTTATATCTCCCTATGTCCACATCCAAGAGTTTCTCTTGGACTATACCTGTGGGTGGGGTCTCTGGGTCACAGGGTATCTGCATATTCAAATTAGCTACATAGGCCGGCGCCATGGCTCACTAGGCTAATCCTCCGCCTGCGGCGCCAGCAAACCAGGTTCTAGTCCTGGTTGGGGCGCCAGATTCTGTCCCAGTCGCTCCTCTTCCTGTCCAGCTCTCTGCTGTGGCCCGGGAGGGCAGTGGAGGATGGCCCAAGTCCTTGGACCCTGCACCCACATGGGAGACCAGGAGAAGCACCTGGCTCCTGGCTTCAGATCAGCGCAGTGCGCCGGCCGCAGTGGCCATTGAGGGGTGAACCAACAGAAAAGGAAGACCTTTCTCTGTCTCTCTCTCACTGTCCACTCTGCCTGTCAAAAAAAAAAAAAAAAAAAAAGACAAATTAGCTACAAATACCACTTACTCTCCAAAACAGCTATGATAGTTTTCCTTTCAAGGAATCAGTTTGTAAAAAATCCTGCTATCCATATTTGAAATAACAAAAAAATACAAAAAAAGGAGAAGAAAGTTCCAAGAGGAGTGACAGGAAACAGAAAGTAAAAACAATTCTAATGTGACCAAAATAGGCCATTTATAAGCTGTCTCTTTTAAGTGCATGTAACAGAGGTGAAACACAGCATTTCTCCACTCTCAGTTTTTCTTATGTTCTAAACAATATTCATCTCTCAGCTCTTCCCTCAAAAGCACGAATATGATATTTTACGATAAACATTAAAATCTCTGAATTCTTTCCAGAGGGTTGAATCATGTTAAACTGGAATTTCTTAACAATCTAGTAGTCTCCCCCACACACTGGATCTTTCTTTCTCCTTGGATATTGCCATAGGTGCCTTTCCCACCAGCTTGAAATTTGTCATTTTCTTTTCACTCACAATTATGGGATATTATTGAGTTAAAACTCACTGTCTCACATACAGATATAGATACAATATAGAGATACAGCTATAAGTAAGCTAACGAGGAAGTTTTCTAGTGAAGACCCAAGATAAAGTCAGAAAATAACAAATCTGGCCCAGGAAATTTTGGTTCAATTATCTGATTATTTAGACACATTTAATTTCAACCAAATCTAACTGCACATAACAATTAGGATACATTAAAATGTAAGAAAGCTTTGGAAAGTAAATATTCTTTTTAAGTATTTTTGCCTTATGGTTCCTTTCAAAGTCTTTCTCCCTCTTAGGTTTATAGTGTAATCAGCTTAGCTTGTTTCTAAACCATGAGTGCTACCCTTCTTCTCCTCCTCAGAGGGCCTGAGTGACAAAGGATGGTGGTGACTTAGGTGTAAAGGTGGCATGGGGCTGGCAGGAGGCGGGGAGAGAATGGAGAGAATACTAGCCCTTTAAAAATACAAGCTCATGGAAGGCTGCAAACATTGCACGTTTGTTCTCACCAGTCAGGCACCTTAATCCAGCAATTTCGTACTCCCTCTGTCCCCAACTCCCAGAAGCTGCCTCACTTTCCCTTGTGATTTTTTTCTTTCATCACTCTCTTCTGCTTGTATTGCGGCAGGACAGCTTGCAGTGTACAGGTGATCTCTTGTTGTACCCTCCTTTCACTCAAGGTCCCCAGTCCTAAAGAAAAGAGGCTTTGAACCTCACGGGTGTCTCCCATCCTTGCAGGTGTGACCTTTGGAGTGGGTGGTACAAATTTAAATTCTTGAAGGAACCAGAAAAGTAATTTGAGTGGTAACAGTGGGCAGGGGTCATGGAGAATGGAGTGGACCCCTGTAAGAGGGGGCAGCTGTTATCAAGCTCCAGCTGATCCTTACAGTGGGGAAATGCGGTCCCAATGTTGCCAGATCTCCCTCTTCCTCTGCCTTTCATCTCTCATCTCACCCCCTCCTCCCCTTCCTCCCTTCCTTCTTTCATTTTTTGCCCAGAAAATCTGGAAATCCACTTTAGGATAAAATTCTTCCACTGTTAAATGTTGGCAACTAACAATACAGATGGTATCAGGGGTGGGTTTTTGGTGTGGTGGTTAAGGCACCACTGGGGAGGGCTGCATCCCACACTGGAATGCCTGGGTTTGAGTTCCAACCTCACTCCCAATTCCAGCTTCTTGCTAATGTGTACCCTGACAGGCAGTGTGTGATGGTTCAAGTTCTTGTGTCCCTGCCACTCACATGGAAGACCTGGATTGACTTCCTGGCTTTTGGCTTCAGCCTGGCCTAGCTGTGGCTGTTGAGGTCCTTTGGAGTGTGAACCAGCAAATGAGATCTCTCTCTCTCTCTCTCTCTCTCTCTCTCTCACTTTGTTACATAAAAATAAATTTAAAAGGAAAAGAAGACAACAGCAACACTTTATAACTTATAGCAGCTGAGTTGGGGACTGCATGTGGTGTGTGGGCTGCCACCTGACTGCCTCTGCTCTAAGGAGAGTTCTGTGTGCTCAGCTTGATTCTCAGACCTTCTGCAGAATTGATGATGCAGAATGGAGAAAACGAGAGGGAGAAACAAGATCTGAGAGGTGAAATAAAAGAAATAAGGACCTAGCCAGACAAGTAAAATGATCAAGATAACAAAGAGCCACGAGGGGGTTAGGGATAGGAGGAGAGGCCTCAGTCAGGCAGCCAAGCTGGGGTGGGGGTGGGGCTCAGGGGGGAGGCTCTGGGGGTGGGGACCCTTCTTGGAGAGGAGGTGAGTGAGGAAAGAGGATGAACAGCTATGAATAAATGTAGAGCACAAATGGGATCCCTTTGCATGTTCTTGAGAGGGATTTGATAACAATTAGAACCCTTTTTAAAGTACTTTTGGAGGCTGGCGCTGTGGAGCAGTGGGTTAAAGCCCCGGCCTGCAGCGCCAGCATCTCATATCCACTTCCAATCCAGCTCCCTGCTAATGTGCCTGGGAAAGCAGTAAAAGATGGCTCAAGTACTTGGGCCTCTGTACCCATGTGGGAGACCTGGAAGAAGCTCCTGGCTTCTGGCTTGTGATCAGCTCAGCTCCAGCTGTTGTGGCCATTTGGAAAGTGAAACAGCAGATGGAAGACCTCTCTCTACCTCTCTCTGTAACTCTGTCTTTCCAATAAATAACATAAATCTTCAAGAAAAAATTACTTTTGGGATGTAGCACTGGACTTTAAAATGTGACTCCATGTGGAGGGCTGGGTCACTCTGGCCTCTGGAAATTCCTAGGAATGCAATTCTTGGTTGCCGAGAACAGGAAACAATTCTGAGGAATTGAAGAAGGAGACTAATTGCAAAGAAGCATTGGGAAAACTGAAGAAGCAGGTTTCTAAAATTAATGGAGGCCAGCGCCACGGCTCACTTGGCAATTCTTCTGCCTGTGGTGCCGGCACCTCAGGTTCTAATCTCAGTTGGGACGCCGGATTCTGTCCCGGTTGCTCCTCTTCCAGTCCAGCTCTCTGCTGTGGCCCGGGAGTACAGTGGAGGATGGCCCAGGTGCTTGGTCCCTATACCCGCATGGGAGACCAGGAGAAAACACCTGGCTCCTGGCTTCGGATTGGTGCAGCGCACTAGCCATAGTGGCCATTTGGTGGGTGAACCAACGGCAAAGAAGACCTTTCTCTTTGTCTCTCTCTCTCTCGCTCTAACTCTGCCTGTCAAAAAAGAAAAAAATAAAATAAAATTAATGGGAACCTAGAAGACTAGACAGCCTGGGAAACAGCCAGCTCATGCTGCTGGATCACTCGCGGTCACCCCTGGACCATGCTGTCGTTCCTCTGGGCTGCATAGTGCCACCAGCAACAGAGTTAGTGCAAGACTACACTGTCCTTGCTACTTTCTATCAAGACTCAAAATCCTGAGTTGAGAGATTCCAAATGACCAACCCTAGGTCACATACATTTCCCTTGCTATGATGAGTCTGGGAGAATAAGTACCTGCTCTTTTTTGCTTCCTTAGCGAGAGGCAGAATCTAAGTCCTGCCAAAGGTCACACAACAGAGAGCTTTCCCAAACAGGAGACTCCATTGTCAAGGAGTGGGCAGCCACGTGTCCACTTCAGGATAGAGATAAAACCTGGCCTGAAGGGCTGATTAGGAGATGCCCAGTGTACAAGTCAGGATAGGGTACATACAGTATGCTGCAGAAACAAATGACTCTGAAATCTCAGTGGCTGACAACCACACTGGCTATTTCTCACTCATGTGCATTGCTCTGCCAACTGTCTTCACTCTAGGACCCAAACTGATGAAGCAGCTTCTGGAACATCACTGAACTCACAGCTGAGACGAGAAAGAGCACAGCAAATCACACTCCAGCTGTTAGGCTTCTGTTTAGAAGTGACCCTTGTAACTTTTGCCCACAGACACATATTACTGGCCAAAACAAACCATGTGGCTTGGTTTGTGTGGGGCAGGGAAGTATGATATTACCCCAGAGAGGGAGCAGTTAGTACTTTTGAAAGATAATATTTTGAATAGAATACTACCCTGGTCTGGATCAGGGATCAGGGAAGGAGGAATGATATGGTAGGTAGAAAGAATGAGGAAATCAGGGGCAAGACAGGTGTTTGTGCAGTAACTATAAATAGCTTGTGATTAATGAAGCGTTGTGTTCAAGGCAGGAGCAAGTAAAAGGTGAAGCAGTAATAGCAGGTGGGAAGTAGGTCAGGAGACCCTCGTTTTCAAGATAAAGAGCTCACTCCTTGCTCTGTAGGCAATGAGGCACCCTTGAGGGTATTCGTTGGTGAGGGAGAGATGGCCAGGTCTGTGCTTTAGACAGATTACTCCGGGTGAAGTGGTGGACTCGCAGGAGATCTGTTAGGAAGCTATTGTGTTTGTTCAGTTGAGGGATGAGGAGATCCTGAACTAAGGAAGTTAACAGCAGTGACAAGGTGGTGGCTAAGACAGAAGAGGCAGAGTGGCTAGATACGTTGACTGATCAGATGTGAAGGGTGAGAAAAATGGAAGGGGAGAGGATGCTCCAAATATATCCCATGTGGGCAATTTCATTTCCTTTACCTTCCGACCAACTGATGAAGTCCAATGTCAGCAGGACCAAAGCATCTTACAGCTTAGGGGCTTGTTTCTCTGCATGATAAGGCAAAGCAAAAAGCCCCTAAGATAAACAGAACAGCAAAGCAGCACCCTCACATTCTCATATGGAAACGCAGAAGTCAGAACCGAATGTTCTTTTTCAAGTGACTGCTTGATCTTCCTTTTCAGTTTGTGTCCCCTAGTTTTTTCATCCTGTTCCTTCTTATTCTGCAATATTATTGGAATGAGAAAGAATCCCACTTATACATGGCTGATGGAAGTATAAATTACAGCAAGCTTTTTAGAAAACAATTCGGCAATCAGCCCCAAGAGAGAAAAATGGGAAAAAATTCTATCAGGGAGTTATGGTATAATGGGTGATTTGTGTTTTCTTCCTCTTACACTTCATTTTTTTCCTCAAATGTCTAGAATGTGATGGTTTCTTTTATGATCAGAAGAAAGGATGCTTTACACAACCGATGGCACCTTCACTTCTTAGAGCAACTCTAAAGTGATAAAGCAATATCAGTGGCTCTGCAGAATAGTTAACAGGTGTGGGGCTAGCACTGAGGCATAGTGGGTAAAGCCGCCTGGCCTGTAGTACCAGCATCCCATGTGGGCGCCGGTTGGAGTCCTGGCTGCTCCACTTCCCATCCTGCTCTCTGCTATGGCCTGGGAAAGCACTATAGCATGGCCCAAGTGCTTGGGCCCCTGCACCCACGTGGGAAACCTGGAAGAAGCTCCTGGCTCCTGGCTTCAGATCGGCGCAGCTCTGGCCATTGCAGCCAGTTGGGGAGTGAACCAGCAGATGGAAGGGCTCACTCTCTCTCTGCATCTCCTTCTCTTTCTGTGTAACTCTGACTTTCAAATAAATAAATAAATCTTTAAATAATAAAAAAAGACAGGTGCAGTTAGACTAGCCTCCTGGGCAAATTATTGGAAAGGTACAGCATGCACCTGAGCTGTGCTCATCTACCTGAGAAAGTCACTGAAGAGTTAGCAGCTGATTAACACTGAACTTAATATTGGCCAGGACAGCAGAGAAGAGTTGAGCTTTGGGATTTGTCTTTTAGAGGTTAGGAATGGAAGCTAGGAGGTAAGGAGCCAGCTGGTGAGGCTGGGCTGACAGAGATGGCCTCTCATCCTCGCAGTTCCCTTTAATCAGCTCAGCTCTGCCACCTGGGCAGCACTTTCCCCACCTCGTGGGCTGAGTGCCTCACATCCAATTTTTGTGCCCTCTGAATAATTGCTAGGAAGAGAGCAAGAAGGTCCTAGGGACCATGGTCCCCATGGTCAATAAGGTTCTTAATATTGCATCATCAGCCAAAAAGTATTTGAGAGAGAGGGAGAAAGAATCTGCCAGCTCCCTCAATTACATCAGTGATTAACTAGGCAGTTGGTAAGGTTTTCCAATCAAGCAATCATATGGCAAGAAGCTAGAGAAACAGACAGACACGGGAAGTATTTTGAGGTAGAACAGTGAGGGCTTGGTGCTTGATCCTTTGTACATAGGGAGGGAAAGGGAAGAATCATGAATGACTGGGGGTCACTTGCTTGAGGTCAGGGGGCTCAAACTGTCAACCTGATAGGTCTGGCAGGACTGGTGCTGAGGAAGTCACCTGTGGGTTTGGCTACTGCCAAGGAGTTGTCTCACTCAGTCTGGATATTGATTACTAACAGAGAAAACAAATAGATAGGATGGGAGTCTTCCTATTTGAAAAGGAAATATAAATGTAAACAGAAAGGCTAGAACAAACTCTGTAGTGTAAGATTGGAATGGTGGGGGCCCGGTGCAGTGGTGTAGTGGGTAAAGCCACTGGCTGCAGTGCCAGCATCCCATATGGGTACCGGTTTGAGTCCTGGCTGCTCCACTTTTTTTTTTTTTGCTAGTTTATTTATTTATTTTTAAGGGAATACAAATTTCCTAAGTACAACATTAGGAATATAGTTATTCATCCTACCACACTCCCACCCCTCCTCCTCTTCCCTCTCCCCTTGCCAGTCCCATTCTCCATTAAGATTCATTTTCGGCCGTCGCTGTGGCTCAGTAGGCTAATCCTCCACTTGCGGCGCTGGCACACTGGGTTCTAGTCCCGGTTGGGGCGCCGGATTCTGTCCAGCTCTCTGCTGTGGCCCGGGAGGGCAGTGGAGGATGGCCCAAGTCCTTGGGCCCTGCACTCACATGGGAGACCAGGAGAAGCATCTGGATCCTAGCTTTGGATCAGCGCGGTGTGCCGGCCGCAGTGGCCATTGGGGGGTAAACCAACGGAAAAGGAATACCTTTCTCTCTGTCTCTCTCTCTCACTGTCCACTCTGCCTGTCAAAAAAAAAAAAAAAAAGATTCATTTTCAATTAAGTTTGTACACAAAAGACCAACTCTATACTAAGTAAAGAGTTCAACAATTTGCATACACACAACTGTTTGAGAACTGGTTTTACAGTTAACTCTCAATACAACTCATTGATGACAGAGGTCCTAAATGGGAAGTTAGTACACAGTGACTCTTGTTGTTAACTTAACAATTAATACTCTTATATATGATGTCAGTAACCACCCAAGGCTCTTGAAATGAGCTGCCTAGGCTATAGAAGCCTTCTGAGTCTACAAACTCTGTCAGTATTTGAACAAGGTCATAAAAAAAGTAGAATTTCACTCCTCCCTTTAGAAAAAAGTACATCCTTCTTTGATGGACACTTATTTCCACTGGGGTCTCTCTCACAGAGATCTTTCATGTACAATATTTTTTGTCACAATGTCTTGGCTTTCCATGCCTGAAATGCTCTCACAGTACTTTCAGCCAGACCAGGAAGCCTTAAGGGCTGATTCTGAGGTCAGAGTGTTAGTTAAAGCAATTGTCATTCTATGAGTCTGCTGCTCCACATTTTTTTTTTAAGATTTAATTTATTTATTTCAGAAGTAGAGATACAGACAGTGAGAGGGAGAGACAGAGAGAAACGTCTTCCATCCACTGGTTCACTCCCCTAATGGCCGCAATGGCCGGAGCTATGCTGATCCGAAGCCAGGAGCCAGGAGCCTCTTCCTGGTCTCCCACATGGGTGCAGGGGCCTAAAGACTTGGGCCATCTTCTACTGCCCTCCCAGGCCATACCAGAGAGCTGGATTGGAAGAGGAGCAGCTGGAACTAGAATCAAGGCCGGCACCGCAGCTCAATAGGCTAATCCTCCACCTGCGGCGCTGGCACCCTGGGTTCTAGTCCCAGTCAGAGCGCCAGATTCTGTCCCGGTTGCTCCTCTTCCAGTCCAGCTCTCTGCTGTGGCCCGGGAGGGCAGTGGAGGATGGCCCAGGTCCTTGGGCCCTGCACCCACATGGGAGACCAGGAGAAGCACCTGGCTCCTGGCTTTGGATCAGTGTGGCGCGCAGGCCGCAGTGGCCATTGTGGGGTGAACCAACGGAAAAAGGAAGACCTTTCTCTCTGTCTCTCTCTCACTGTCCACTCTGCCTGTCAAAAAAAAAAAAAAAAAGTTAAAAAAATAATTGATTCAGGCAAAATGGTAAAAGTTTGGTGAGAAAAGTTTACTCCAAGTGCCAAAGTGTCTCTCTACAAAAAATGAGGGGACTTCAGAAAGTTCATGGAAAAATATAATTAACAGATAAGTTTATTTAGGTGCAAAAAGTTTTGAAATCCACACAGTTATTTTTAAAGGTTTATTTATTTATTTGAAAGACACACAGAGAGAGGAAAAGAAAGAGGTCTTCCATCTGCTGGTGCACTTCCCAAATGGCTGCAACAGCCAGGGCTGGGCCAGGCTGAAACCACGGGCCTTGAACTCCATCTGGATCTCCTATGTGGATGACAAGAATCCTCGAAAGTGGACCATCACCTCTTTCCTTCCAGGTGCATTAGAAGGAAGCTGGATCAGAATAGCAAAGTAGCAAGAAGGCAAACCAGTCACTCACAAGTAAGGTTCAGGCTCCTAAGCAGTATCTTAGCCCCTTGTACCACAACGCCCACCCGTTATACTTACTACCAATTCATAAGAACAGATATTTACTCGTCAGCCTAATGGTGGAGAAAAAAAATGATGGCGGCTAATATTACCACTAATGGGACAGTTACCATTGTGTGCCTCCTGGTGTGATGCACTGAGAACATAGAATGACTTCTGTGGTATTTCTGCCTTACAAAATCGTAATTCGAGTCACAAGGAAATATCCAACAAACCCAACTTTAGGGTCATACAAAGTGTCTGGCCTTTAAAGCTGTCAAGATGATAAAAGACCACGAGAGCCTAGGGAACTGTCAGGGTTTAAAAAGAAACAGTTAAATGCTGGGAGTGATCCTGGACTGGGTCCTGGAACAGAAAGGAAAGTGGGAAAAGCTTATAAAATTTTTGGGTTTTGTCTCTTATTTTGTTTCACTTTATGTTAGCTATAATTGGATATCATTGTGATAATTGATGAAATTTAAATGTATGCAATGGTTTATGTCAATGTTAATTGCCTGATTCTCATAGGTAGGTTGTAGCTTTATAGAATTATACCCTTGTTGAAAGCAGTGGAGGATGGCCCAAGTCCTTGGGCCCCTGCACCCGCGTGGGAGACCGGGAAGAAGCTCCTGGCTCCTGGCTTCGGATTGGTGCAGCTCCAGCGGTTGCGGCCATCTGGGGAGTGAACCAATGGATGGAAGATCTCTCTCCGCCTCTGCCTCTCCTCTCTCTGTGTAATAAATAAATAAATCTTTTTTTTTTTTTAAAGAATTATACCCTTGTTTATAAGGCAATGGTGCATCATGAATGCAACTTACTCTTAAATGATTTAGAATACACACACACATAATCAGAGAGACAATAAGGAGAGAGAGCGTGCGCTAAGATGTCAACAAATGGTAACCCGGGTCCTTGGTGAAAAGTATACAGGATTTCTTTGTACCACATTTTGTAATTTTGAAATTATCTCAAGAAATTTAAAAGAGAGTGAAAAATTATTATGTGAAATATTTGTAAAAAATAAGACCACATCTTAAAACATATTCTGAAAAACACCCTTGAAACAGCATTGGGGGGATATATTCCACTAAGGAACTAATAAAATGAGAGGAGTCAGCAGATCTCAGGCATATGTCGCCAGTGGCAACACAGTAGGACAGCCAGAGAGCAGATTCAGCTGCCTGGACCTGGATTCCAATTTTCCAGTGAGGCTCCAGTAACTAATGCCCAGTGTCTTCCTCCAGCGATCTATCTGAAGAGTGTAATTTGGTGGGGTCATTGAAAACAATGCAGGAAACTACTCAAAAGCCAGTAGGCACCATCTAGTGGGAGGAAAGTGTAAGTACAATTATTGTCAAATTGAAACTGGGTCAAATTTGCGCTCATACCAGCAGGTCGAGTTTCTGATGTTGCACATCTTGGCCAAGCTTACTAAGCTTACTAAGATCAGGCTTACCAAGATTATTTTAACAAATATCAAATAGTATTTCTTATAGATTGGAGGTTATATTTAGAAGCTTGTTTTACTTCTTTAGGCAAGGTTACTTCGTACAAGATGCTGTGTAGTCTCTATTATATCACTTCAAGAGGCACATAATGTTGGTTGTCAGTCAACCAGTTCAAATGTCTGCTTGGTGTAGGCATTGTAGAATCACTGTTTTTTCCCTTTAGAGTAAAAATTACTTTGTAGAGAGATGCTTTAATTCTTTCTCCTGTTTCTCATCAAACTTTTCACCCACAGTTTCAGCATCCATTGATTCTTGACTGAACCAATAGTTACTGTGATGGTTACCCATGACATTAGGGTAGTCTTCAGTTTGGGGTTCTTATAATATATTTGTTTGCAATTACAATGTATATAATGTATATAATGTATAACTGTTTACATCAGCAACCCCAAAACATAGCATAGTGGCAAAGGCAAATAAAGAATTTGAATAGGGGCTGTGGCCTAGTGGGTTAAGCTACCACCTGGGTGCTGGTTTGAGTCCCAGCTGCTCCACTTCCAATCTAGCTTCCCCTGCTAATGCTCCTGGGATAGCAGCAGAAGATGGCCTGAGAACTTGGGCCCCTGAACCCACATGGGAGACAGAGAAGAAACTCCTGGCTCCTGGCTTTGGTCTGGTCCAGCCCTAGCTGTTGCAGCCATTTGGGGAGTGAACCAGTGAATGGAAGACCTCTTTCTCTCTGTCTCTCCCTCTCTTGCTCTCTTTCTCTGTAACTGTGCCTTTCAAAATAAATCTTTTTTTTTTTTTTTTTTTGGCCAGGCAGAGTTAGATAGTGAGAGAGACAGAGAGAGAGTTATAGACAGTGAGAGAGAGACTGAGAGACAGGTCTTCCTTCCATTGGTTCACTCTCCCAATGGCCAATACGGCCATCGCTGTGCCGATCCGAAGTACTCCTGCTGGGTACTTCCTCCCAGTCTCCCATGCAGGTGCAGGGACCCAAGCACTTGGGCCATCCTCCAAGTCCCTCCTGGGCCACAGAGAGCTGGACTGGAAGAGGAACAACCAGGAATAGTATCCTGTGCTCCAACCGGGACTAGAACCCAGGGTGCCGGCACCGCAGGCAGAGGATTAGCCAAGTAAGCCACGGTGCTGGCCAAAATAAATCTTCTTTTCTTTTTTTTTAAAAAAAGATTTTGAATTAATAATGAAAACTGATTCCAAGTGCGAATGAGTTAGCCTGTCCCTTGACCTGTAAATATAAGGTCAAAGAAAGCTTGGAAAACCCTTTAAAATTTACCCAGCAGACTGTCTTGAGGGATAAATAGAAATGTCCTCCTGTATAAGGTAAGCTTGCAAGCACATGTCCTTTTGGACTCAGCTGAAGCCCACTGTCACACTGAGAAGTTGAAGGGGTGGAATTAAATCTGTTAATGAACTTGAGCCTTATAAGATTGCCTTTGTATGCCTTACTTTTGCATTTCTCCAAACAATTTGAGTGTTATCCTTATAAATAACTTTTAAAAAGTATTTTAAATGTTTCAAACAGGAAATAATGTTAAAGTCAACCATTTACCTACCATCTTAATTTTCTTAAGATTTATTTATTTGTTTGTTTGAAAGGTAGAGTTACAGAGAGGCAGAGGCAGAGAGAGGGAAAGAGAGAGAGAGAGAGAGAGAGAGAGAGAGAGAGAGAGAGAGTCTACCATCTGCTGGTTCATTCCCCAAATTGCCGCAATGGGTGGAGCTGTGCCTATTCAAAGCAAGGAGCCAGGAGCTTCTTCCAGGTCTCCCATGTGGGTGCAGGGGCCCAAGGACTTGGGCCATCTTCTACTGCTTTCCCAGGCCATAGCAGAGAGCTGGATCAGAAGTGGAGCAGCCAGGACCTCCCATCTGAATTTAAATGTTTACATCTTGCCATCTTTGCTTCAGAATGTTTTTTCTCTAATCATTAAAATATTATTGATACACCTAAAACAAAATGCCCATCTCTTTTCCCTCCCCAAGGCTAACCATTTTCTGTCAAAAATGTGTCATTGTTAGGCATGAGTTTATGTTCTGACCATATATATCTACATATCTACATATACACACATTGTATATGAGGATACTTTTAAAGTTCATGGGCAATGGAAATAAAAGATGTTTATTTTGTTACAAAAGTTTTTTTAAATCCATGCCTAATTTTTTCAAAACCATTTGAATAGTCCTGACATATGTGTATGTATATATATATATAATGCACATGTTATTTTGCACATATAAAATTATACACAAGCTATTTAATATTGAATATATCCTATTATGATTTATTTTCATTTTTACTTAATATATTTGAAATGTGTCCACCTGAATACACTTACATAGGATATACTCCTTTTCACTATTATATGAAATCCGTTGTATGAATAGTCTTATATATTCATTTCCTAGCTGATTAAGGATTAGAATGTTCTTATTTTCATTTACTTATTGTTGCTGCAAAGGGTGATGTAACAAACACCTTTCTACATTCTTCTTTGTGCATCTGTGGGCAGGTTTCTGCAGAGTAAAACCTTGCGTCATGGTGTAAGTGCAGCTTCAGCTTTACTGGGTGTTGCCACATTGCTTCCCAATGGCTGCACCAGTTTATACTCCCGTCTGAAACTCACGTCCTCTCCTGTACCTGGTCCTATCACTTGGTGCTTTGTATTCAATTGGAAGGATGTGAACTACTCTGATTATTGCCTAAACTGGCATTTCTTATTTAGTACTATTTCATGTGTTTTTGCTCTTGGGGTTTCTTTCTCTGGATTATACCTATTTGTATCCTTTGCCCACTTTTATTGGATTGTTTGTCACAGTCCCATTTATTTGTATGACCTCTTTATTTACTATGGATATTAATCCTTTTCTTGTTTTTTATCCTGCAAACACTTCCTCTCACTTGTGACTTTGGCACTCTGTTTATAGTGCTGCTGAAAAGAGAAGTTTTGAGTTTAAGGGAGCTAAAATTATGAATCATTTTGTTCAATTTGTTTTGTGTCTTGAGGACCAAACTGTAAGACTTACAGATTGCAGGTGGGTGTTTTTCACATTCCCTGGTTCTATGTCTTTATCAATGCCTTTGGAAACAGGAGCGGTTGAGACAAATCTTAGAGTTTTTAACGTAGATGAAAATCTCATGACTGGTCACAAGAAACTACACTTTAGGCAATATTTTTTCTTGAGCTACATGGAGGAAGTTCACACAAGTTCAGGATGTTAGTGTCTGTTTTCATTTCGTTTTGTTTGAGGAGAGCAGAGGTTGAACTAGGTAGGTGAGGATTCCTTGCTTAACAATTACTATCATTCATGTTAGTCCTAAAAATACTTTGATGGGAATTGGGAGTATGAACAATCTGGAATATGCTACTCTTCAAAAAGGAGAAAAAAATAACAAAGAAACAGACTACAGCTTGAGTCACGTTGTTGCCAGAACGTTTCTCAAACAGCCTGCCGGTTGTGTAGATGACAGCTGGCATTTTGTAATACCTGATGCCTCACACTCCGCCATATGTTGAGAAATTTCTTCCCTGGAAGGATTAGATGGGCGGCTACTTTTTTTTTTTTAAAGATTTATTTATTTATTTGAAAGACAGAGTTACAGAGAGAGGTAAAGCCAGAGAGAGAGAGAGGTCTTCTATCCGCTGGTTCACTCTCCAGATGGCTGCAACAGCCAGAGCTGCCCGAAGCCAGGGGCCAGGAACTTCTTCCAGATCTCCCACATGGGTGCAGGGGCCTAAGCACTTGGGCCATTTTCTACTGCTTTCCCAGGCCATAGCAGAGAGCTGGATTGGAAGTGGGAGCAGCCTGGACTTGAACCTGCTGAGCACAGTGCTGGCCCCAGGTGGCTACTTTTCATATGAAATAGCTCACATCCAACTCAAACCTCGCTGGAGCTTGACAGCAGGGAGATTACAAAGCTGCTAAAATACCTGTTTTTGTTCCACCAGTAGGAAAAAGATAGCACAGCTCCCTTCTTACTAACTGAGACATCCAGGCTAACACTGTGGCACAGCAGGTTAAACCTGTGCTGGTGTCTGCAGTGCCAGCATCCCACATGGGCGCTGCTTTGACTCCCAGCTGCTCCACTTGGGATCCAGCTTCCTGCTAATGCATCGGGGAAAGCAGCAGCAGATGGCCCAAGTGCTTGGGCCCTTGTACCCACGTGGGAGAAATGGATGAAGCTCCTGGCTCCTGGCTTTGGCCTGGCCCAGCCCTGGCCATTGTGAACATTTGGGGAGTGAACCTGTGGATGGAAGCGCTTATTCTCTCTCTTTCTCTCTCTCCGTCTCTTGCTGTTAACTCTTTCAAATAAATAAACATATCTTAAAAAAAAAAAAAAACCCAGAACTTGGAAAGGTACTTTTTCCATAAAAATATCTGAATCAACCTAAGATGTAAAATCCTTTGTGAACTCACGATATCCTCATAATACAAAGTATTTTAAGGCAAAACTAAAGAACAATCTACCTGTCATTGCCAACAAAATTATATCCTGACTTCACTGACATGCCCTGCGTGGAGGGCATTAACTTCCTGAGAGATAGGGGAGAGACAGTGTAGTCCCAAGCAATCCATTCTTTTATTTTTTTTAAAAATTTTTTCAAATATTTATTTATTTATTTGAAAGTCAGAGTAATAGAGAGGCAGAGGTAGAGAGAGAGAGGGAGAAAGAGGTCTTCCATCCGCTGGTTCACTCCCCATCTGGCCACAATGGCTGGATCTATGCCGATCCGAAGCCAGGAGTCAGGAACTTCCTCCAGGTCTCCCATGCGGGTACAGGAGCCCAAGGACTTGGGCCATCCTCCACTGCTCTCCCAGGCCATATCAGAGAGCTGGATCGGAAGTGGAGCAGCCGGGATTCAAACCATTGCCCATATAGGATTTCAGCACTGCAGGCTGTGGCTTTACCAGCTGTACCACAGTACTGGTCCCCCAAATCCTTTCTTTTAATGCTTTCTTGTTTATGTGCAATGCTTTCTTCATTTTCCATATTTCTCTAACCTGAATTAAGGACTACTTTTATTCCTGAGCTTTCAAAATTTCATTTCTTATATAAAAAAACATGGCTTCAAATTCAGCAAAACTCTTAAGTGGTCTTTGTTTTTTTAAACAATTTTGAGGGTGAGGGAGATTAACTCAGTGGTAGAGATGCCTGCATCTCATTTTGTTGCACTTGGATTTGAGTCTGGGCTCTGCGCTCCATTTCATCTTCCTCCTGATGCACACACTGGGAGGCAGCAGATGATGACTCAGGAGGTTTGGTCCCTTCCACCCACACTGGAGACCGGATTGAGTTCCTGGCTCTGGCCAAGCCCAGTCTCAATCACTGTGGGCAGATGAGGAGTGAGCCAGGGGATGGGCACACTCTCTCTCTTTCTCTCTCTAATAAATAACAAAATAATAATTAAACAATTGTAAAACAAAAAGTTTGAGATGCAATAAAAAAAACTTAGAATTTTATTATAGAAAAGCTATAGGCTAATTGCAGAAAATGTCAACAAATCAGGAGAAACATAATATAAAAATCTATAAGCATGCCACCCAGAAGTAGCATCTAATACTTTCAGTCATTTTTCTAAGCATGTAGCTATTTATTTTAAACAAAGATGAGATTATAAGGTCTGTTATATCATTTCCAACCTTAAAAAATTCACCATTGATGAAAATAATCTTTAATAACTTTTTACTTATGTCCATGAGTGTGTCTTTAGTACATAGTCCCAGAGATAGAATTATTTGAAATGGACCATTTGGTATGTAGCCCTTGATGAAACTTCTATATACACTTAAAAGCATTCTGACTTTTGTTTTTACACAGATAACATTTTAGATTTATTGTCCCTGCTTTGTACGTGATATATGTCAAGGTTGGTGATATTTTTCAGTATCCAGTGGAATGCTAATTCATCAGCATTCACTTACGAGAGTGCTATCCAGAATTCCCCACCATGTACTGGGTAACCATTAATCTGAAAAGTACTTTTAGCAGTAAGTGAAGAGGAAAAGTGAATGTTAAAATGTATCCATGAATTGTTTCAAAATAAAATCAGGAAAATACTTTTTTATGACAAACTCCCTTATCATTGGAGGGTGAGTAAGAGAAACAGGCAGTTTTTAAAAAATATGTTTTCAGGTGACCAAATTTCATGTATTTCATATATACAGATTTAAGAGCATAGGGACACTTACCACCCTACCCTCCCTTCTGCCCACCCTCCCTCCTCCTTCCTTTCCCATTCCTTACTTTAATTTTTGCAACGATCTACTCTCAATCTATTTTATTCTCATAAGATTAACCTATGCTAAGTAAAGAATTCAACAAATAGTAAGAAGAAAAAAAGTACAGTTCCCCAACAGAAGAGACAAGGGCTCTAAACAATCATTGAATCTCAAAATGCCAATTTCACTCATATACATTACATTTTTTGGTGCTCTAATAGTTACCACAGATCAGGGACTGGCTTGTTTCATTAAGTATAATGATTTCCAGTTGCATCTATTTCATTGCAAAAGACAGGATTTCGTTCTTTTTTATGGCTGAGTAGTATTCCATACTATATATGAATCATAATTTTTTTCCAGTCATCAGTTGATGGACATCTGAGTTGAGTCCATATCTTAGCTATTATGAATTGAGCTGCAATAAACATGATATGGATAGCTCTTTGCTATGCTGATTTCATTTCCTTTGAGCAAATTCCCAGAAGTGGGATTGCTGAGTCATATGGTATATCCATTTTCGGCTTTCTGATATCTGCATACTGTCTTCCACAATGACTGTACTAGTTTACATTCCAAACAACATTGGATCAGGGTACCTTTTTCCCCACATCCTCACCAGCATTTATTGTTTATTGATTTCTGTATGAGAGCCATTCTAACTGGGGTGAGATGAAATCTCATTGTGGTTTTGATTTGCATTTCCCTGATGGCTAGTGATCCTAACTATCATGTTTTCTTGTATCTGTTGGCCATTTGAATTTCATCCTTTAAAAAATGCCGGATTGAGTCCTTTGCCCAATTCTTAACTGGGTTGTTTGTTTTGTTGTTGTTTAGTTTCCTCTTCCTCCTCCTCTTCCTCCTCCTCCTTCTTCTTCTTTTAAAGATTTCTTTAATTATTTGAAAGGCAGAGTTACAGAGAGGCAGAAGCAGAGAGAGAGAGAGAGAGAGAGAGAGAGAGAGAGGTCTTCCATCCACTGGTTCATTCCCTAGATGGATACAACAGCCAGAGCTGTGCCAATCTGAAGCCAGGAGCCAGGCACTTCTTCCAGGTCTCCCAAGCAGGTGCAGGGGTCCAAGGACTGCTCTTTCCCAGTCCATAACAGAGAGCTGGATCAGCAGTGGAGCAGCTGGGACTTGAACTGGCACTCATGTGGGATGCCGGCACTACAGGTGGTGGCTTTACCAGATATGCTGCAGTACACGCCCTGTTGAATTTCTTGAGCTCTTTATAGATTCAGGATATTAATCCTTTTTTTTTTTTTTTTTGCTTTTTAAAGATTTATTTATTTGAGAGGCAGAGTTACAGAGAGAAGGAGACAGAAAGTCTTCCATCCGCTGGTTCACCCCCACCAAATGGCCAGTACAGTTTGAGCTGAGCTAATCTGAAGCCAAGAGTTTCTTCTATCTCCCATGTGGGTGCAGGGGCCCAAGGACTTGGGCCATCTCCTACTGCTTTCCCAGGCCATAGCAGAGTTGGATCGGTAGAGCAGCAGCTGGGATATGAACCAGTGCCCATGTACCACAGATGGAGGATTGGCCTACTACTCCACAGCAACAGCCACAAATAAATCAGTTAACTATTTTCATCACACAAAACTTAACTACAGATGCTCCTTGACTCACAATGAGGTTACATCCCTGTCTGGATTTGGTTTGGAGAGTGAAGCAATGAATGTGAGCCTGTTGTTTGTTTCTCAAAATAGATTTGCACATTGCTTTCACACCGTTGTAAGACTGGGTCTCACCAAGGACTGTCAGGCAGCTGAGGTGCCAACAGGGGCAGGGTTCTCACACAGGAGATGGCATCTGTGGGGAGCAACTCAGACTAGACTAAGTTACTGGAATTAAGACTTATTCTATGCATCTGCTCTCCCACAATATGGCGCTGAGAAGGGAGTAAACAACTTCTACACAGCTGCCTCTCGCCAACTTGAGTGATGACCTGCAGGAGCTGATCCTGCTCCTGATTGGAGGAGAGCAGCGTACTCAGCGTGTGGGTAGCAGAGTTGGGATTGGTGGAAGAGGACTATAAAGGAGGAGAGAGACAACATGCACCAGGAACCTCTAAAGGGAACATCCGGATAACATCTGAGCAGCCCCCGAGAGAGCCGGCCAGTGGTGTGCCGCTCCCCCGCGGAAGTGGGGAAAGTGGCAGGGGGAACCGCCCTTCCACGGAGGTGGAAGGATCGGCAGCCAACCCGGGAAGGACCAGCAGCAAACCCGGGAAGGGCCGAGCAGACAAAAGAACAGCGCAGGGTTTAGTGTTGTTCCTCCGCGAAGAGGGGGAGCGACAGCATCTGTGAACTTCACATGCAGACTGTACCCTGGTCATTATTTCCTCTCTGCAGGATGAAGCATGCACTACCTTCAAATCATCCCACACGTACCCGGAGCTCCACAGGACGAGCCATCTTTGGCAGAGGCCACAGGGGAAAGGCAGGATATTAATCCTTAATCAGTTGCATTGTTTGCAAATATCTTCTCCCATTTCTGTCAGTTGAAAAAGCAGTTTTTAAACAGAAACATATCTTTACATCATAATATAACATTTGGAAATTGTTATTTTAAATAGTCTTAAATTATAAATTAAAAATATTTAGATAAATTTATGGGTAATTGAACAATGATTGACTCAAAGTTGAGTTTAAATAGAAAAATTATTTCACAGAGCAACACTTTTCACAAACTTTATAAATTTTAAATGTTAGATAGCCTTCTCCTCTGATCCCAAATGGAATTTATTATAAGCTGCTATCCTTCCCTTCACTCATTCAACAAGTATTTGAGGACTTACCTGTGCCAGACTTTTAAAGACTTTTAGTCTTTTTTGTATAAGCAATCTTTCTTTTTTTTTTTTTTTAAGATTTTTAATTTATTTATTTGATAGGTAGAATTACAGTGAGAGAGACAGAGAGAAAGGTTTTTCTTCTGTTGGTTCACTCCACAATGGCTGCCACAGCTGGTGCTGCACCAATCCAAAGCCAGGAGTCAGGTGCTTTCTCCTGGTCTCCCATGTGGGTGCAGGGTTGGGCCATCCTCCACTGCCCTCCTGGGCCACAGCAGAGAGCTGGACTGGAAGAGGAGCAGCCGGGACTAGAACCTGGCACCCATGTGGGATGCCGGCACTGCAGGTGGAGGATTAACCAAGTGAGCCACAGCGCCGGCCCTGTATAAGCAATCTTTCATTAGGAATTTTCTATTCAATACAGTTGGGTTTAGAATCCCATGATACCTAAGTTATATAAAAACAACAACAACAAGTATTAAGTCTTTGATGTTTGTGGAGACTAACATGACTGATGCATGAATTTAAAGGCCCAGAAATGAGAATGGCTAGGACTGGCATTCTTTTTGCATGGTGTCCAAACTCATCTTTCCACAAAATTTCCAGATATTGGGTAACTCAGATTGCTCAAGCAATACAAACTTGATATTTATATACCAAGTGCTCAACTTGCTCAGGAGTAAGCAATAGAGATGTGATCCCTCCACTAGAGCCACACAGGAGCTGGAATGTGAGAGCTGAGGAAGGCTGACCACTTTTAAACCCCATAGAATCCCTTCAATTCTTCTTTCCTAACTTCTGCTTCTACTTTTGGTTTTGATGATGGGGAGGGAATTGGCTTCTCTTGCTGCATTTGCTTCCACATTCTTCTTTATGGCCCTACATCTGGATATTCTTTTTGAACTTAGAAGTCTGGAAGTTTAATGTCTTTATTCTTATACTTAGAACTGGCCGCTGCTTGACCTTACCTATCTGGTTACCTCTGTAGCCCAAAAGGAACTGACAGATGGATATGGGTAATGGGGGCAAGCATGGACTCACTAACGCATCACAAAAATTATCTCATCATATATCTTCTGAATTTTATGTTTTACATGAAGAAATGATTATGTTGTAGTAAGTGAAAGAGATAGGAAACATTTATACCATGATCAAAGCTATGTAAAAGAAAAATGTCTGCACAGGAAATAAGACAAGGATGAGGGATGCCAAACTACTAATCTTAGTTGTGTGTAGAGTGGTAAGGTTATGGGAGAGATTTTATCGCTATGTTTTCTAAAATGCTTGTGATTATTTTCTATTTATTTTTATAAGAATTTACCAAAATAAATACTGTAGAAAAATGTGTTTCATTGCTTTCAGGTACCTTCTTTTGAACAGACCTTGAGTAATGAGGAAATAATCTCTATTTATAGATAAAGATCCCCTCCCCTGTGGCAAGCCATTCTAGTGTTTCAATAACTTCATTCTCAGGAAGTCTTCCTGCTATCTGTCTGAATCTCTCCTGCTGTATTGTTTTAATGCTTCCTTTGTTTCTGATTGAAGTTTTAGTTTGTTATTTATTCAGTGTCACCACTGTGGTTAACCACAAAGGCAAAGTATCTTTATGAATTATAAATAGCAATAATATTTTGGTTAAATTGTTCAATGTTTATTGAAAGCATTTTAAATTATGTAAACTCCCATCATAATATATCATAATTAGTAGAATTAATATAAACAGTTGTCAAATAATTTGTGTTTATGGTGTCAGTATTTATCAGACTTCTTAGCACATAAAAGGCTCCCAATGAATGTTAGACAAATGAATTAAATTGTAATATTTTAATTTATTTTACTGATCATTTCCTAAGAATTCAAGGAGTCTTCAAAAAGTTCACAGGCAATAAATATTATAAAAACTATGATTAGATTCCAAAACTTTTACACCAAAATAAACTTATCTTTTAATTAAAGCCTTGAGTTTTGAAAATATGGTTGGATTAAAATCCAGATCAAGACTTGTGGATACTTTTAAAGAAAGCTGTTCTCATCTCTAACAGCATAGAGGGCTCTAGCCCCTTGACCACATATGAAAGTACAGGTATGTAATTCTGTAATTTTATGAGTTATTGGTCTACAAATGGCAAATAATTCCAAACTAGTCATTTTTCATATACATTGTTTTAAGGAAAACTAAAATAAATCAACCAACCAACCAACCAGAACATAATTAGATCAGGCCTATTTTGTCAAGGGCAAACAGTAGAATAGTTACATGGTCTAGTGGATTCAAATAGCTGAGCTGTGTGACTAGTCTAAATAATTCTCTTCAAGATGACAGAGGGTATGCTATTTTTACATGTAGTGAGGATAATTTAAAAACAGCTATCTGAATTAAGTAGTCTCTTTCACACTCCATGTTGACTATACACATGGCCTGAAATAAAATAGAATCAGAATACAGTAGTAATACCTCAGGGACAGCTAGTTGACAATGAACAGCTTTGAAAGCTTGAGTCATAAAATCACAGAAGGATTTTCCAGGAGAAAGAGGGGAAGATAGATCCCATTGTTTAATAAAATGCTCTTCAGCTTCTAGGCCCGAGTTTTGACTAGTTCAGCAATGGCTCAAAGGAGAGGCAGTGCGTAGACCGAGGTGCATGCAGATGGCTCTGCTCCACTTTGAGGGATCTGTCTTAAGACAGAATGATCAAAAGAAAGAAAGAAAAGAGGAGGGGGAACTGAAGGAAGGATGTATCATTATGTTCTTACTGTTCCTGTCAGCCCCAGAGGACTCAAGTTGCATTATTCTGGAAGGAAGGAGTTTTTTTCTGCTGAAGTTAATGATGCAGGAAATTATGAAGAGCAGAAAAACAGCCACAGTGACATAGGATAAAGGCAATTTTGAAAATGAAATTGAGTTCATTAACTCATTCTTTCACAAGGAGAAACGTATTCATTTATTTATCCACTTGATAATTTGGTAAGAGTCTCCTAACTAGGAGCAAAGTGAAGGTATACAGTAGGTGCCAATTTCATGAAACCTTGCAGGTAAGTAAGAAATCTCACAGAAGACAATTTATAGTATTTATCTGAAAACTTCAAAAAGGAGAAAAAATTGGCAAATAGGGGAAAAATTTAAAGAATGAGATATTCATTTCAAAAAAATATTTATTTGAAAGACAGAGTTACAGAGAGAGGTAAACACACACACACACACACACACACAGATGAGAGAAAGAGAGAGAGAGAGGTCTTCCATCGCTGGTTCACTCCCCAAATGATGGCAATGGCCAGAGCTTAGCTTATCTGAAGCCAGGAGCCAGGAGCTTCTTTCAAAGGGTCTTCTACATGGGTACAGGAGCCCCAAGGACTTGGGCCATCCTCTGCTGCTTTCCCAGGCACATTAGTGGGGAGCTGGATAGGAAATGGAGCAGCCAGGACTCAAACTGGTGCCCACATGGGATGCTGGCGCTGCTGGCCGAACCTTTGACCATTACGCCACAGAACTGGCCCCAAGATACTCATTTTTATGTCTTATAAAAGATCAAGAGTGCTGCCATCGGTCACAGCATATTTCCTAGTGCAGTAGGTCCCCCAGGGGATGCAGAAAGCACCAAACCCTTGCAGATTTAGGTAGTTTATACAGCATGGATCTGGTAGACAAAGGAATGGTTCATGTCCTGGGTGGGATGGAACAGGATGGTGTGAGATGTCATTACACTACTCAGAACAATGCACAATTTAAAACTTATGGATTGTTTTTTCTAGAATTTTCCATTTAATTTTTTCAGACTATGGTTGACCACAGGTGACTGAAAACATGGAAAGCAAAACTGCAGATAAGGGGGAGCCACTATCATCACAACCGTGTGTCTGGCAGACAAATTTACCTATGGGCTTGGTTCTCACTATTATTTGGAAATTGAGATATAAGTTGAGTCAAAGAAGCCTGGCCTGGGCTTGGCCATCACATTGTGTTATCAGTGATATGAAATAACGGGCAGTGTTAGAGAATCTGGCACAGCAAAAGGGAGTTCTTCGTAATTTCTTTCTTTATTCTATATTGAAATTAGTCCTGGAGAAAAAGGGAAGAGAAGAACAAAAAATTCACTTCCATTTTATAAATATTCATAATAAAAATTCCTGGGGTGGGGTCATCACTGTGGCATAGCAGGTAAAGCCACTGCCTGCAGTGCCGGCATCCCATTAAAAAAAAAAAATTCTGGGGCTGGTGCTGGTGCTGTGGCATAGCCTGCGGTGCTGACATCCCATATGAGAACCAGTTTGTGTCCTGGCTGCTCCTCTTCCAATCCAGCTCTCGTCTATGGCCTAGGAAAGCAGCTGAAGATGGTCCAAGTGTTTGGATTCCTGCACCCACCTGGGAGACCTGGAACAAGCTCCTGGCTCCTGCCTTCAGATTAGCTCAGCTCTGTCTTTTGCAGCCATTTGGGGAGTGACCCAGCAGATGGAAGACCTCTCTGTCTCTCCCTTTCTCTCTCTAACTCTGCCTCTCAGATAAGTACATAAAATCTTAATTTTTTATTATTTTTAAAGATTTATTTATTTATTTGAAAGTCAGAGTTACACAGAGAGAGAAGGAGACGCAGAGAGAGAGAGAGGTCTTCCATCTGCTAGTTCACTCCCCAAATGGCCTCAATGGCTGGAGCTGCGCCTATCCGAAGCCAGGAGCCAGGAGCTTCTTCTGGATCTCCCATGTGGGAGCAGGGGCCCAAGGACTTGGGCCATCTTCCACTGCTTTCCCAGGCCATAGCAGAGAGCTGGATCGGAAGTGGAGCATCTGGGACTCGAACTGGCACCCATAGGTGATGCCAGAACTGCAGGTGGTGGCTTTACCCACTATGCCACAGTGCTGGCCCCATGAAATCTTTAAAAAAATTTCCCTTACCATGGGATTAATTTGGCTGAGCGTCCAGCGCCGTGGCTCAATAGGCTAATCCTCCACCTAGCGGCGCTGGCACCCCAGGTTCTAGTCCCAGTCAGGGCGCCGGATTCTGTCCCAGTTGCCCCTCTTCCAGGCCAGCTCTCTGCTGTGGCCCAGGAGTGCAGTGGAGGATGACCCAAGTGCTTGGGCCCTGCACCTGCATGGGAGACCAGGAGAAGCACCTGGCTCCTGCTTTCAGATCAGCGCGGTGCGCCGGCTGCAGCGCACCAGCCGTGGCGGCCATTGCAGGGTGAACCAACGGCAAAAGGAAGACCTTTCTCTCTGTCTCTCTCTCTCTCACTCACTGTCCACTCAGCCTGTCCAAAAACAAAACAAAACAAAACAAAACAAAAATAGGCTGAGCCCCTGTAGAAGATGATAGGGAACATGCCTCGATTTCAGTTTCTTATATAACCATTTGTAGCTGTTAATGAGTCCATAACACCAGAAGGTAAGGCATGTCTTTTTCTTATTTTTCTAAGGCAAGTGTCATCAGCTTTGAGCCTTCATCTGTTTACCTGGCAGGAAGTAAAAATCCCAGTTATTCTTCAATCCCTCTTATCCCCTCCTTGGAATCATACAAGAATCACAGGTGCACGTAGCCCCAGCACCTTTAGTCCTGGACAGGCATTGACTTCATTCCTACTGAATCTTTTCCCTTATGTCTGCTAACTGCTGGTACTCTGGTGGATAAGGCTGTGATGAATGAAGTGATCTTGTCTTGGTGAATCTCTGGGTTCAGTTTGTTTGGAGGAGCTGCAGATATACATCCTGGGTGCTGCATGTAAGTGGAGACCTAAGAGCTGCCATTTCTAGAAATTCCTCCTACTTTAATTTTGGGGGCAGGTCCTGATTTAGGTTGGGTTCCCTTGAGATAAGGAGTTAGATGCAGACAGTACACATAGGGTGACCCCAGGAGTTAGGAGTGAGATAGGAGGGGAGAATGAGGCAAGGAAGAAGGAAAAGCTGATATGAAGGTGTGTTTTGGACTGAGGACATCAATGCATTGGCCAAGGGGGTCTTGATTCTGCTGAAATGTCCTGTATAGCATCTTTTTTTTTCTTCAGGCAGAGTTAGACAGTGAGAGAGAGAGACAAAGAGAAAGGTCTTCCTTCCGTTGGTTCACCCCTAAATGGCCACTACAGCCGGCATGCTGCGCCAATCCGAAGCCAGGGGCCAGGTGCTTCTTCTTGGTCTCCCATGCAGGTGCAGGGCCCAAGGACTTGGGCCATCCTGCACTGCACTCCCTGGACACAGCAGAGAGCTGGACTGGAAGAGGAGCAACTGGGACAGAATCTGGGGCCCCAACCGGGACTAGAACCCAGGGTGCTGGCGCCGCAGGCGGAGGATTAGCCAAGTGAGCTGTGGCGCCGGCCCTGCATAGCATCTTAAGTGCCTTTTGGAATTGTCTGCTCATGGGACTGTAGGTGAAAAAAAATTTATACATATATGTATACATCAGACCATCTGCCATCTGTGGATGGTTGATGTTACTAGTTTGCTAGGGCTCTCTTAACAAAATATCAAAGACTGGGTTGCTCAAACAACAGAAATGAACTGTCTCACATTCTGGAGCCTACAAGTGCAAGGTCAAGGTGTTCAGTTTCTCCTAAGCACTCTCCCTTTGCTTTCAGACAGCCACCTTCTCACAGTGCCAGCTGGCCTTTTCTCTGGCTGTGCACACTGCTGGTGTTTCTTCCTCATCTCCTGAGGATACAAGTCCTATTGGATTACAACCCCACCCTTATGATCTTATGATCTCCTTTAACCTTAACTACTCCCTGCAGGGTCCTGTCTCCAATGATAGTCACTCTGGGGGTTAGGGCTTTCTCCTATGAATTTTGGAGGGACAGAACTCAGTTTACCACAGTTGTCCTTGGAGGAGATGGCTGGAGGGGATTCCAAAAAACACTTGTAAGGAAATGGGCCAGTGAGACAGGAAGAGAAAGAAGTGAATAAAAGATGAGTTAGTAAGCAGGTTATCACTGGCCCTCAATCCTGCTGGGAACCACTGGGGACATGCCCCAGACTTGTCCAATCTAAGTGCCAGGGTCCTGAGGTATTTGTCCTCCAACTCTCATCCATGATTTCCTGGTGGCAGCTCCCTGGGGATGTTAAGGCTGCTGGCATTTCTGATCTGCTTCCCATAGGAGAACTAAGAGAAAGGCCCCCAAAAGAAGATACCCAAGGATGAGAGGATGACCTTGGGTCTTCAGAAAAAGGTGAATGCCAAGGGTACATATGAGGGACACTGAGAGCTACTACAGTGAGTGAGACTGAATCCCTATAATGTAAAGTCAGGGCCCAGCCTCTTGTGTCTCCCTTAGCCCAGGGTGTCTTTGCCTGTCCTGTATTGATAGGAATTCTCTGAATTGAGGGAGTGGTACAGCTGGCCCTATGCGATTCTAATTACCAGACTCAAGAAGTCATTAGCTTCTCCAATAGAGAAAACCTTTTGGCCAGTATTGTCCAAGGGGTTTGTTTAGGAGAATTCCAGGTCCAGGCAGCGAAATTCCAGGTCTGGGGCAGGAGGTAACTACCACTTACATATAAGCTTCCCTCTCCCACCCTGCCCCTGCCTGAACCCACTGGAGCCCACCTGGCCATCATAAATTCCCTAAAGAGCATGGCGTCCCCCATCAGTCAGAGGAAGGTCACAAGCACTGCTGACCAACCAGGAACTTGGACATGAATCGATCATGCACCTCTCAGCCCCAATTTCAGTTTGTAAGAACCTTCACCCATAACTCCTTGGGAAGCTTGGGAAATATGCCCTAGCTGCCTGGCTCTTTGCTTTGCACTTTGCAATAGATACCTATTTTCTTCTACCACCCTGGTGTCAATGACTGGTTTTCTGCATCAGGCGAGAGGACGTGATCTGGGGACTCTGTGGCAACACAGATGTTGGGATGTTGTTTGGCAACGTGGGGATGAGGTTGGAAAAAGAGACAATGGTTTAGGCCGGCGCCGCGGCTCAATAGGCTAATCCTCCTTGCAGCACCGGCACACCGGGTTCTAGTCCCAGTCGGGGTGCCAGATTCTGTCCCGGTTGCCCCTCTTCCAGGACAGCTCTCTGCTGTGGCCCGGGAGTGCAGTGGAGGATGGCCCAAGTGCTTGGGCCCTGCACCCACATGGGAGACCAGGAGAAGCACCTGGATCCTGGCTTCGGATCAGCGCGGTGCGCCGGCCGCAGTGGCCATTGGAGGGTGAACCAATGGCAAAGGAAGACCTTTCTCTCTCTCTCTCTCTCTCTCACTGTCCACTCTGCCTGTCAAAAAAAAAAAAAAAAAAAAGAGACAATGATTTATAAAAGAGATGAACTAAATAACTAATAGTGTAAACAAACCCATAAGAGGAGTTACTATATTTTTTTAAAATGTCAACACCATCAGTTATCTATTTGCATTTGCATTATTATAATTACTTCACAAATATTTGTTATGTATAAATTGAGGTAATTTTATTTTAAAAATGTATTTATTGATTTTTATTTATTTGAAAGGGGTGGGGGAGAGCTCATCCGTCTGCTTATTTGCTCCCCAAATGCCTGCAACAGCCAACAGCTGGGGCTGGGCCAAACTGAAGCTGGGACCTAGAAACTCCATCCAGGTCTCCCATGTGGATAGCAGGGACCCAAGTACTTGAGCCAACACTTGTTGCCTTCCAGGGAGTGCATTAGCAGGAAGCTGGACTCAGACGTGGAACCAAGACTTGAACGCAGGCACTGCGTTATGGATGTGGGCCTCCCACACCACATCTTAACAGTTGTATCAAACACTCACCCCTAAACTGTTGTAATTTTAATACTCTCTTTTTCGCCCTGGTTTTTTCATTTTCTAAGCCCAAGTAATGTTGTATGCCAGGGCCTGAAAATGTAAATGTTTTCAGTATCTGGAACATGTTACTAATGAATGAAATGAACTGGAAGTAAAAAAATAGATTTTACTGGACAGGGAGTAGTGGCTCTGTGACAAATGTACTATGATATCCTGCCTGAAGGGAACAGAAGCTAAAAAGTTGTCACATAGGTTTGTTCATGTAAATTTCAAGGCAATCTGAAAAATCCAAGTATGTAAAGTTGTCTGATTATTAGCATGCTGGTTAAGACCACTGATTCTGCGGCCAGACAGGCTGCATTTGAATCATAATGCTACTAATGATTAACTCATAAACTTGAGCAAGTTGCCTAATTATTCTTTGACTCTCAGTTTTCTCATCTGTAGGATACAACTAATGATCATATCTATTCTATAGGGTTGTTGTGAGGATTAAGTGGGTTAAGTGCTATGTTCATTCTTAGTACTTAACACTGAACAAATGTTGGCTATTTTCATTATTATCTATTAATTTTTTTAATTTTAAATATATTTTTAATTTTGAGATAATTATTGATTCATATGCAGTTGTCAGTAAAAAGAGAGTTTGTGTTTCCCAATTTTCTCTAATAGTAACTTACAAAACTGTACTATACTATCACAGTCAGGCTATTGATACTGATAACAGTCAAAACACACAACAGGAGCAGGTTTTGTGATGCAGTGGTTAAACTCCTGCCTGGGACACCCACATTTCTTATGGGAGTGCCTGGTTCAAGTCACTTCTACTCTTCTATTTCCAGTCTAGCATTACTGCTAATGTGTATCCAGGGAGGTGGCAGATGATGGCTCAAGTACTTGGGTTCATGCTTATCACATAGGAGACTTGAATTGAGTTTTTATCTCCTGGCTTTGGCTTGGCCAACCCATGCTTGTTACCAGGATTTGAGAAGTGAACAACTATTGCATCTCCATAAAGATACCTCATGTTGCCCTTTTATACCCATACCCACTTCCATCTTACCCCACTCACTTCTTAAAACCTGGTAATAACCAAATTGTTCCCATTTCTACAATTTTGTCATTCAAGAACCTTCTTGTACATAGAATCGTATAGTATGTAACCCTTTTTGTCAACTTCCCTTTTTGTCAACTTTTTCACTTAGTAGTATTCCTCAACATTTAGTAACATGAGACACCAGTATCCTATATGGGTGTGTTTGTGTTCTGGCTGGTCCACTTCTGATATAACACCCTGCTTGCGTGCTTGGGAAAAGCAGTGGAATATTGTCCAAGTCTTTGGGTCCCTGCACACATACAGGAGACCCAGAAGACGTTCCTGGCTCCTGACTTTGGCCTGGCTCAGTCCAGGTTGTTATGGCTGTTTGGGGAGTGAATCAGCAGATGAAAGATCTCTCTCTGTCTCTCCCTCACTGATGTAACTCTGTCTTTCAAATAAATAAATAGATCTTTTTTCTTTTAAGACTTATTTATTTGAAAGGCAGATTTATAGGCATGAAGGGGAGAGAGAGAGCAAGAGCTCTTCCATCAGCTGGTTCACTCCCCAAATGGGCCAGGCCAAGGCCAGGAGCTGGGAGCTTCTTCCGGGTCTTCCATGTGGGTGCAGGGGCCCAAGGACTTGTGCCATCCTCAGGCACATTAGCATGGAGCTGGATCAAAAATGGAGCAGCTGGCACCTGAACTGGCTTCCATATGGGATACCAGCACTGCAGATGGTGGCTTAATCTGTTACACCACAGCCCAGCCCCAAATAAATGAATCTTTTTTTACAAAAAATATTTATTTGAAAGGCAGAGTTACAGAGGAGAGACAGAGGCAGAGCGAGAAATCATACATCTACTGGTTCACTCCCCAAATGATTGCAGTGGCTGGAGCTGAGCCAATCTGTAGCCAGAAGCTAGGAGCTTCTCCCACACTGGTCCCAAGCACTTTGGCCATCTTCTACTGCTTTCCCAGGCCATAGCAGAGAGATGGATTGGAAGTGGAGTAGCCGGGACTCAAACCAGTGTCCATATAGGATGCTGGCACCACAGGCAGAGGCTTAGCCCAATACATAATTTCTTTTGTAAGATTTATTTATTTATTTGAAAGTCAGAGCTTCACACAGAGAGAGGAAAGGCAGAGAGAGAAGGGTCTTCCATCCAATGGTTCACTACCCAGATGGCTGCAGCAGCCGGAGCTGAGCTGATCCGAAGCCAGGAGCCAGTAGCTTCTTCCGGGTCTCCCACGGGGGTGCAGGGGCCTAAGGACTTGGGCCATCTTCTACCGCTTTCCCAGGCCATAGCAGAGAGCTGGATTGAAAGTGGAGCAGCCGGGTCTCAAACCGGTGCCCATATGGGATGCCGGCGCTTCAGGCCAGGGCATTAACCCGCTGTGCCAAAGCACTGGCCCACATACATCTTTAAAATAAAAAAGAAACTGCCACACTGCTTTCTTGAATAACTGTACAATTTCACATTCCTACCAGTAATGACTTAGGGATCAAATTTCCCCACCTTCTTGCCTGCATTTCTTGTTGTCACTATGTTTTATTTTAGCCATTCTGATAACGGTGCATTGATATTTCATTATGGTTTAAATTTGCAGTTATCAAGTGTTTGATGATGAGGATGATTCTTTTTTCATGTGCTTATTTATGCTCTGTAAATCTTCTTCAGTGAAATGACCCTTCATGTCTTTTGCTCACTTCCTAAGTGGATTTTTTTCTTTACTGTAGAGTTTTGAGAGTTCGTTATACTTTCTTTATATCAATCTTCTTGAGATAGGTGGTTATATATATTTTTAACAGTCTGTAGCTTGGGTTTTCATCCTTTTAACATGCATTTTCACTTGTTAAGAAAGTTTTTTTTTTCAAATCGAGATATAATTCACCTAACATAAAATTCACCATTTTAAAGTATACATTTCAGTGGCTTGTAGTAGATTCACCACCATCATCACTATTATCTAATTCCAGCACATTTCCACCATGCCCCAAAGAAACTGTGTGCTCTTAGCAGTTCCTTTCTCCCACCCAGTCCCTCTGTGTAGTTTACTCTGGTTTCCAGGGATTTTCCTATGCTGATCAATTCCTATAAATGGAACCAATATAATATGTGAATTTTTGTGTCTCACTTGTTTTACTTAATGTAATGTTTTAAAAGGCCATCCATGTGCTTAATTTCTTTTTTTGGCTGAATAATATCCTATTGTGTGGATACATTGTATTTTGCTTGTCTATTCAACTGATGTTTGCTGTTTCTACTTTTTGCCTATTATGAATGATGCTGTTATAAATATCCATGGACAGGTATTTGTGTACCTGCTTTTAGTTATTTTGAGTATAATCTATGAGTGGAATTACTGGGTAATATAATAATTCTATGTTTAACTTCTTAAAAAAATAGTTTAATTTATTTATTTGAGAGGTGGAGTTACAGTGAGAGGGAGAAACAGAGAGAAAGGTCTTCCATCCACCGTTTCACTCCCCAAATCGCTGCAATGGCTGGACCTGGGCCAATCCAAAGCCAGGAGCCAGGAGCTTCTTCCAGGTTTCCCACATGGGTGCAGGGGCCCAAGGACTTGGGCCATCTTCTGCCGCTTTCCCAGGCCATAACAGAGAGCTGGATTGGAAGAGGAGCAACCAGGACTCGAACTGGTGCCCATATGGGATGCCGGCGCTGCAGGCAGAGGATTAACCTACTGTACCACAATGCCAGCCCCCTATGTTTATCTTTTTGAGGAGTAGCAAAATTGTTTTGAACAGAGCTAAAGTCTTTGTTTTCTGTTTTTCTAACATTGAGACAGTCTTCTATCCCTGGAATAAGTCTCATTTGATTATAGCATATAATTCTTTTAAACTATTACTCAATTTTGTCTATTAACTTTATTAAGGATTTTCCAGGAGTATTAATGAATGATATTGGTATATAGTTTCCTTTTTGGTTTTTGTCTTTTTCTGGTTTTGGTATCAAGGTAATATCAGTCTCATAAAATGAACCAAGAAGTGCATTTTATGCTTTGTTTTCTGGCAGAGATTGTGAAAAATTGGAATTAATTCTTTAGACATTTGTGAGCATTCTCCAATGAGATCACTTGGGTTTGGAGATTTCTTTTTGAGCATTTTAAAAATTATGAATTCTGGGGCCAGTGCCATGGCTCACTTGGTTAATCTTCTGCCTGCAGCACCGGCATCCTGTATGGGCGCTGGGCTCTAGTCCTAGTTGCTCCTCTTCCAGTCCAGCTCTCTGCTGTGGCCTGGGAGGGCAGTGGAGGATGGCCCAAGTGTTTGGGTGCCTGCACCCGCATGGGAGACCAGGATGAAGCACCTGGCTCCTGGCTTCAGATTGGCGTAGCTCCGGCCGTAGCAGCCATTTGTGAGGTGAACCAATGGAAAGAAGGCCTTTCTCTCTCTCTCTCTCTCTCTCTCTCTCTCTCTCTCTCTCACTGTCTGACTCTATCTGTCAAATAAAAAAAAATTCTGAATTCAATTTGAGGGATTTTAATTCCTTATTTCATAATGGTTAAGTTGTCATAATTTGTGGTTTTTAAAGAATCAGTTGATTTCAACTAAATTGTCTAATTTATCTGTGTGATGTTTGTAGTATTTCCTTATTATCCTTTTGATTTCTGAAAAGGCTCTGATGATACATTATTTCATTCTTGATATTGGTAGTTTGAGTCTTCTCTCTTTTTGTTTTGACAATCTTGCTAGGTGTTTGTCAATTTATCGTTCTTTTAAAAGAGCCAACTCTTTTGTTTATTTTCTGTATTGACTTTCCATTTTATTGCATTGATTTCTGCTTTTACCTTTATTATTTCCTTCCTTCAGTTTGCTTTGGATCGATATTGCTCTTCTTTTTCTAGGTACCTACAATGAGAGCTGAGAACAGTTATTTGAGACTGTTTCTCTTGCTGTTTTGCTCTTATTTTGTTGTTGTTTGTTTGTTTGTTCTTCTCTAATGCATGCATTTACTACTATAAATGTTTGTCTTAACACCATTTAGCTGGGCTTCACAAATTTTGATATATTGTATTTTCCTTTTTATTCAGTATGATGTATTCCTCATTTTCCCTTAAGATTTCATCCTTATAGTTTAAAATATTTATTTATTTGAAAGGCAGAGTAACAGAAAGAGGAAGGTGGCAGAGGGAGAGGAAGAGGGAGAGGAAGAGGAAGGGAAAGTGAGATGGAGAGAAAGAGAGGGAGGGAGGGAGAGGAGGAAGGAGGAGGGAGGGAGAGGAGGAAGGAGGAAGAGAGGGAGAGAGAGAATCTTCTATCTGTTTGTTTATTCTCCCTGCAATAGCTGGGGCTGGGCCAGGTTGAAGTTTGGAGCCTAGAACTCCATCTGGAAGTGCCTTGTGAGTGGCAGGAGCCCAAGCACTTGGGCCATCTTCCACTGCTTTCCCAGGCACATTAGCAAGGAGCTGGATTGGAAACAGAGCAGCTGGAACTTTAACGGGCACTTTGATAATAGGATGCCAGCTTCGCAGGTGGCAGCTTAACCAGTTGTGTCACCAAGGTCTCCTCTTGATCCATGGAGTATGAATAAGTGCACTGTTAACTTTCTAAATATTTGTTTGTCACTAATCTGTTTTGATTTCTTAGTTTATTTCATCATGACCAGAAAACACACTGTATATGATTTCAATTACTTTACATTTATTGTGGTTTGTTTAATGACCCAAGTTTAGACTTCCGTGGACACTTGAAATGAATGTGTTCTCTGCGGTTGGGTGGAGTATTCTCTATGTGTCAATAAGATCCTCTTGGTTGCTGGTGGTGATGAGCTCCGTACCCTTGCTAGTTTTATCTATTTGCTCTATCAGTGTTGAGAGGGAGGTGTTTTTAGAATTCTATTTTGACTTATTGATAGTGTTTTTTAGTATATCTGTTTGTGTAGCTATTTTAGTGAATGCTTTAGGAGGATACTTATAAAGAGGTTTCAAAAAGTTCATGGAAATTTTGCATTGTTTTTAAATTCCAGTTGCCCACAAACTTTTGGATCCCCCTCATTTGTGTGCTTGTGTGTGTGTGTATTTTCTACTAATGTCATAATTTTTCCATTTGAGGGAAGCATAGAACCTTCAGTTCCTTCATGCACTTTTATCTTCTCCCATTTGTAATTGTCTTAAATATTTCCTTTGCATACTTTTAAAATCATTCAGAATTGTAACTTTTTGCTTTATCTATTCATTATAATTTAGAAAAAGATGTTTATTATATTTACCTGTATTTTTCTTATTGTGTTCCCTCTTCTTTCTTGATTTGCCAAGTTTTCTTCTTTTATGGATTCCTTTCTATTTAGAGAATGTCCTTGTGCCATTCTTTTAGGTAGATCAACTGATAGTAAATCCTCTTAATTTTATCTGAAAATGTTTTGAGTTCCTCTTCATTTTTGAAGCATGCTGTGGCTGGAAATGGGACTTGGGGTAGCTGATGGTCATTTTATTTTAGCACCCAAAGCTGTCATGTTACTTCCTTCTCCATGGTTTCTGAAAAGATATCTATTATTATTTGAATCTTTTTCTCCCATCCAGGTAAGATGTCACATCTCTCTTGCTGCTTTTGGGATGATTTTCGTTGTCTTTAGTGTTAATATCTTTGACTCTGATGTGTATCAGTGTGATTTTTTGTGTTTTCTTGCTTAATGCTTACTTAGCTTCCTTTTCTGTAGATTTATGTCTTGTGCCAAATATGGAAAGTTTTCGGCCATTATTTCTTTTTCAGCCCTGTCCTCTTCCTATTCTTCTGAGAAATGAGAGATTTTTTTGTTATAGTGCCATATAACTATTCATTGCTTTTTCATTTATGCATTTGTTGTTCAGTTTGAGTAATTTTTAAAACTCTTTTTTTGTTGTTTATTTGAATGGCAGAGAGACAATAAGAGAGAAACAGAAACAGACCAAGAGAGTGACAGATCTTCCATCCACTGGTTCATTTCCCAAATGCCCACAACAGCCTGAGCTGGATCAGATTAGGAGCTAGGAACTCAATTCAGGTCTCTCACATGGATGGCAGGGACTCAACTACTTGAGCCATCACCTGCTGCCTCCCTAAGTGCACATTAGCAGGAAGCTGGAATCAAGTGCAAAGCTTGGACTCAAACCCAGGCACTGATGCAAGATGTGGGTGCCCCAAGAGGCAGCTTGACAACTGCATGAAACCCCACTCCTAATTTGGGTAAATCTATTGCTGTATCTTCCAGTTTACTGATTCTTTCCTCTGCCCACTCATTCTGTTGAAGCCATGCATGGAGTTTTAAATTTTGGTTATATTATATTTTCAGTTCTGAAATTTCCATCTAGTTTTTTTTCTGTGCCTTTCATTTCTTACTGAAACTATTTTCTTCATGGGTTTCAAGCATGTTTGTGATTTGCTCACTGAAGCAGTTTTATGATGGCTGTTAACTCTAATATCCCGTTCATCTCAGTGTTGCCATTTATTGATTTTCTTTTTCATTCCGTTTGAGTTCTTCCTGTTTCATGGTATACTAAATAATTTTCAGTTGAAACCAGACACTTTGGGAATTATATTATTAGATTCAATATTTTATTTAAGCTTTTTGTTTTAGTTGGACTCCTCTGACACTGTCTTTGCAGAGGAAGGGGGCTAGGCAAGTCATCTCCACTGCCTGCTACCATGTAGGGGCAGAAGCCTAGGTTTCCCATTCCACATCCACTGATGCTTGGTGATGGGGTTGGGAGTTCCATCTCCCCACTTGACCTCCACCAAAACCTTGCTGGCTGTGAGGGATAGGAGTGTCTTCTGGGGCTGGCGCTGTGGGGCAGTGGGTTAAAGCCCCAGCCTGCAGTGCCAGCATCCCATATGGGCGCTGGCTCTATACCCAGCTGCTCCTCTTCCGATCCAGCTCTCTGGTATGGCCTGGGAAATCAGAAGAATTCCGATCCAGCTCTCTGGTATGGCCTGGGAAATCAGAAGAAGATGGCCCAAGTCCTTGGGCCCCTGCACCCATGTGGGAGACCTGGAAGAAGCTCCTGGTTCCTGGCTTCGGATTGGTGCAGCTCCAGCCATTGCAGTCATTTTGGGAGTGAACCAGCGGAATGAAAGACTTCTCTCTGTCTGACTCTACCTCTCTCTGTAACTCTTTAAAATAAATAAAATAATTCTTACAAAAAAAAAAAAAGGAGTGTCTTCTTACTCTTCCCCACATGGCCTCTGGTGACACAACAGGGTGGAGGAGTGTGTAGCCTCAAAAACTGAGTTTGTAGTCTTGTTTGATTCTATGTTGAAAATGCATTTTGACTTTAAATATGTATAAAATGCTGTAAACATAAAGAATGCATCAATTTCATATTTACATGTATGTAAGTGAATTTTATGAAAATGTTTTGTTTAAGAGGGTTTATTCAAAATTCACTCAAGTTTGAGAAATACCAATATAAGAGAATGAGGTAGGTTTGCCTTCCTGTTGCTTCTAATCAACTTGAAAGACTGGTCTTTTGAGAAGAGAAAGGCTTTATTGCTGTCCAGGAGAAATGATGAAAATCTGCTTCTCTGACAAGGAGGCCTAGTGAAAGCTTTATGAATTTAGGTAGGAGACATATTTAAAATAATAATAATAATAAGCTGGTATGTGGAAATGCCTGGTGTGGCGAGTTCTAGTTGGAGGGGCTTGGAATCAGACCAGTCTGGTAGGATGGACATTTAGCTCTGTATTTCTGTGTTGAAGGGACATTTTCCCCTAAAGGGACTCTGATGGATTTAAGTTCCAGTGTTGCCCTGGTTTCCCTGGTTCCTTCTACGCATGCCCGGGTTCTATGCTATGCAGTTCTTTGCTCTGAAGTTCCCTCTGTGCATGTCTTAAACAAAGCAAGGACTGAAAAAAATATGATCAGACTCACTATGAAATCATAATTTGGGGAAGGTTTCAAAAAAGAGTAGGGACCCATTGCAAGGGCTTTTAGAGTTTGGGGCACCAGGGGGAAACCTGATAAAGGGTCAAACTGATATCAATGATGTGGGTGACTTTATGGCCCAATGAGTCCTTGGAGAAACTCATACTTTACTCCAGGTCCTCTCATCTGTGTGAAAGGGTAGAAGGAACTGGGGTCCTGACACAATGGAACATCGTGCCAACATAATGCTGATTTCTTACAAATCTGAAAGAAAGCAACTCTTACTGAGGGCTCTGTAAGTTTCCTATTGCTGCTACAATGCATCCCTGCAATCTTACTGACTTATAGAATACAGCAATACGAATTTACACCCTTACAGTTCTGGAGGTCAGAATCCAAAACCAGACTCACTGGGCTAAAATCCAGGTCCTGGTAGGGCTAGAAGCTCTAATGGAGAATGCATTTCCTTGCCTTTGCTAGCTTCTAGAAACTGCTTACTTTCCTTAGCTGGTGGGCCTTTCTTTCATCCTCAAAGTCAGCTGTGCATAATGTGCAAATCTCTCTTGCTGTCTGTCCTAACTTGTGCTGTCCTATCTCCTTCTCTGACTGATCCTCCTTTCTCTCTTTCATCAAGATCCTCGTGATTACACTGGGTTTATCTGGATAGTCTAGAGTAATCATCCCATTATAAGACTCTACTCAACCCCATCTGCAAAGTCCTCTTTGCCATGTAAGTTAACACACTGACATGTTTCAGGGCTTTAAAATGTGAACATCACAGGGATGGCCGTTATTCAGACTGCCACAAGGGGATGTTAGTACTTGAAGCTAAACTGGGTTCTGAAACACTGACCTTCCACCAGGATACAGGCTCTACCATAACCGTGAGTTTTGTCTGGTTTGTTCCCCCATGTTTTCTTGGCTACCTGCTAATGCAGTGATGGCCACATTTTCACAACTGCTGCCACTGAGAATGAAGTCACTGCAAAAAGATCCAGGAATAGAATATTCTAGACAAAGGAAAAAGTCAGGGTAAGCCCAGGCTAGAGTATATTTGTATTAATATTAATAATATTGAATGTAATAGTTTTTATTGTGAAGAACACATTTTGCCTCAGCCTTTATAAACTACCAAGTCATGGAACTACTGGACTCCTTTGAAACACTATTTAGATCCAAATCCAAAATATATTCTGGCCCAATCCAGATGTGTTCCTCATCTGTACAGCTGTACCTGTCCTTCTAAGGACAATCCAGTTTTACTTCTATGCCTTATTTTCTAGATTTGTGACTTAAAAAGGTTTCAATTACTGACCAGCCTGCATAAAAATGTTATACAAGAAAATACTATAAATAGGACAAGGGCCAAAATTCAAAGATTATTTTCTCCACAACTCTGCATAGTTGAGAGTGCACACTCAGGAGTCATATTGCTCTATGTTCACATCTGGCTTTACCACTTCATAGCTGTGTGACTTTAGGTTTAGGTGAATCACTTAGGCCTTCTCTGCAACAGTTTCTTCACCTGTAAAATGAAGACAACTGTCTACCACATAGAGTTGTTGTGAGATTAGATGAAATAATTTTATGCACTTGGAAAAGATTCTGGCATATAGGAATTCTCTCAGTACCTGTTAACTGTAATTCTTATTATCATCCTTACAATTTTTTCCACATAATTTTATTTATTTGCAGTCACAAGGTACATAAGGCATTGTGCTCTACATTTTTTTACATATAGTCTTGCTCATACATTTTCTTCCACATTTTTATTTTTAGCATAAATTCTATATATGTATATATTAAATTTAGTTGAGAGGCAGAGAGACAAAAATATGAGGGGGGGATTCTCTTTGTCATCATGTTCCAAATGCCCACCATGACCAGGTTGGGCCAGGCCAAACATGGGAGCCCAGAGCTTAATGCAGGTTTGCTATGTGGGTGGCAGGGACTCAAGTCCAGGAGCCACCATCTGCTGCTTCCCAGGGTCTGCATCAGCAGGAAGCTGGAGAAACTGAAGCCAAGACTTGACTCGGGGACTCTGAAATGGGATGTGAGCATCCTAACCAGCATCTGAACAGCGAGCCAAAAGCCCACCACGTAGATAATAGTTTTAATGATGTCCTGATATTCCATATCACTGATAAATACTCAACATTTCCTTATTATTGGTGACATTGAATTGTCTTATTGTTATAATGATGATCTTATAAATGTACTTTGTATATGATACTTTTTCTTTCTTTTAAAAATTCTGTTTATGGGAGCCGTCGCTGTGGTGCAGCAGGTTGAAGCCCTGGCCTGAAGTGCCTGCATCCCTGGGCACTGGTTCTAGTCCCGGCTGCTTATCTTCCAATCCAGCTCTTTGCTATGGCCTGGGAAAGCAGAAGATGGCCCAAGTGCTTGGGCCCCTGCACCCACATGGGAGACCAGGAAGAGACGCCTGGCTCCTGGCTTTGGATTGGCACAGCTCCGGCTGTTGCAGCCATCTGGGGAGTGAACCAGCAGATGGAAGACCTTTCTCTCTGTCTCTACCTCTCTCTTTCAAATAAATAAAAAAAATTCTGTTTTCAAGTTTCCAGGGGTATGATTTTTGATTTTGCATTTAACATTTACAACTCTTTCCTCCACTCTGTGTAAGTAGTTCCAAGGAAGCAGCCAATTTCAGCTCATGATGGAGAGAGAGGCAGACATAGCACATACCAGGAAATCATATTTATGCAAGAACAGACTCTATACAAGAGTGATAAGGCCTGAATTATTATCATCATTATTTCCATTCATTCATTCAATACACAACTATTTTTTTCAGTTCTTTTTTTAATTGTGGTTCTTTTTCTTTTTAAAGATTTATTTTATTTATTTGAAAGTCAGAGTTACACAGAAAGAGAAGGAGAGGCAGAGGGGAAGGGGTAGGTCTTCCATCTGCTGGTTCACTCCCCAGATGTCCACAACGGCTGGAGCTGTGCTGATCTGAAGCCAGGAGCCAGGAGCTTCTTCTGGGTCTCCCACATGGGTGCAGGGGCCCAAGGACTTGGGCCATCTTCTACTGCTATCCCAGGCCATAGCAGAGAGCTGGATTGGAAGTGGAACAGCTGGGTCTTGAACTGGCACCCATATGGGATGCTGGCACTGCAAGCAGCAGCCTTAACCACTACACCACAGTGCTGGCCCATTACTTCTTTTTTTTTTTTTTTTTTAAGCTTTTTTTTTGGGAGAAACTTAATTAACTTTAAAGAAAAACCCAAGAAAGATACATTTTTTGTGAAAACTTAGACATAACTATAATATGAGCCATAAGAATATCATCCACTTAGTACACTAAAAGGAAGTAAATCTTTGAGAACAAGTTTTACTATTAACTCTCATAATACAACTCTTTGAGGACACAGGTCCTGCATGGGAAGTTAGTGCACAGTGACTCCTGTTGTTAATTTAACAATTAACACTCTTATGTACGATGTCAGTGATCACCCGAGCCTCTTGACATGAGCTGCCTAGGCTGTGGAAGCCTTTTGAATCCACAAACTCCTTCAGTATTTAGACAAGGCCATAAGCAAAGCGGAAGTTCTCTCCTTACAGAGAAAAGTACATCCTTCATTGATGACCAGTTCTTTCCACTGTGGTCTCACCCATGGAGGTCCTTCATGTAGGACACTTTTTGCCACAGTGTCTTGGCTTTCCATGCTTGAAATGCTCTTGTGGGCTCTTCAGCCAGACCAGAATGCCTTAAGGGCCAATTCTGAGGTCAGCGTCAACACACAAGTATTAACACCTGTGATGAGCCATATTTCTTTTGGGTTGGAAAAAGGTTACACGAGGAAGCCCAAGACTTACAAAAAAGAGTGCCAGAAGCTCCAAATACAAACACTGCTTTATTATAAGCCTTCCAGGTTGATTCTGTATATCTTCATATGCACCATGTGGAATCCATATGCAAGTTCAAAGGTGGCATTCTCCTCTCTCAAGGGCTTGAAATTAGTTAACCTGACAGTGCAAATTTTATAGAAGTCATGGAGATGTTTTATAAGGAGAAATCTTCATCTCCAAGAAGGTTACATAAATTCCTTTTTCCTATTTCTGAATTTTATTAAAATAAACCAGATAGTAATAATGTTGTTTGAATCTTCTCCTTGTAGGCAATATTTTTTTTGACTAGGGCCCAGTGTTTGAGTTGTGTAGCCCAAACTTTGTATTGTGTTTTCATATAAGAAATACTAAATAAAATATAGAATATAAAGGTGAAACTTTTTCTTTTTAGCCAACCACATTCTGAGTTCAACTGTTACACCTTTTCATTGATTTAGTTGAAGTTCTCAATGGTTTTTTTTTTTTTTTTTTTTTTTTTTTTTTTTTTTTTTGACAGGCAGAGTAGACAGTGAGAGAGAGAGACAGAGAGAAAGGTCTTCCTTTGCCATTGGTTCACCCTCCAATGGTCGCCACGGCCGGTGCACTGCAGCCTGTGCATTGCGCTGATCCGAAGGCAGGAGCCAAGTGCTTATCCTGGTCTCCCATGGGGTGCAGGGCCCAAGCACTTGTACCATCCTCCACTGCACTCCCTGGCCACAGCAGAGAGCTGGCCTGGAAGAGGGGCAACCGGGACAGAATCCGGCGCCCCAACTGGGACTAGAACCCGGTGTGCCGGCGCCGCAGGCGGAGGATTAGCCTAGTGAGCCGCGGTGCTGGCCTCAATGGTCTTTCTATCCTCTCCACTCTTCTATCAACACCCTGCTAAAAGCAGTTTTCAGAGCTCTCTGCTTGTTACCTGTGAATGACAGACCTGTGGAAACCACCTATTTAACCTGTTTAATTGGTAGTGTCATGAATGCTTTCTTTAGGAAACAGTATAACATGAAAATTACCCCAGAAAGCAGTAGAAGATGGCCCAAGTCCTTGGGCCCCTACACCTGCGTGGGAGACCTGGAAGAAGCTCCAGGCTCCTGGCTTTGGATCAGCGCAGCTCCGGCCGTTGCAGCCAAATGGGGAGTGAACCAGTGGATGGAAGACCTCTCTCTCTGCCTCTCCTTCTCTGTATAACTCTGACTTTCAAATAAATAAATAAATCTTAAAAAAAAGAAAATTACCCAAGTATCAAGAGTTATGTAGGTGTATTATTTACAGATTTATCCTCTCTGGTTTCCTTGCAAGTTAGAAGTGACAATGCAGACTTTTTTTTTTTTTCTTTTTTAATTTTAAACTTTTTTACGAAGGAGTTATGTGAGGATCTGGGTTTGCTGCTCTCCCAGTGAAACTTCATTAATTTTGAGAGTTTCACTTCCATTAAGTCAAGAATATGAGACACCAGCATCATCCAGCTGGAATAGGCAAAGTGAACTGGAAATTAGTTCTGTTAATCACCACAATGAGTTAACCCCTAAACGCAGTTGCTCTTCCATTTCTGGGATCTCTCAAAATGATGAAAAAAATTTTTAAAAGATTTATTTATTTATTTGAAAGAGTTACACAGAGAGAGGAGAGGGACAGAGGAGAGAGGAGAGAGGAGAGAGGTCTTCCATCCGCTAGTTCACTCCCCAGTTGGCCACAATGGCCGGTGCTGCACCAATCTGAAGCCTGGAGCCAGGCGCTTCTTTCAGGTCTCCCATACAGGCGCAAGGGTCCAAGGGCTTGGGCTTAGGCTATCCTATACTGCTTTGCCAGGCCATATCAGAGAGCTGGATTGGAAGTGGAGCAGCCAGGTCTCGAATTGGTGTCTATATGGGATGCTGGCACTGCAGGCAGTGGCTTTACCTGCTACGCCACAGTGCTGGCCCCGATGAAAAGTTCTAAATCTTCCTACCTGTAAATATATGAGGGTACTTCAACAAGTTAATGGAAAATGGAATTAAATGGTGCTTATATTGGTTTCAAGGTTTTGAAGTACATGCATAGTTTTTTCATAATACACATTTTCCATGAATTCTTTGAAGATCCATTGTAAGGATAGATCTAAAAATTTGGCACCAAAATAAATTTACCTTTTAATTCCATTTTCCCTAAATCTTTTAAAGTCCTCTGGTAACCAGACTAAAATTTTTCTTGAGAGATTAACTTTGTGACTATAATTATATAATAATAACTATTTCGGGGCCGACGCCGTGGCTCACTTGGTTAGTCCTCCGCCTGTGTCGCCGGCATCCCATATGGGCACCGGGTTCTAGTCCGGTTGCTCCTCTTCCAGTTCAGCTCTCTGCTGTGGCCTGGGAGGGCAGTGGAGGATGGCCCAAGTGCTTGGGCACCTGCACCTGCGTGGGAGAGCAGGAAGAAGCACCTGGCTCCTGGCTTCGGATTGGCACAACGCCAGCCGTGGCGGCCATTTGGGGAGTGAACCAATGGAAGGAAGACCTTTCTCTCTGTCTCTCTCTCTCACTGTCTATAATTCTACCTGTCAAATTAAAAAATAATAACTATTTCTCCATGCACACACACAGACAGGTGTTCACACATACAATTTCAGAGGACTCATGCATCCAGCCCTTCAAAGAAATTGTGTTAATAGTGAAAACCAGCATCCTAATGGGTAAGAGGCAGGAGAGACTGGGTGAGGGGAAAGACAGCAGTTCACAAAGGAGAAATCTACCCAGATTCATTCAGAATTCAGGTCTTAGACTCAAGGCCTTCACGGGGTGAAAGAGGATGTAGAGTCAGAAGGTCTTCATTCCAATCTGTGCGCTTCCCATCCCCCCTTCCCCTAACTAATTGTATAACTTTAGGTACCTCACTAAATCCTCCCTGCCTCTCAGTTCCCCTCTGCTGAAATGGAATCCTGGCTTTCTTCCCCTGGTCAAAGGGGAAATCATCTGGGAAGGCACTACCTTCAGTTCCCAAACAACAATGCAGGTTGTCATCCCCTCAGCTTAATCTCCAGGTTGGCTGCTTTTCATTCATTCATTCATTCAGCAGAGAGAGAGAGAGATATTTCCCATTTGATGATTTGTGCCCCCAAATGCCTACAGCCAGGCTGACATGCCATCCAGGTCTCCCCTATGCGGGGCAGAGACCCAAGTGCTTGGGCCATCCCTGCTGCCTCCCAGGGTCTGCATTATTAATAGGAAACTGCAGTTGGGAGCAGAGCTGGGACTGGAACCCAGGAAAGGCGATAGGGAATGAAGGTATCCCAAGTTCTTAATGACTGCAGCCCCCCCCACCACCACCACCATGTACTCTTCAGATCTCAGCTCCACTCCCAGGAGAAGCCTCCAGGACCCTGCTTTGTGTGAAATGGTGTCATTTTCCACTGGCTTGTTCATGGCTTCCTGTCTTTCATCCCACAGCAGAATAAAAGGCTGGTCTCCCATTCCCCAGCTCTAACAGTTCACGTAAGCAGCCGGCACCCTCATTTTGGTGAGCGGTAAGAGCCAACACTGCAGAGGCCTTCCTGGGTTTGAAAGCCAGCTTCTCAACTTCTCGGTTGGGTGACAGGAGGCAAACTGCGTTAACACGTCTCTGATTTACGTTTGCCACGGGGATCCTGGTAAGATACACTTCCGAGATATTTTAATACATGTGAAGTATCTAGAGAAGTGCCTGCCACACAGTCTAGAGCGAGCGAGTGGAGGGTTAACCCACGAATAACGCACGCGACCCTCTAAGTGTCAGAGACGCTCCGCTGGCTCAGGTTCGACAGTAAAATGACTCATTCTTTTGGTAAAACCCGCTGCTTCGCTCCATTGCTCCGTGTCACCTGCCTGGCCGGCCACAGCTAAGCCCAGGGAGGTGCATGTCCTAACTCCGACAGGTGGCAGTGCTCGGGGTTCCCCCCGCGGGCCGGTTCTCCTGGGACGAGAACCAGTTCTTCTCTGGAAACCCAGGAGAGTTCCCTGAAACTCCGGAGTTCTAGACGTGTTTCTGGCCCACCGTGGCCTCTAAGTCTCGAAATCGCTACTGGGCGCTGGGGAAATCGGTCGCCAAGGGCTTGCGCGAGAGCGAGCGGGGCGGAGCGATTGGGGACTGGGCGGGGCGACAGGGGCGGGGCTGAGCGATCGGGAGCGGCGAGGGGCGGGACCCGGCGGGGCGAGGCGATCGGGGGACAGGGCGGGGCAACAGGGGCGCCGCGGCGGGGGCGGGGCGATCGGGGGCGGGGGCGGGGCCGGCGACTCCGCAGAGCGGGTCAGATCACTCTGTCCGCAGCTCGCCGCAGCGGGCGATCTCCGGCGAGGTAAGGACGTCGAGGGCCGGCTGGGGCGGCCCCGGGAGTGCGTGGCCCCGGGCGGGGACGGGTCAGGACGGGGAGGTGCGCGGCGAGCGGTGGCCTTCAAAAGCCGAGACTGCTCCTCCTAGCCCAGGGGTGGTTTTCTCACCTCCGCGCCGCCGTGAGCGCAGGCATGCCATGCCAGGTGAGAAAGCGTTCTCCTTCGGTCCAGGCAGGGAGGACAGGTGCGTGCCCCGGTGTGGCCGCGCCTTCCGGGCAGCTGCGGCCTCTCCGCCTCCCGGGCTCCGGCGTGATTTCTTGTGAGCCCTTTTTCTTCAGGTCCGGGCGCGAAGGCTCTCCGCGGCTCGTTCCGCGATGGGTTCGCCGCCCCAGGGGCGCGGCACGGCTGCTTCCTCCATTCTGCCCCCGGCGGCGGCAGCGCGGTCTCGATTGGAAGTTGGCAGAACCGACTTTGTTCCAGTTGCATGTGTGCGATTTGCCTCACGGCGTCAAGGTCACATTTTTCCCCGCCGAGGAAATTGTGTTTGGATCTTGAAAATAGGGGCTTGGCGAATACATGTATTGGGTAAAGCTCGAGGCTCGACGTGGGAGTGTGTACTTCGCCTCAGATCTGTACTTTTGATTTGGCCCTTTTTCTTGAAGCAATAACTTGTTGCTGTGTATCAGGTTCAAAAACAAGCGCATCTGTTACCATTCTTTGCAAACTGGAATTATTTTTTAAAACCTTTTGAAATTTTTGGAAAGAGTTAGAGAGACAGGTCTTACGTTCATTCCCCAAATGGCTGCAAATGGTTGCAATGGCAGGGGCTGAGCTAGCCTGAAGCCAGTAGCCAGGAGCTTCCTCCTGGTCCCCCAGGTGGGTGCAGGGGCCCAAGCACTTAGGCCAAATTCAGCTGTTTTCCCAGGTGCATTAGCAGGGAGCTGGATTGGAAGTGAGCTGGATTGGAAATGGAGCAGCTTGGACTGGAACTGTTGCCCATGTAGGATTCTGGTGTTGCAGGGAGGGGTTAAGCCACTAGGCCCTAACGCAGGTCCCTGAAGCTGGAATATTTGATGAGAAGGGTTGATCTGAATGCTAACTTGGAAGAACAGGATAGCTAGTGGCTAAGTCTCTGTGGGTTTGAAAGTCATCCAAAGTAGTTATAGATTTTGTGCATATGCCCTGTATTTTTCCACTTTCTGCATAGGAAACTATGACAGTTTGCTCTCTTTCAGATGATTGCTGGGGAAAAAAGAAAAAACAAAAAAAACACCAAAATACAAAACCCAACAAACCAACTGCTCTCCCACTTACATTTTGGGATTTAACAGTGTAGTGACACTTTTAGCTCTTTATTTGGCAAGACTCACATGTAGAATGGAATACCATGATCTGTATGAGGAAAAAAGGAGTGTGGGTAATTTTCACATTATGCATTTGAAACTATTTTTTAGTTTAGTTACATTTTCAGTGTTTATGAAAGACTTATGTCCCCCATACTTCATGTGATCAGTGTTTACTGCTCTTGCCACTTTGAGGTTGCATACTGAGCTGTGAGGGGTTGATCTGGATTCTTCCCGCACTGGGATGTGCAACCGTGTCAGGAGAACCTGCACGTCGGTGCTGTGCTCTGGTTGACGACGCCTGTGTTCCACATAGGCCTGTGAATTAGAATTGTCACATCCTCCCAAAGAGGAAAGGGTATCAATGTATGGCCCAGGATTTTTTTCAGTCTGTCTACCTACTTCATTCTGTATCAAGGTAGTTATGTTTCCTGAACAACTAGCTGTGTTTTTTTCATCCATGGTAAAGCTCAGAGCAGGCAACCTTTGCTCTCTGGAGGTGACCCTTGTCTGGGCGGTTGGAGAGGTATGGGCAGTGGCTGGCCCACTTTTAGGCTTGGGGACTGATGACTGGCTTCCTTGCCTGCCTTGCAGCATACAAAGTGCTGGGAACCTGGGCCTTGTGCCTTCAGCCACGCCCCTGCCTACAGGTTCCTCCTGGTTGACCGGATTGGTGCTCTCCTCCCTGGCCCAGCTCTTCCAGCTCTTTGGCTTCCACCCCAGCGCTCCCCACATTTCTGCCCCTGCAGAGAATCACCATACTGTTTAGGGCAGGGAGACTTGGGCCACAGAGTAGCAGGGATGTTGGATCCTCGGCCTGGAGTGGGGCCCTCCATGTTTGCCCCATACACACCTGCTGTTAATGATGTCACTTGTTTCAGAGCCCTTACTACACTCTCTTCTTATTTAGTCTGAAGTAGGCAAAGTGGAGTAAATGAAGTTGAACCCAGATGAGTGGCCTTGTTTGGATTAGTGATATAAATCAGGCATTTGAATCTGTTAGAAAGGAGTGAACTGGGGGTGGTGCTGTGACGTAATGGGTAAAGCTGCTGCCTGCAGTGCCTGCATCCCATATGGGCACCGGTTCGAGTCCTTGCAGCTCCACTTCCAATCCAGCTCTCTGATATGAGCTGGGAAAGCAGAAGTCCTTGGGCCCCTGTGCCTGCGTGTGAGACCCCGAAGAAGCTCCTGGCTCCTGGCTTCAGATTGGTACTGCTTCAGCCATTGCAGCCAACTGGGGAGTGAACCAGCGGATGGAAGACCCCTCTTTCTCTCTGCCTCTCCTCTTTTTGTGTAACTCTGACTTTCAAATAAATAAATAAATCTAAAAAAAAAAGAAAGGAAGGAAGGAAATAGGCCATGGACAGTTGTAAAATTATCCTATGCCATGTGATTATGCCACGAGAATAGCTTTTTAAATTTATTTTTATTTTTAATTTTTAAAAAATTTTTTTTTGACAGGCAGAATGGATAGTGAGAGGGAGACAGAGAGAAAGGTCTTCCTTTTGCTGTTGGTTCACCCTCCAATGGCCGCCGCGGCCGGTGCACCGCGCTGATCCAAAGGCAGGAGCCAGGTGCCTCTCCTGGTCTCCCATGCGGGTGCAGGGCCCAAGGACTTGGGCCATCCTCCACTACACTCTTGGAAAACAGCAGAGAGCTGGCCTGGAAGAGGGGCAACCGGGACAGAATCCGGCGCCCCGACCGGGACTAGAACCCGGTGTGCCGGCGCCGCAGGCTGAGGATTAGCCTATTGAACCGCGGCACCGGCCTAAATTTATTTTTAAAAGATTTTCTTTTCTCTCTGTCTCTCTCTCTCACTGTCCACTCTGCCTGTCAAAAAAATAAATAAATAAAAGATTTTCTATTTTTTTTTTTTTTTGAAAGAGCCACACATAGAAAGGGAGAAACACATGGGGAGAGAGAGAGAGAGAGAGAGAGGGAGGGATGAGGGAGGGAGAGAGATCTTCCATCTGCTAGTTCACCACTTCTAGACAGCTACAATGGCCAGGGGTGGGCCAGGCCAAAACCAGGAGCTCCCACATGGGTGAAGGGCCCAAGCACTTGGGCCATACTCTGCTGCCTCCCAGGCACGTTAGCAGGGAGGTGGATCGGAAGCAGGGCAGCCAGAACATAAATTGGAGCCCATATGGGATGCTAGCGTTGCAGCATTCTGCGATGTTGCACCCTGATATGCTACAGGGCTAGCCTGCATGAGAATAGCTTTGTTGAAACAAACAGAGGAGAGGGATCCAGTAGTTGCCTCCATCTACCAACTTGCCTCCACCTGGGCTTGTCTTTTGGTTTCTTCCCTTGCTCCACCAAGCCTTCCTTAGATTGGATTATTTGTATTCATTTCCCTACTATGTTTGACTGCTCAGAGCTATGTTTGACTGCTCAGAGCTCAGATGACCATAGCTAATGTGTTCTAGATATAGAAAATGGCTTTTTATTTTGTTTAGAGGAAACAAGGTTAGAATTTTAAAAAACAAGGTTAGAATTTAAAAAAATAGATTATTAGGGGAACAAAGGTAAAAAATGCTGATTTGTTATTTTTTGGTTTTAAACTTCTATTCAAGATGTTTTCCCTTTCCAGAAACTACCACTTGTAATTCTTTGGCATTTATTGCTTGTAGTTGCTATGTCTTCAGGTTTTCGATTTTAAACATTGTTAACTTCCCACTGTGGAACGTGATGAGCTGGCCCTCTTTTTCTCCCCAACCCCCAACATAAACACAGCTTCTGTATTTTCCTGTCCTTGGAATAGTTAACAGCATATTGATTAATGGTTAGGTTAATATACGTAGGTAAGCCAAGGACATGTTTTATTTTCCTTGCAGTTAATAATGGCTCATCATTAATTCAACCCACAACTCTTGGTCAGTTTTCTAAATATTCCTTCTGATACATCAGGTCTTCTGTCGATTTCATCTTCTTCAGGAGACTCTTCCTGAACTTTCTAGCTTGCTGTTGTCTACACTGGTTGCCTTCTACACATGGGCACTGTTGTCACTCTGAGGGTCTGCCTTTGTCATCTCTCTCCGCATTGTGTCATCCCTTGGCACCTGTAGCTCCCTCTGTTTTGATTGAGCACGTCCTCCAGGAGCTTTCTGGAAAAGAATGCATGGGGTATCTCTTGTTCTGAGATCAGTACTGCCTGAGATTCTCTATTTTTAACTTTGAGTTGATAGTTTGGCAGAGTGTAGAGTTCTGGATGGAGAGTTTGAAGGCTTTCTAGCTTGTGGCTGTTGCTGTTGAGAAATTCAGCACTGTTCAGGTTCCTCAAATTTTCCTTGTGATCTGTGTATACAAACCTGCCAGGTCCTCTCTGAACCTTTGTGGGATTTTCTCTCTGTCTCCACAATCCTGAAGCTTCATGATGCTGCACCTTGCTATGGGTCTGTTTTTATCTGTTATGCCTGGGGCTCTTTGAATCTGGAAACTGGACGTTTTTTAGTTTGGGAAATTTGGTTACATTATCTCATTGGTAATTTCCTCCCCTCTACTTTCTTTGTTAGAGAGGGAAAGTCTTGGCATCTGGTGCACAGGTGTTCACGTGGCTTTTCAGGAAGGTACCTGAGCTGATATACAGAGGCACTGGAGGGTGTGGGACCGGTTAGGGTTCTTTTGCTGGGGTAGTGGAGTGGCAACCATGTGATTGCTTAGAGTAGCTGAAGGGACCTGGAAGAATCTAAGACTTTTAAAAAGTCTCCTTATTTTTAGCTTACCCCTCTCCTCACAGAAAGTCCAGTTGTCTTTACTTCTTCAGCTTTTTGGAGATTCTGTTATATAAATCTGATTGTGTCTTGGCTTCCACTTGTCCACTTAAATGTTTTTGCCATTGTCTCTTCTCATTCTTTCCATCCTTGCTTGTTTATACAGTCAAGAAAAAAATTCCTTTACTGTTATTTTATTGGGCTTTCAGCAGGGAGAAAAAGTAGAGATTTTTGTTCAATTTGTCATTAGGGTCTAGAATATAAATTCCTTTAAAATTATTTATTTATTTGAGAAGCAGAGAGAGAGACAGACAGACAGAGAGAGGATGATATTGCAAGTGTGGGGCTGGACCAGGCTGAACCTGGAAGCCAGGAACTCAGTCTGGGCCTCTCACATGAGTAGCAGGGGCCCAAGTACTTGAACCATCACCTGTTGCCTCCCATAGTGTGCATTAGCAAGGAAGTGGAGTCAGGAGCAGGGCCAGGACTCAAACCTAGGCACTCTGATATGGTATGCATTCAGCTGACAACTTCTAGGCTGAATGCCAGTTCCATAGAGTATAGATTTCTTAACCAGCCTCTACCTAGAGACTAGTGTGGTTTGGTCATGGCGGTGTGCTGCCATTTTCCCTGTCTCTACCCACGGTACACATTTTCCAATCAGCCTGGGCATATCTTCATGCTAAGCCTCGCGTTCGTACACCACTCTGTGCGTCGTGTCCAGCTGGTCACATTGCCCTGGGAAGCAAAACCCACCTGGATCCCTCGCTTTAGTTAGGTGCGTGGCTCACTGCTCATTCAGCTCTTGTTGCCATTTCTTGTGTTCACTGCCTCTAGGAAGACTCCTGTCACACTAGCCTTGGGATGCCTTACTTTCAGGGAAACTCAGCTTATGCTGTGGAAGATGGGCCTAGTGTAGGTGGTGCCCACATGGCCTCTGTGGAGGTCATCATTTCCTTCTGGGGGCTGCCTTATCACGTGCTGCTTTCCCAGAAGTGACACCCTCTTCCCGTTTTCAGGCTCATGCCCTTCTTGGAATGTGCAGCAAGTTCCTGTTTCGGGCTGGGCCAAGCAGAGGTGACCGACCCACTCTGCTTCTTGCCGGTGATCGCAACTTTCCCAGCCCTATTTTCCTAGTGGAGTCCTTCCTCAGGCTCCCTGCATGCAGTGCGACCTGCTAGCATTCTCTCCCTGCAGCTGGACAGCACTGCCATGCTTTATAGTTACACACAGAGTCCGCTTCCCCTGAAGTTGGGAGAGCATTGTTCCCAAAGCTTCCTACCTGCAGCAAAAGCAAAGCTTCGTGTTTCCATGGTGCTGGGTGCTAAACCCCTGGGCTGGCCATTGCTACAGTGGAGGAGCTGCAGTAGTGACTTTATCTCAGAAAGGTGACAGGGAAGGAGAAGTGCCTAGAAAAGGCTTAGTCATCCAGTACTATAACTGAGCACCATTATGCACAAAAGCTAGGCCAGGGGTGTCTCTGCCAGGTTCATCCTCCCAGTGTTTCCACATGCCTCTTTCCCTTTCCCAAAAGGGACCTTTGAAGCATTGCTCTTTCCATGCTGTATAGTTTTGCTCTTATGTGCTACATTTTGCTTTTATTTTATTGAATTTTTAAACATTTTTATGTATTTGAAAGGCAGAATGACAGAGTCAGAGGCAGACGGAGAATCTTTCATCTGCTGATTCATTCCCCAAGTGCCTGCAACAGCTGAGCCTGGGCCAAGCTGAAGCCAGGAGCTGGGAACTTCATTCAGGTCTCCCACATGGTTGGCAGGGGCCATCTACTTGAGCCATTACCCACTGCTTCATAGGTGTGCATTAGCAGGAAGCTAGAGTTGGAAGCAGAGCTGGGATTCAAACCCAGATACTCTGGTCTGGGATGCAAGTATCCAAATGGTGTCTTAACTGTTGTGCCAGAAACCAGGCATGATGTACTAAGTTTATTTTTTAAAGGTTTATTTTCTTCATTTGAAAGGCAGAGTTACAGAGAGACAGAGAGATCTTCCATCCTCTGGTTCACTCCCCAAATGGCCACAACAGCTAGGGCTGGGCCTGACCAGAGCCAGGAGCCAGGAGTTTCTTCCAGGTCTCCCACATGGGTTCAGGGGCCAAAGTACGTGAGCCATCTTCCGCTGCTTTCCCAGGTGCATTAACAAGAGAGCTGGATCAGAACCAGCACCCCTATGGGATGCTGGCATTGCAGGAGGCAGCTTTACCGGCCATGTCCCGTGCTGGCCCCAGTTCTTTTTTTGTTTTTCACCCTAATTTTTTTTCTGTTGTTCCAGCCAGAGAGTGAAGGCTCCAGGGAAAGCGTTCCTAATAAGCAGATGTTTGATAAATGTGCTAATGAATTTTGGACACTTTGCAGTTAAGAAAACCAGATAATTTTGGACACTTTACAAAGGAAAAAAAAAAGATATTCGGTCATGATTCTTCAAGTTCTGTTTAGCAATCACTACATTTGTGATTAGATTTTCACTTCACTTTGGCTCTGTAGACCGCACAGGGCACTAAGTTTAAGTTTTTCCAAGTGTATCATTCCTCACATGATTTAGAAATATTCCTCACTGGCAACATTCTGGAAACTACGGCCCATATTATTGTTGTTGTTACTTTCCATCCACGTAGTTCTTCTTGGTGTTGTGTTGCATTTGTCTTGGTTTTTAAGACCAAGAAGAATGGCTTTTGAAGGCGAGAGGGAAGAATATTTTGCTAAGTGTTACACTTCTAAAGGAGGAAGAGCTTTTATTTTTATTTTTTTTGCATCTTTTCTAACTGTATGTCATTTATTTAAAGGGTTAAACAGTTTTGAAATGCTTAGCTGCAGACTATCAAAGAGACTCATTTTAATTGTCCTGTGCTATATGAAACACAGTACAAAACTCTCTGTCAAATATCCTACTCCCTTTCTTTCTCATTTTTGTGAAATTCCACCCTGACTTAGTAGGAGGAAAGTATAACTTTTTCTTTTTACCCTACATGGAACTGCAGCAGTGTCTTTCCTGTTCCTGTCACCTCGGGAACTCTCATGTCCTCATATATTCTCCAGTATTGTGTTTCACCACAACTTTTGGGATCTCCACATGATTGCTTCAAAAATGAAACCGTGGCTTTTTTTTTTCTACAGAGGGATGATTTCAAAGTTCATTTTTCTGCCAAGATGATTTAAACATGCAGTCAAATTAGTTTTGCCAATAGAGTTATTTTTGTTTCATAGAAGGCAATGGGTTTCTTTTCCGTTTTCTGTTGTGGGTCTTAAAAGTACTTGATACTTTAACCATGTAGAGAAACAAATACTATTTAACTGGGTTATGAATACTAAAAGATGTAAATTAGTTATACATGCCTTTAAGTTTATTTTAAGGTATGTCACTTTCTTTATCATGTGTGAGATTATTTTAAAAAGTCCAAAGGAGGGGCAGACAAGTACTTGGGAAAGTTAAGCTGATGCCTGGGAAGCCTGCATCTCACATTGGCATGACTGGTTCAAGTCCTGGCTCCTCCATTTTTGATCCAGCTTCCTGCTAATGTGTACCCCAGGAGGCAATAGGTGATAGCTCTTGTACCTGAGTCCCTGCCACTTACATGTGGGAGACTTGGCTGGAGTTCCTGACTCCTGGCTTCTGCCTGGCCCAACCCTTTCTGTTGCAGGCATTTGGGGACTGAACCAGGGGATGGATAATCTGTCTTCATCTGTCTATTTCTCTCTCTCTGTCTTCCAAATAAAATGAAAATTAGAAAAAGTTGGTGAATAAATGGAATTAATAAGTTTATTTGGTGCAAATAAGTTTGAAAGCTATGCATAGTTTTTTTTATAACACTAAATTTTTGTAAGCTTTTTGAAGATCCACTTTTGCATGAATTTCAAAGGCTTTGCATCAAACCATATTTTAATTCCATTTTTCATGAACTTTTTGAAGACCATCTGTCTTTAAACCAGTGAGAGAAGCCTTACATCAAAGTTCTTTTTTTTATTTTTTAATTCTTTTAAATCTTTAAAGATTTATTTATTTATTTGAAAGTCAGAGTTACAGAGAAGGAGAGGCAGAGAGAGAGAGAGAGAGAGAGAGAGGTCTGCTGGTTCATTGTCCAATTGGTCACAATGGCTGTAGCTGCACCAATCTGAAGCCAGGAGGCAGGAGCCTCTTCTGGGTCTCACACATGGGTGCAGGGGCCCAAGGACTTGGGCCATCTTCCACTGCTTTCCCAGGCCATAGCAGAGAGCTGGATTGGAAGTGTGCTTACCAGGAATGGAACTGGCGCCCATATGGGATGCCGGTACTGCAGGTGGCGGCTTTACCCGCTACGCCACAGCACCGGCGTGGCGGGATGAGCTGTGGACAGATTCTCCACTTCCCTCAGACCAAGGCTATATCTCCACGTGCCACTGAGGTTCTCAGACTTCTGTGCTCCTTGGACTCACTGCCATCACTAAAAATAGTTATTATTTGTAGAATTTTATATATTTATTGTTAAAAATGTAAACAATACTGAAACTTACAAAGAAGAAGTGCAAAATAACCCCAGCACCTTTCCAGAGAGAATCTTGGCAAAAGCCTTCTCCTTCATCTGTTTCATTGTTTAACTTGTTAAAAGTCTTTAGCATATTTCTAGAAAATAATTAACCCGAGGAGTATATGTGCAACTATTTATGTGATTCCAAATTCTGTTAACTTTATTTATATACATGCAATTACTTTATGAAGTTATAATTAGTTCATGCCTAATGCTCTTTGAGTAGCATTATTTCATACTTGAACAAGTGTTTTCTTATAGGAATTATTATCATTTTTAATTACTAGGTGATAGTCTGTCATGGTAATATCCAATGGTGTTTTGAGCCACTAGCAATTGCTGGACGTTTAGATAGCTCCCCCACCCCCTTTCTGGTTTAGTTAGTAATGTTGTTATACATTTTTATATCAATCTGGGGTTAAGGATTATTGACTTTTAATCAGTGTCAGAAGGACACAAAATAATGATAAAAAAGTTTGTTATCAATAGAAAGGCATAGAAAATGTCTAGTGTCCTCTTTTTTTTTTTTTTTATTCTTTTAGATCAGTGGTATCTCCCTATTGTAAATGAGGATAGAAGGTTTAGTTAGTCACATACCCAGTTATATAGGTCATATAATAAAGTTGAAAGAACCTGTCAAGTCCATTTACAGGCAGGTCTGTGTTCTTGTTGGTAAAGTCTAGCCTCATTTTATTTTATTAGATGTCTGGTAGGAAAAGCTTCTCAGATCAGTAATAATGTGAAGAAGTATTACTATGGTAACTGCAACTGCATTTGACCTCTATACCTGGTCTGGGGTTTGTGAACCTGTCTGTGAGCTGGAAAGGCATTGGGAAACTCCAACCCTCCTGCCCACTTCCCCATTCCTGACTGCATAAGGAAACAGGTGCAGTAAGTAAGGTATTCAAAGCAACTAATAACATTAGAGAATTTTATTTTTTAATGTAGTTTCTTGATATACAAGTAGAGTAGAGTGAATTCCTGCTCAGATTATTTTCTGGACATCTTTCTAGAATTTGTGTTCTGATGTTGAAATCCTTGGCTACCTTTCTCAGTCAGCTATTAGCTACAATTATGTTCCCATGTTTCAGGTGTTCCATCTATTAAACAAGGCAGAGTGACATGTAATTAACAGTCCACTTCAGAAAGACTCATGGCCTAATGCTTGTAAAGGACTTTGAGCCTTTCTGAGTGTGTTTTACACACATTCATGAATAATGAGATGGCTTGCTCTGTTTGGCAAAGGGCATCTCTATTATGCCCCTTTTATAGATGAGAAAAGTGAGCCTCATGGAGAACAATGACTTGCCAAGAATCAGAGGGTAAATTTTTATTTTTATTTTTATTTTATTTTTTGACAGGCAGAGTCGACAGTGAGAGAGACAGAGAGAAAAGTCTTCCTTTACCGTTGGTTCACCCTCCAATGGCTGCTGCAGCTGGCGCACCGCGCTGATCCTATGGCAGGAGCCAGGTACTTATCCTGGTCTCCCATGGGGTGCAGGGCCCAAGTACTTGGGCCATCCTCCACTGCACTCCCTGGCCACAGCAGAGAGCTGGACTGGAAGAGGGGTAACCGGGACAGAATCCGGCGCCCTGGCTGGGACTAGAACCCGGTGTGCCGGCGCCGCAGGCAGAGGATTAGCCTAGTGAGCCACGGCGCTGGCCAGAGGGTAAATTTGATGTAGTGTCTAAGGAATCTTTCTTGTACTTTGTGGAGTAAGTGGGATTTAAAATAAATTCAGCATGAGTATATGTGTGGGGAAAGTGGATTTATACCGGTTTAAGCAAATACAACATTTTTGGGGGCTAGACTACACCTTTGTAAGGGGGGATCAATGTTTGACAAATTCTAAATAAGAGAAGCTAAGGATAAACTGATTTTCAAAGTGAGATTTTCAAAGACTATGTAATAAATTGGGTCAGTGGGAGATTAGGATAAATATTTTTAAAAATAAAGACTTGAAGGGAGAAGGAAAGAGAACAAAGGATAGGTATACATGGACGTTTCTCAGGATACAGATGTGACTGAACTAGTCTGTTATGATTTTAAAAAGTGACACAGAAGAGGAAGTACACAGTGAATTTCAAGTTCTCAGTCAACATGAACCTTTTGGGCTACTGAAAAGCAAGACTGCTGATCTCAAGTCTATGCAAAATGGCAGGGAGTAGTAGAGAATACATGTGGGTAAAATGAATCCATTGGTGCATGCAGATGTACATTCCAGCTTTTGACTCAAGAAAGCTTCAGTTATTATAAACTCTTAGGTGAAGACATTCACTCAGTATATGGCTTAGCACGAAAATGCTAACTCATCCTTAGCTATTGTCACAAAAAATTCAGAAATGCCATCTTACGTGTTTTCATGTTTCAGCATCTGAGATAGTTCCCGCAGCTTTCATCATCACGGACTTAGAGAAAGCACGTAACTTCATCAGTGGCATGGAAACCTGGATAAAATACTCCCCACCAACTCTTCAGTCTGGAAGGACAAAGAAGAGACATGTGGGCAGGGTCTACCTTCATGTATCATGGCAGACTAAACTGAATAATACAGGAGGGACCCTTCATTTGTACCTTCTTTAGTTCCCAATAATACACATTCCGAAGATTTACAGGGATATATATTTACACGTGATGCACCAGGCATCAGCCAGGCCCTTTCGCTGGATTATCACATTGAATCGTGCTGATGAGCTCTGCTAAGCTCTACTCACCTCTCTGTGTTCCTCTCCTCTGCCTGTCATACTTTCCCTCCTGGTAAACAGAGTTAGACAACCTAGAAGGAAATATAAACATCTGATTCAAACAAAACTGAAGCAATCAGTTCCTCTGGTGTCACCCCAAACCCCTAAAGATCATAAGATATTTTCATAGCAGTGCTGTTGAAATTTCCTGTGAACCACACATGTCATTTAAAGCTTAAAGCTTTTTTTTTTTTAAAGATTTATTTTATTTATTTGAAAGACATAGTTACAGAGAGGCTAATTGAGAGAGAGAGAGAGAGAGACAGAGGTCTTCTGTCCACTGGTTTACTTCCCAGATGGCTGCAACGGCCAGAGCTGCCCGAAGGCAGGAGCCAGGAGCTTCTTCCGAGTCTCCCGCGTGGGTGCAGGGGCCCAAGGACTTGGGCCATCTTCTACTGCTTTCCCAGGCCACAGCAGAGAGCTGGATTGGAATAAGAGCAGCTGGGACTAGAACCGGTGCCCATATGGGATGCTGGCTCTTCAGGCTAGGGCCTTAACCTGCTTTGACACAGCATCAGCCTCCTGTGTGTGAAACCACATATGTCATTTAAAACTTTCTAAAAACTGGATTAAAGAAGTAAAAAGCGGTAGGTGAAATTATTTTAATAATATATTTTAGACAGCCCAATATATAAAAATATTATAGTTTTACCATCTGATTATATAAAATTATTATTTTTATTTTTTTTTGACAGGCAGAGTGGACAGTGAGAGTGGTAGAGACAGAGAGAAAGGTCTTCCTTTTTTTCCATTGGTTCACCCTCCAATGGCCACTGCGGCCGGCACGCTGTGGCCAGCGCACCGTGCTGATCCAAAGCCAGGAGCCAGGTGCTTTTCCTGGTCTCCCATGTAGGTGCAGGGCCCAAGCACTTGGGCCATCCTCCACTGCACTCCCGGGCCACAGCAGAGAACTGGACTGGAAGAGGGGCAACCGGGACAGAATCTGGCACCCTGACTGGGACTAGAACCTGGTGTGCAGGCGCCGCAGGTGGAGGATTAGCCTAGTGGTGCCAGCCTGATTATATAAAATTATTAATGAGATACTAAAACTAACTCAGGAGCAATATCATATAATATATTATCTTTTGTAATACAATGGATAGAGTGAAATGTAGTTCTATCAAATCATAGAATTGTGATCAACAGAAAAATGTTTTATACTGCTTCAATTTTAAATTTCAAATTAATTTTTTAAAGAGATTTATTTATTTATTTGAGAATCCGAGTGTCAGAGAGAGCAAGCGAACTTCCATCCACTGGTTCACTTGCCAGATGGCCACAATGGCTGGGACTAGGCCAGGCCAAAGCCAGGAGCCAGGAGCTTCATCTAGGTCTCCCACATGGGTGGCAGGGATCCAAACACTTGGCTCATCTTCTGCTGCTTTTCCAAGGCCATTAACAGGGAGCTGGATGGGAAGTAGAACAGTTGGGACTCAAACCGGTGCCCATATGGGATGCTGGCATTGCAGGTGATGACTTTACCTGCTATGCCACAACGCTAGCCCCCAAATTCAAATTTTAAAACATTAAGGAAAATTTTAAAAAGTTAATTCTTCAGTTTTACTAGCTCCATTTCAAATTCCCAGTGATTACTTGTGGGGAGTGGCTATGATATTGAGCAGCACAATTCTTTACCAAAGGTATTTTTTCTCTCCAGAGGCCCAAGAACTGTGATCCCCACCCTATCCCCTTGACTCCACTCGGCCCCCATCTTATTTTCCTTGCCTGTGTACAGGACTGCCATGTACAGTTATACAGATTATATACTGTAAAATTCTGGGATATCATTTACATTTTGCTTGTCTGCTGCAACAATTTTGTAGGAAGATGGAAATGAAGTTTGTAAGGGAGAAGATGCATTTCCCTAATTCATGCAAAAGCATGTTTTTGGGAATCGGGTGAGTAGGTAGCTGTGACGCTTCTGTGTCTTCCTAGGATTCCAGTGGTTGAACCCAATGCATTGTTCTGTTATATGCCTAGCACGATCCCAGTGTCCTCTGAAAGTGTGGAAGCAGCCTCAGTCAACCTCTTCTCTCCCAGAGGTAGTGTCACAGAGCCCCAGGCACGCATGGGGGAAATTTACCTTGGAGTACTTGTGTCTTGTTCATCATTGTACTTCCGGTGCCTAACACATTTATTGATTTGAATTGGTATCTTGGCTTTGACTTGTGGACCTTTGGCTTGTGTCCTGAGTTGCCCTTAAAGAAATTTGACGCTGGGGTGATTTGTCTAAGTGCTGACATGGCTCTCTCTTTTACCGAGTCACAGCTTACCCATCATGTGGTAGGTACCCTTGTTCTAATAATACTAATTGTCATTATTGCTAATAATAGCTATCATTGATTAATCTCTTTGTGTCAAGCACTGCACTTGCAATTTATGCGCATTATTTCATTTAACCTTCAAAAGCATCTGTAGGTGGTAGGTACTTTTATTACTCCCATTTTGCAATAAGGAAACTGAGGCACTGAGAAATTAATTAATTTGCTTGAGGTCATTTAGCTAAGCTATTAAGTGTCAAAGCTGACGTTTAAAACCAGTTCTGACTTCAAAGCTGCTCTGTGCTTTGAGACCCAGGACTGGGCTCCCCGTTTTGGTGTCTGGGGCTTTACCTACAAGTGACCACATTGGAGTGGACTTACTGTTAGTCAGGACTTCCTTTCTTTGGAACGACTATCCCCAGTGCTTGTGGTTTTTTATTTTTTGGGGGGGAGTGGGGGTTGGGAGTTGACACTGACCCCAGGAGTGCTCATGTGAGTCAGCTTTGGCCAGTCTGAGCAGTTCTTCCATCTGACCAGGTGATTGGCTCAGAGGTTAGCACATGACCCAGGCTGGCTCAGCCAGGCTTCCTGTTCTGCCTGCATTAGGAAGAAGGTGCTCTTTTCCTCTGGGATTTTTTGTTGATAGAGTGAGGTAGCTGGTGCTCCCTTGACTGTCTTCCCCTACTCTGTGGGGAAGTTGTTGTCAGTACGAGAGACTGAGGCCATCGTGCAGTGAGAAGTTGCACTGTACAGATGCATCCTTTGATGGCTAGGGTTTGGCTGTGCCCGGAGCATCCTGGCACTTCCTGATTATGTGAGCCCTAGTACATTCTTTTTGTTTGCTTAAGTATAGTTATTTACATTTGAAAGCACCTGGCCTAATATACAGGCTTTTCAGAAAATGAGTATTTTGGCTCTCCATTGCCATTTTCTGTCTACCCTTTGGACAAGCCTGCTGCTTCTTGGTTTTTGGTGCCTGAATGGTGCCTGGAGCCCTTTGATCCCTGTACATGCTGTATCAGTTCAGCTCGCTCTTTTTTCCCTTATCAGCCCTGTCCCAGCGAGAGGAGGTCCACGCCCAGTTCCTCCATGGCATAGCCCACACACGTGGTTCTGGGTGGGATAGGGAATGTGCTATGAGTGAAGCATTTGAGAAATCTGTTCTTCATAGGCTTCACAAAAATTACTCGTTGGCTTACCCTTTGAATGCTGATCAAAGACTACTGAATGCGGAACTCATCTGGCCTCTGAAACCACCTTGGATCTCAGCCAGCTGAGGCCAGGCCTCAGTTATCCCGGCCGTTCTGCTTAGCCGCCTGCTTATGTCCTCTCAGCCCTCCCCGCGATGCCGCCCTCCCATGCTTCTGCTGGCTTCCTTCCCAGATCTTTCCGGTGGCCCTCTGAGAGCATTGTTCCATTGTGAATCAGTTCTCCCACACCCTAGCCTCCTCACAGGGTGAAAACACTCCCTTCTCTCTATACTGTGGCCTCCTGCTGCATCCCCTTTGCTGCTCCCACAGCATCACTTGTCTGCCCTTTTGCAAAAACTCTCTCTTTTAGGGTTTAAGCCGTTCATGCAAGTACCCTCCTAGTCGCTCCTTTTGCAGCCAGTTTCTTGGTCCTTCTCTCTGATTGACTCACTGCTTCATGGCCTTCTCTCCTAACTCTGCTATCTTTGTGTTCATACAACTAACTGTAGTTGCCTTGGGGGTAGCTCATGGGAATAGTTGATTGTGGTGGGGGTGGAAAACAAAGGCAACTTCATAAAAGAGATGACCTGTGTTAGGGACTTTGAGAAATGGATAGGATCTCAACAAGCAGATAAAGAGAGAAGTGCATTCAAGCAGAGAGAACCATGTTGGCCAAGGCAGGAAAATAGGAAAAGGCCTGGTGTGCTTGTCTCTTGACTGTATTGGGAAACAGGTGGTAGGAAAGGCAGAGGGGACACACGTTAGATTGGACATGATTCTGTTTACTTAAGATTAAGGAGTGAGCTAAGGAAAATCCAAGGGGAAGAATATAAGAGAACACAGCCTCCATTATAAAAGGGAGAGGAGTGGGATGATATTGTACATGATAACAGTAGAGCTTTTTGGAGTGATTGTAGAAGGGGAGGAGGAGTAATTAAAGCAGGGGAGAAGGTTCAGGGGCTGCTGTTTGCCTTGATGGTGAAGATGCCCACTTCCCATATCATGTTCCTGATTCCAGCTTCCTGCTAACGCAGACTCCAGAGGGCAGAGCTTTTGGCTCAAGTAATTGGGTTCCTGCCACCCATGTGGGAGACCAGAATTGCGTTCTTGGCATCTGGCTTCAGCCCTGGCCTAGGTTTCCATGTGTAGGCATTTGGGGTTTGAACCAGTGGCTGGGAGCTCTGTTTCTGTCTCTGATATAAATAATTTATGTTTTTTTTTTTTATTTTTTATTTTTGACAGGCAGAGTGGACAGTGAGAGAGACAGAGATAAAGGTCTTCCTTTTTGCCATTGGTTCACCCTCCAATGGCCGCCGCGGCTGGTGCGCTGCGGCCGGTGCACCGCGCTGATCCGATGGCAGGAGCCAGGTACTTATCCTGGTCTCCCATGTGGGTGCAGGGCCCAAGTACCTGGGCCATCCTCCACTGCACTCCCTGGCCACAGCAGAGAGCTGGCCTGGAAGAGGGGCAACCGGGACAGAATCCGGCGCCCCGGCCGGGACTAGAACCTGGTGTGCCGGCGCCGCAAGACGGAGGATTAGCCTAGTGAGCTGTGGCGCTGGCCAATAATTTATGTTTTTTAAAAAGATTTATTTGAAAATCAGAGTTACATACAGAGAAAAGGAGAAGCAGAGAGAGAGGGGTCTTCCATCCGCTGGTTCTCTTGGCTGCAACAGCCAGAGCTGTGCCGATCTGAAGCCAGGAGCCAGGAGCTTCTTCCAGGTCTCCCACATTGGTGCAGGGGCCCAAGGACTTGGGCCATCTTCTACCGCTTTCCCAGGCCATTAGCAGAGAACTGGATTGGAAGTAGATCAGCCAGGACTTGAAAGCCCATATGGGATGCCAGCGCTGCAGGTGGTGGCTTTACCCGCTGTGTCACAGTGCCAGCCCCAAATAATTTGTGTTTGAAACAACAGTTTATAATAGAAAAGGGGCTGTAGAAGGAAGAGATAGTAGAAGAGGAGGTCAAAGGATTTGCCGGACAGACTGGTTATGAGGGAGCAGGGTGGTGGGCAGAGGAATGAGGGTATGATACCTGCTGCTTAGGAGGAAGGAAAGATTGAAGTCGTGTCTGGTGATGGGAGACTTAAGATATGATGCTGGGAGACAGCAGCTACATGCTAGATATTAATCAGATCGCTTGAGCTTCTGGTTACCTTATGAATAAATAGTAAGAGAGTTTCTTTCTTGATAGTAAAAATTATTTAAATTATAATAGCTTAAGATATTTTCCAAATTGTGTTTTATAGAATATTACAACTCTGGTTCAAGGGAATAGAAGGAGTTCTAAGATCTTGCAAGGTTGGCAAATGAATTCTGTGATTCACAGAACCTATTCACATATTAAAGACTCTGAGAAATGCATACGAGAAGCCAGTTTGATGCTATTTAGCCCGAGTTTTCTCAACTATCTTTGTCCATGCAGTAATTTATTAAGCAAGCATGCCATAAGCACATGCCATGATATGTTTTGAGCATGTTGTGAGCCCCATTTTCACAGTAGAGCGTACAGTCTGCCAGTGCCCCTGTGTTTAGAAGATTATAGTCTGAGTGCATGTTATCACTTCAGAGGTCTTGATGTTGTGAGGAACATGATTCTGGAAGCCTTGAGTTCAGGGATTTGGACAGTCTTTTGTACTCTGGACCAGAATGGTGTGGAGCAATCGCCTGACTCTATCTTACATCAACACCTCCACTTTTCACACAGTGTTTCCCGCATTTCCTGCCTTGGGCATGCACAGAGCTCATAACAAGGTAACTTTCAGGTTTGGAAGTTGGTGACTCATCCAAGGTCACCCAGCTAGTAAGTTGCAGAACTAGAGCCACAAACTCAGCTCTCCTGGCACTAAATTCTAGGTTTATTCCATTTTGTGATGAGAAAGCACAATTTGAAATGCTTGAAATTGACAAACTAGAAGGAAACTAAGCAGGTTGAGTGAGACACTGCTGACCATGCCGGTGTGATCAGTACTGTCAGGGCTGGCTTAGGCATCACCCCACTACCACTCTCACCATCATCGTTAACACTGAGTACTGCAATCCATGTATTATGCTAAGTATTTTATATATTTTCCCAACTCCATGAAGTAGTGATGTTATTGTGTTTTATAGATTAGGAAGCAAGTTTAGAGAGGTGAGTAATACATCTGTGTGCGCATAGCTGGAAAGGAGCAGAGCCAAGTTTCCATCCAAGGCTGTTTTCAGAGTTCAAACTCTTACCTTTGCTGTAATCAAGTGAAATGTTTTCTCTGTTTCAGCACTTGCCTCTCAGACTGGTTTGTTTTTTTTCTCTTCCCCATTTCAGCTTTCTAGCTCTTCCTGTTGGTAAAACCTGAGCCCAGATAGGATCTGATTCATTCATTTACTCCGTGAGTGAGGAGGCATTTATCACATATTTTATAAGTGCCTACTGTGTGGAGGAATGGTTCTAGGAGATGAGGAGCCAGCAGTAAATACACAAACAAGGTTTCTGTTCCTGTGGCCCTTAGAGCATATTAACAGCCTTGAAACATTTTTGTTCAGTTGCCATGAATCTACTTTGCTGCTTTGCTAATTTAAGATGTTAGTGTCTACTCATGTAATTCATTCTGTGAATGGAAAACCACCCCTGTCACCATTCTACCTTTAGAGCTTTCTGATTTGGCAGAAACAATGCTGAAAGGGATACCTGCCAGGATCCTGCTGATGTCTAGTCATCTGGGACAGGTTAGCTCAGTGTAGCAGAAAAATAATGAAGTCAGGAAGCAGAGCTTAAATGGAAGAAGTTGGAATCTCAGTGCTTTCAGCGTGAAGCCATAGGTCTGTGGGACTGTTGGTGTTTTCTGTTACATTGGGACAATCAGCTGGGTACACTGAGGTATCTGGGATTTCAGAAAGGTATATGTTGGGCTTTGGAAAATTTTTATAGATAATGTTTAAATTACATTAGGAGTATATATGTATTTTTTAAAGATTTATTTTTTGAAAGGCAGAGTGACAAGCACGGAGAGACGGAGAGAAAGAGATAATTTCCTTCTGTGGTTCACTGCCCAAATGGCAACAATGGCCAGGGCTGGGCCAGGCTGAAGCCTGGAGCCAGGAGCTCCATCCTGGTCTTCCAAATGGGTGGCAGGAGACCAAGCTCCTGGACCAGCTTCTGCTTTCCCAGGAGCCTTAGCAGAGAGCTGGATGGGAAGCAGAGCAGCCAGGACTTGAACTGGTGCTCTGATATGGGATGCTGGCAGCACAGGCAGAGGCTTAACTTGTGCCACAATGCCAGCCCCCTGTGAATGTATTATTAACATAAAATTTCTATTGATAGAGTAAATCTAAAGCTGAATATTTTCCACCAAAAGTGAGCTTGTGGTAATCTTTAGTTGATATAGACCAAGGATTATGTTACTTATTGCTGTATTATATTCCTAATTCTTGAGTTAAGTGGAAAGTAACTACCTAGCTCCAACCATATAAAAATGAGTTTACCAAGGCTTTATTTACTAAGCAATTATCAAGTATTAATATAAGAAGTCGAATATTTTTGTAATTTTTGCCCAAACTTCCGTTGATGATATTGTTCAATTTCTTTCATCATCTTTTATGATCCCATAGTTTATTTCTCTTTAGTGATAAAGAATGTTTTTCTTTTGATAAACTGCTATGGATCTTATCATAAGGAATTACTATTCAGTGAAATATGAGAGTACTTTAAAAAGTTAAGGCTGGTGCCGTGGCTCAATAGGCTAATCCTCCGCCTGTGGCGCCAGCCCACCGGGTTCTAGTCCTGCTCAGGGCGCCGGATTCTGTCCCAGTCGCTCCTTTTCCTGTCCAGCTCTCTTCTGTGGCCTGGGAAGGCAGTGGAGGATGGCCCAAGTACTTGGGCCCTGCACCCTCATGGGAGACCAGGAGAGGCACCTGGCTCCTGGCTTCGGATCAGCACGGTGCGCCGGCCGCAGCGCGCCAGCTGCAGCGGCCACTGGGGAGGGTGAACCAATGGAAAAGGAAGACCTTTCTCTCTGTCTCTCTCTCTCTCTCTCTCACTGTCTACTCTGCCTGTCCAAAAAAAAAAAAGTTAATGGAGGGGCTGGGATTGTGGTGCAGCAGGTTAAGCTGCCAGCTGTTACACCAGTATCTCATATGAGCGCAGGTTCGATCTTGACTGTCCACTAATAATCAAACTCCCTAATGGCCTGGGAAAGCAGCAGAAGATGGCTCAAGTACTTGGACCCTTTCCATCCACATGGGAGACCAAAATGGAGTACCTAGCTCCTGGCTCCTGGCTTTGGCCTGGCCTAGCCCCAACTGTCACAGCCATCTGGGGAGTGAACCAGCAGATGGAAGATCTCTCTTTATCTATGTCTTTCCCTTTTTCTCTATAAGTCTGCCTTTCAAATAAACAAAAAATAAATCTTTAAAATAATAATAAAAAAGTTAGCAGAAGATAGAATTTAGATAAGTTTATTTTGATGCAAAATAATTTGAAATCCATGTATATGAGAGGTGTTCAAAAACTTAGTGGAAAATGCATACTATGGAAAAAACTGGGCATGGATTTAAAATTTTTTCCACCTAAACTTACCCTTTTATTCCATTTTCCTATGAACTTTTTGAAGTTTTGTTTGTCCTGGATTTTGAGAAGCTTCAAATTTAACATATAATTGCAATTAATATTTCAGAGTATATAGTAGAATTGTAGCATATGTGAATCTGTGTTAAGAGAACTTAATCTATAGGCCAGCAAAGAAAAAAGAAGCACCAGTTTAATGGAAGGGGGAGTTTCTTCTGCTCACTATTTTGTTTTATGAGTCTATGCCCCAGAGGGTCTGTGCATTGGAGATGTGTGAACCTCTGCTCCCTGAATCATAAAGTTTTATTTATTTATTTGAAAGTGAGAGTTACACAGAGAGAGGAGAGGCAGACAGAGAGAGAGGTCTTCCATCCACTGGTTCACTCCCCAATGGCTGCAACGGCCAGAGCTGAGGCCATCTGAAGCCAGGAGCCAGGAGCTTCCTCCGGGTCTCCAACGCAGGTGCAAGGGCCCAAGGACTTGGGCTGTCTTGTACTGCTTTCCCAGGCCATAGTAGAGAGCTGGATTGGAAGTAGAGCAGCCAGGACAGGTGCCCATATGGAATGCCAGCACTGCAGGAGGCGGCTTTACCCGCTATGCCACAGCGCCAGCCCCTCCAAACGCTTTTTATGATGATCTCAAAGTGCTGAATGTGATTTTAGTAACTATATTTTCATATAAACTGACCCCAATCCAACTACTTTAATGCTAAATCAATACAACCAAAAATTTATTTTTCTCTAGGCTAGATGGTTTTCAAAGAAGCCTCCAGACCAGCTGCCTGATTGCTTTCCTGGAGGTTTGTTTATGTATAATAAACTTTATGTGCATTTTCTCATGTGTTCCTCATGGAAACCTTTTTTTAATTCATGAGATATTAAAATAACACAGGTAGGGAAAAAATCAATACAATGTATACACAATTACTGAAAACTATACCAACATACAAAAATGATTTTATTTTGGGAAATGATATCTAATTTATGGCAGGTTTTCTTTTTTCTTTTTAAGATTTACTACTTATTTTATTTGAAAGGCAGAGTCACAGAGAGGCAGAGGCAGAGAAAGAGGTCTTCCATCCACTGGTTCACTCCCCAAATAGCCGCAATGGCTGGAGCTGCGCCGATCCGAAGCCAGGAGCCAGGAGCTTCTTCCAGGTCTCCCATGTGGGTGCAGGGGCCCAAGGACCTGGGCCATCCTCCACTACCTTCCCAGGCCATGGCAGAGAGCTGGACTGGAAGTGGAACAGCCGAAACTTGAACCGGTGCCTATATGAGATGCCAATACTGCAAGTAGTGGCTTTAGCTGCTATGCCACAGCACGTTTTTGAAATTTTTACTTTCAGAATAAAAGTTTTATTTTCAGAAATAAAATATCATAAACAGTCTAATTCAGTCTTAAAGACTGGCAGACTGAGCAAGAGATGTTCTTATTTTTTTGTAGCTGCTCTTTCTTTCCACTTCAGTTACCAGGGCTTTGCCTTTTAGGGCCATTTCAGCCACCCATTCATCAACTGTGTTGTGTTCTAGTCCTTTCTCTTTAATTACCTCTTTACAGCATGGCTTGCATTGGTCCTTTCAGCTGTGTTCAGTTAAGTTAGCTCTCAGAAGCTCTTTGAGGCATTCTCTCTCTCTGCTTTCTGTCAGCTTTAGGTTCATTGCTGCTCATGTCTGTACATCTTTGGTCATCTTGCTAACCACCATGACCTACCACACTTGTCGGCCAACTGAACTTACAAGGTTTTGTCATCGCCATCATTTTACTATAATGAAATACTGTCTACAGAGTTGTTATTTGTATAGTTACACAACTAATAACATTTAGAGCCAGGTCAGTCAAATCCAGCAGGTCAGGTTCCTTCCACTAAATCATGCTATTTAGCCTGAAGTTCCATAAATAATTGGTGAATTAGGTGATGGAGGATGAGGCAGGTGCTGTGGCACAGCTGGGAGGGGCACCTGCAACTCTGGCGTCCTATATGGATGCAGGTTCCAGTCCCAGCTGCTCCACTTCGGGTCCAGCTCCCTGCTAATGGCCTGGAAAAAGCAGCAGCAGATGACCGAAGTACTGGGGCCCCTGCACCTGCGTGGGAGACCTGGAAGAAGCTTCTGGCTTCTGGCTCAGATTGGTTGAGCTCTGGCCGTTGCAGCCATTTGGGGAGTGAACCTGCAGATGGAAGACCTCTCTGTTTTTTCTCACTGTCTGTAACTCTGACTTTCAAAAGTAAGTAAAAAAAAAAAAAAAAAAAAAAAAAAAAAAGATGGAAGGTGACATAAGGAAAAATAAACATCTTTAGCATAATATTTTCTTCTTTCTTCTCCAGCTCTGTCAAGAGCCACATTAAAATCTTGGTTTTTAAGCATACTGAAAGATACAGGCTCACCTTCTACATGGCTGATTTTCTGTTTGAAACAGTCATCACACGTGGATAAGTAGTTCTAGGATAACAAGCATCACAGAATCATTTGAGTTCTAGGGCTAAAGGCAGAATTAAAGTTCGTCAGCTTCAGTTCACTCATCTCACGGATGATATCAAAAGGCCTTCAGAGACTGTGAGTTTTGCCTTTACTGTGTCAGTTAAGGACAGAGAAGTTTCTCTGGGGCCTGAAGCCCCCTTTTATCTTAACAGGAAATTAGAATAGTGGTGGACGAATACTTGTCCCATGAGAGAGGTGAGAGTTTAGTTGAAACTGCATCATTTTGCACAGTTCTGCCTGGGCCTCTTGGGTGAGTAAGCTGTGATGTTCCACTCTCCAGAACAAAAGAGCCTTCCACATAGGGTGGGATGGACCCTCAGGAGCTCCTGGAAGAGAAAAGGCGCCTGTTAACCTAGACTGCTGGAGGAAGTGCGAACGGCTGTCCTTTTGGAGTGGGAGGCTTCCTCCGCGTCTGTGAAGTGACCACAAGAGAAGTTGAAATTGTTGAAAGCTCTGGAGTACCTGCTCTGCAACCTTTGATGTTTGGCTTCTGACGTCAGTAGCAGCAAGGTGTGAATACAGTGGAATCATTCATTCAGCCAGAAAATCCTTACTGCACACCTAGTATGCTTCAGGCAGTGTTCTGGATACCAGATCATGCCAAATATTGTATTTTCTTTCCCTTGAGAGGAAAAAAAAAAAGATTTGGAAATAAGATTCTGAGACATTCGTGTGGAACAGATTGGAAATGGATGTGTAGGGTGATGTGTACACATACTTTTTTTTTTTTTTTTTACAGGCAGAGTTAGTCAGTGAAAGAGAGAGACAGAGAGAAAGGTCTTCCTTCCGTTGGTTCACCCCCAAGTGGCCACAATGGCCGGCCAGCACGCTGCGCCGATCCGAAGCCAGGAGCCAGGTGCTTCCTCCTGGTCTCCCATGCAGGTGCAGGGACCAAGCACTTGGGCCATCCTCCACTGCACTCCTGGGCCACAGCAGAGAGCTGGCCTGGAAGAGGAGCAACCGGGACAAAATCCAGCATCCCAAGTGGGATTAGAACCCGGGGTGCCGGTGCCGCAGGCAGAGGATTAACCAATTGAGCTGTGGAGCCGGCCTGACGTACTTTTTTTTTTTTTTTTTTTTAGTATTTATTTATTTTACTTGAAAATCAAAGTTACAGAGAGGGAGAGGCAGAGGCAAAAAGAGAGAGAGAGAGAGAATTTTCCATCTGCTGGTTCACTCCCCAAATGGCTGGGACGGCTGGAGCTGGGCCAGGAGCCAGGAACTTCTTTCGGGTCTCCCACATAGGTGCAGGGGCCCCAGCACTTGGGCCATCTTCCACTGCTTTCCCACGCACAGTAGCAGGGAGCTGGATCAGAAGTAGAGTAGCCGGGACTCAAACCAGTGCCCATATGGGATGCCGGCACCGTAGGTGGTGGCCTAATCTGCTGTGCCACAGTGTTGACTCCACGTACACACATATTAAGTACTTTATCCTGTGGTGGCTATCTAAATGTCGGTATCACTTATTTATGTAAAGTTGGCTTTCAGAACTTCTCAATAAAATAGAAAAAATTAAACAGTGACTTATTTTATAGAATATGATTTCTCAGATCATGGAATTTTCCACACATGATTTTGAGATTTAATGCTCAGCCATCATCCCCAACGGAGAACTGTTTAGTGTGAGGATCTCTGGGCAGGGGAGGTATGGTGAAGGGAAACGGAGGGCTCTGTAAAGTACTGTACTTCTATTCAAAGCTTTCAAAAATTCTGGAATGTCTGTGAAACCATTCTTCAATCCTAGAAGGATTGAAGGGTTCCAACATTATTTTCTTGTTTGTTTCTAAAGGTTTGGACCTCATGTATGGAATGGAGTTTTGTCCCCTCATGGAAATGTGTTTTTGATTCTGTAATTGAATACAAATAGACAAATTGTTTTAGCTGAAATTTATCTTAATTTCATCTATTTGCTTAGAATGCATCTAGTCTATAAAGTGAAGAATATAAGTAATTGTCATTTTCCTGTAACTAAAGCTATTGCTTTTCATTTTAACTTCATTCCTACAAAGTAAAGGATTCCTAAAATACTCAAAATTAAAACTCATGATGGGGTTTTAATTCTCAAACTGACTCAGAACTCACTATAACACTTTTGAATATGAAATAGTAAATGTATACCAGTTTTACTTTCATTTTCTATTTGTGATTCTGATCAAAATTAAGATTAAAAAATTTCATGTGCATTTTATGAGTAAGGAATTGTTAAGATCAGAGTGTGAACACCTGTTTTTATACATGTATTGGCATATTTCTAGCTATCTGTCAAAATTCTGTTCATATATTGTCTCCTCTTTGAAGTGGTTCACAATACTTTGAAAAGGGGCCATTGGTTCCTTTTCAGTCATCACATATTAGTGATTCTTAGGGGATATGAAATGATTTCAAGATAATCTGCACATATCACTTTTACATTTAACAGATTGTAATGTTGCCCCCCCCCCTTTTTTTTTTTGAAAGGCATAGAGACAGAGGAAGAGAGAGGGTGAGAAAGAGACAGAAAGCTCTTGTCACTCTTCAAATGCCTGCCGTGTCTGGTGCTGGGCCAGGGCTGAGCTGGGGCCAGAGCCAGGAGGTGAGAACTCAGTCCAGGTCTCCCACGTAGGAGGTGGAAACCCGGTTACCTGAGCCATCAGCACTGCCTCCAGTGTCCGTGTCAGGAAGCTGGAGTCAGAAGCCAAAGCTGAGACTCAGAGAGGCACTCCAGAGTGGGAAGTGGGTATCTGAACTGCTGTGCTAAATGCCAGCTCCTGCTATTTGTTTTTAAGTAACTCCCATGCTTCTCTAAAGATCCTATCTTGTTCATCTTTGTAACCACCTGAATGTCTCATGTGTTTTTCTTTCTAAAGATATATTTTATCTGTGAAATGCAGAGCTCCAGAGAGGCAGAGGCAGAGAGAGAGGTCATCCGTCCTCTGGTTCACTCCCCACATGGCCGCAATAGCTGGAGCTGAGCTGATCGGAAGCCAGGAGTCAGGAGCTTTTTGCAGGTCTCCCACAAGGGTGCAGGGCCTCGAGCACTTGAGCCATCTTCTACTGCTTTCCCAGGGCACAGCAGGGAGCTGGATTGGGAGTGGAGCAGCCGGGACATGAACTGGCGCCCATATGCGATGCCGGCACTGCAGGTGGCGGCTTTACCCGCTACGCTACAGTGCCAGCCCCCCATGTATTTTTTTTGATACATGATAGCTATGTGTAAATGACAGAATGAGTAAATACATGAATGTTGGAAACTGTTCCTATGGGCAGCTTGGCTCATGAACTGAACACGGTAAAAGGATGGGTGGGTGAGAGAGAGGAAATATTTGGGGTGGGAAGAAAGTTGACAGGGGTTAAAGGTGAATGAAGTAAGAGTGATGTAGTCAGGAATACTTTAGTGTATGAGCATGTCTTGGTTGTTTCTCTAGTGCTATGTAAAACACACCCCAAATTTTCAGCACACAAAAGCAACCAGTTCATACATTCTGTAGGTTGAGAATTAGTGCACAGTAGAGATGTCTTGTTTCACTTCTACAGAGTCTAGGCTCCTACTTCAGAAAACTTCCGTGGCTGGGAATGACTTAAAGGACTGGGGGCTGGAGCCATCTGAAGTGTTCTCACCTGGATGTCTGCCTTCTGTGCTGGCGTGATTTAAAGGCTGGGCTCAGCTGGCATTTGCCACTGGATACCTCCATTTGGGTTATCTATTCGGCAGGGGCTTCTTTATGATGCCTGGCTTCCAAGAGGAACCATCCAAATAACCAGAGAAACCTGGTTATGACTAACCCATGGGAACCAGGCAGAGCTAATTGGCTTTCTATGACCTGGAGTCCAAGGTCACATAGTATCAGTTCTGTTGCACTGTTTCAGAGGAGCCACAAGCCCTCTCAGATTCAAGGTGAGGAAACATAGACCTTAACTCTTCATGGGAGGAGTATCAGTGAACTTGGAGTGATTTTGTTTTAAATACTGGACCAATTACAATGATGGGTAGAGAGAAGGACAGAAGAGTACATTGTCAATGTACTTCATCATAGGTAGGACATATGAAAATGTGTCTGGACACTATCAAAATAGTAGTTAGACTGTGGCTTATAACCATGACATTAAAAAAATGGGAGGCAGAGAGGGAGAGAGGGGGAGAGGGGGAGGGGGGAGAGAGAGAAGAGGGGGGAAGAGAGAGAGAGAGAGAGGGAGAGGGAGAGGGAGAGAGGGGGAGGGAGAGTGAGGGAGCAAGCAGGTGTGCTCCCATCTGTTGGTTTACTTCCTAAATGCCTCCCCTGGCTGGGGCTGGGCCAACTCAGAGCAGATCTTCCATGTGGATGGCAGGAACTGAATTACTAGAGTCATCAACACTGCCTCCCCTGGACTGCACTGACAGGAAGTTGAGGTTAGGAGCCAGAGCTGGGTATGAAACCCAGTACCTGGGGCTGGTGCCGTGGCTCACTTGGTTAATCCTCCGCCTGCGGCGCCGGCATCCCATATGGGTGCCAGATTCTAGTCCCGGCTGCCCCTCTTCCAGTCCAGCTCTCTGCTGTGGCCCAGGAGGGCAGTGGAGGATGGCCCAAGTGCTTGGGCCCCTGCACCCTCGTGGGAGACCAGGAAGAAGCACCTGGCTCCTTGCTTCGGATCGGTGCAGTGCTGGCGATAGCGGCCATTTGGGGAGTGAACCAATGGAAGGAAGACCTTTCTCTCTGTCTCTGTCCCTGTCTATAACTCTACCTGTCAAATTAAAAAACAAACAAACAAACAAAACCCAGTACTCTGTTGTGAGATGGGGATGTCTTAACCACTAGGCCAAGAGCCTGATCCCTATAACATTTTTTTCAATGTAGCTTGTAATTTTTATTTGTTGCAAAAGATATATGAGAATGTTTTCTAGAAATTAGCTTTTTATTGGTTTATTTTTTCCTCTTAGAGATCAGGTAAATAACAGCTTGCATTTCAGTCTGGGAAAAATATCTTCATTTTTTTTTAAAGATTTATTTATTTACTTGAAAGTCAGAACAGAGAGAGGAGGAGAGGCAGAGAGAGAGAGAGAGAGAGTGAGTGAGAGAGAGAAAGAGAAAGAGAGAGAGAGGGAGAGGTGTCTTCCATCTGCTGGTTCACTCCCCAGATGCGCCAATCTGAAGCCAGGAGCCAGGAGCTTCTTCCGGGTCTCCCACACAGGCGCAGGGGCCCAAGGACTTGGGCCATGTTCTACTGCTTTCGCGGACCATAGCAGAGAGCTGGAACAGCTGGGACTCCAACTGGCACTTATATGGGATGCCGGCAGTGCCAGCGGCTTTACCCGCTATGCCACAGTGCCGGCCCCGGGGAAAATCATCACTAACCAAGCCCTACACAACCTAGAAATATGAGTAAACACTTTTCTGGTCAAATTTGCCTTCTTGTTGTAATATGCTCTGTAATTTCTAATCTTTGTGCTCTTCCCATGGATTCTTTCGCAATAACACTGCACTTGGGATATTTGCACTCACTTTGCCCGATCGCCCACTGTGCTGTGGTGCTTTGTACAGAATTGTCCTTTTCTCATACTTTGGACTTGAAAAGCAAACTTCAGCTTCCATGAAAGTGGAACAGGGGAAAGGGAAGGAAAGAGGGGTTATCACAAGGACACATGTTGCATTAGACCTGTGGTTTTTATTTTTGGTGGCGAGAAGCCACATATTCCTGTTTGTCAGAGAAGAGGCCGTGTCACTCTCCATTATTGTGAAGTTCAGCTGGTTCACAGCGATCATTGCAACTGCTGAAAGGACATTCACGAAGAGGTAGGGATGTTGGTAGCAATGAGCCTTGCAGGATCCCACTCACCTTTTTCTCCTCTTGGCTGCCTTCCTTTTTTTCTTAAAGCTTTTTAAAAATTTTTGTGTGTTTATTTATTTAATTTGAAAGGTAGAGGGACACAGATAGACAGAGATCTCCATCTGCTGGTTCACTCCCCAAATGTCTCCAATGGCTGGGGTGGGGCCAGGCTGCAGCCAGGAGCCTGGAATTCAGCCTGGGTCTCCCATATGGTGGCAGAGACCCAAATGCTTGAGCTATCACCTGCTGCCTCTAGGGGTGCACACTAGTAGGAAGCTGGAATTGAATGTGGAGCAAGGACTTGAACCTAGGCACTCACATTTGGGGTGCAGGTGTCCCAGAGACTTAACTGCTTTGCCACGTACCTGCCCTGCCTTGTTTTTTTTTCCCTCCCTCCCTTTTCTTCTTCCTTCCTGTTCTGTTTTCTTTCTTTCCAATTTCAAAGTATTAGATGAGGGGGACAGAAGGAACCATGTTACTCCATTAAATATATTTAAAAAATCTTTTCAATATGGAAGATTCCAAACATAAACAAAAATAGGATCACCTAAGTGGCACCCTGCACTCATCACTCAGCTTCAGCAGTTATCAACTCATGAATGATTTGATTTGTCTCTACTTCCACGTACACTTTACCAGGTGATGAAGCAACCTGTAGATTTTTCCATATATATCTCTAAAAGGTAAGAATTCTTAAAAATATAGTCATTATATTGTTATCATACAAAGACACACATGCACACATATGAGCAAACCCCAAAAACCTGACACATCATCAAACACATCTTTTTTTAAAAAATTATTTACTTATTTGAAAGAGTTAGAGAGAGAGAGAGGGAGAGACAGAGAGATGGAGAGAGATCTTGCATCCTCTGATTACTGTAGCATCCGGGGGCTGGACTAGGCTGAAGCCAGGAGCCAGGGACTCCGTCCAGGCCTCCCACTTGGGATAGTGGGAGCCCAAGCACTTGGGCTGTCTTTTGCTATTTTCCCAGGTGCATTATCAGGGAGCTGGATCAGAAGTGATCTCAAACTGGTGCCCATATGGGATGTTGACATCACACGTGGTGGCTTAACCCTCTGTGCCACAACACTGGCCTCCATCAAACATATCTTGCCAAGAAACCTTAATATCATCGATGTCCAGCTAGTATTTAAGTTGCCACAGGTGTCTCATACCTTCTAGCTGATTGAGACACCTCTTAGGACTTTAATTATCTATCCCTACATACAAATAAAATAAAATATAAAATAAAAAAGAAAGGACATCTAAAAAAATCTATCCCTCCTTTATTTCAATCTCTCTCTTTGTTCTTGACATATTTTGAAGAAAATTTCTCATTTGTAAAAAAATATGATAATGACTTGGATTCTTTATTCCTGTTTTAAGCAATATGAGAGAGTATGTAGACACAGATGAACATTTCTTATTAAAAACAAGTTAGAATACTGTAGCCAAGGACCACACATTAGTATTTGATTATTTTATGCTGTATAAACTTGCAATTTTCAAGTTACTTTTCTTGTGTTTTCTTCTGGTAAAAGGTGCTGAAAATCACTTAACCTACTTGAGAAACTTGTTATTCCTGTTTTGTTTCACTTTTATTATTTTCCTCTGAAGTCCAAAAATAGAAAGAGCAGTATTTATTTTATATCATAAATTCCCTCATCTGAGGAGAACTGGTGCCAGAATATTGCCATCTTAAATGATTCGACTTAACATTTCATAGTAAACAGTAAAGAAAACAAAACAAAACAAGATGATTCAGAATTTTTCCTGAAAAAAAAAAAAGGTAAAAGCTAGGCTTATTTTAGCTTATACTTAGCACCATTTAGATTATAAATGTTAATTCTTAAAGGGTAAATTAAATATTAATTTTCTTAACATTTCTCTGAGGAAGATACATGTTAAAATTTTTCCTTCCTTCATTTTACATTAAAAAAAATTCAGCACTATCCTGAAGAGAGTCATGTTTTCCAAAACCACTAGAAAGCTTTGTCAGGGTTTACAGGCAGGTCCCTATTAGATAGAACAAAGGACAAGCCACTATAACAAAGAAATCATGTGGTTTCTAAATTAGACTATTAGCTTGTTTCTCTCTCATGGGCTAGATTAGCTGGCGGTGGCTGCACGGGCAGCCCTGTGTATGCAGTTGTTAGGGACCAAGTTTTGTCTTTTTCCTCCCTCACCCACTGCCTGTTCACTCCCCAAATGATGACAAAGGCTGGGGCTGGGCAGGGCTGACACTGGGAGCTGGAAACTCCATCCTGATTTCCCAATTACTTGAACCATTACCAATGCTTCTTAAGGTTTGCTGGAATTGGGAACTAGAGTTGGGAATCAAACTTAGGCACTCCACTATGGGACGTGGGAGTCTTAACTGATAGGCTAAACACTTCACCCAAATATATGCTTTATTCTGATTGAAGGCATCCTAGCATTTTTTCTTTTGTTGTATTTCTGTTATTAATTCCCCTTTAAAAGAATTGAGCCCTAAGCCAAGAGTGCGAATTGCTTTGGAGTGCGTGGTAAGATTTGTTTTTTTGTAATAGTTCCACATTGTAGGTACTTTTGGATGGAAAACCTACAGATACTGTTGACAGCATTTGATAATGCAGATAAATGTCAGTCTGATGTTTAATGGGCTCAATTTCTTAAAGTTTTAAATAAGATAACACTATCATAAGTCTGTGATGACATATGTAATAAGGCGATATGTTCTAATGTAGAAAGTATGATTTATCCTGAGTATATAATAACATTTCCTTTTTTTAAAAAAAAAGTTTATTTACTTGTTTAAAAGGTAGAGTTACAGAGAGAGAGAGAAGGTGAGAGCTTCTATCCTACTGGTTCACTTCCCAGATGGCCATAACAGTTCCAGCTGGACCAGGCTGAAGTCAAGAGCCTGGATCTACCTGCGGGTCACCCACATGTGTGTCAGCGGTCCAAGTACTTGGGCCATCTTCTGCTGTGTTTCCAAGCACATTAGCAGGGAGCTGGACCAGCAGTGGGACTGCCAGAACTTGAACCTGCACTCATATGGGATGCCAGCATTGGAGGCAGTGGCTTAACCTGCTGTGCCACAATACAGTCCCCTACCATTTCTTCTGTCAGAAAAAGACATATTATATAGAGGGTTTGGTACTATACATGGTTTCAAGCATCCACTGGATCTATTAGCATATATCTTCTATGAATAAGAGGGGATGACTGCATATCTTATTGCTGATTCCATAAGTAAGATATTGCTGGGTATTGGAAATATATAGCATGTAGCTTAACCTAATAAGATGAGATTTTCAACTGCCCACATCATTCTTTGCTTGTTCTTGTAAGAATTTCATCCTTTCTGTGCCCTGTTAACCAGGCCCATTGTTCCCGTACTAACCATACCCCATCCAATCATATAGTTTGGCAACTCACAATAACCTTTGTTTTCTTCCTTCTCATCACCTCTGTCCCCTTGATAAAGAATATTGTGTATGGGAAGTCCTATTGGAAAAGAGCTGTGCTAAAGGCCATTTGTCTATTAAAATTTTTTCTTTATTTTCAGGCAGAATTTTTCATGATGAAAAAGGTTCTGAGATCTGTTGACAAAAATTGCCAGACCATGGAAGTAAGAACCATTAGTCTCAGGCTTAGATTTACAGTGTTGGACAAAGCATATACTTTTTGGTGGCTTGGGTTGTAGTTTTGAGTTGTATTTAAAGAAGATATTTGTGGGGCTGGCGCTGTGGCTTACTTGGTTAATCCTCCACCTGAGGTGCTGGCATCCCATATGGGCGCCGGGTTCTAGTCTGGGTTGCCCCTCTTCCAGTCCAGCTCTCTGCTGTGGCCCGGGAGTGCAATGGAGGATGGCCCAAGTGCTTGGGCTCCTGCCCCACATGGGAGACCAGGAAGAAGCACCTGGCTCCTGGCTTTGGATTGGCACAATGGTCATTTGGGGAGTGAACCCTAACAGAGGGAAGACCTTTCTCTCTGTCTCTCTCTCTCACTGTCTATAACTCTACCTGTCAAATTAAAAAAAAAAAAGATATTTGTAAACTGGAGTTGGTAATGGTTTTTCTCATATAGAATCCTTGTTTAAAGAGAACGTTTGCCTTCAGGTTGCTGTGGCTCCTGGTGATGAGTCGAAGCTGTCTCTGTTGACAGCTGGAGTTGGAATTCAGTTGCCTTTAGCAATCTCCCCGAACCGTTTGCTGAAGGTGGCACCTCATTAAGCCTTTTCTTTCAGTTTTTCCCTTCTACTAACAGGTCCTGCAGCGTATTGAGCAGCGTGGGCTCTGCAGTTAGATTGCCTGGATTAGAAGCTGGCTCTTAGTTTTGCTTTGGGACATGTAGAATGTAGGTCATATGGTACCTACTTGAGAAGGTTGATGAGAGGGCGAATGATTTAATACAGTTTCAAGTGCTTGAGTGGTTGAAGCATTGCCAACACAGTAAATAATCAAAGTTTAATTATAGTAATAATAATTTTAATTATTTTTCTGTGTAAAGATAATTCTGTAGGAATAATCCCTGCTTCTCCTGTGGTCTGCTTATTCCTCTGATCTTATGAACAGGTCAGTGGATTAACCTTTCAGGACAATGATTTTTTTTTTTTTTTAATTTATTTGAGAGGTAGAGTTACAGAGAGAGAGAGAGAGAGAGAGAGAGAGAGACGTAGAGAGAGGTCTTCCATCTGCTGGTTCACTTCCCAAATGGCCACAACAGCTGGAGCTGAGCTGATCCAAAGCCAGGAGCCAGGAGCTTCTTCCGGGTCTTCCAAGCTGGTGCAGGGGCCCACGTGCTTGGGCCATCTTCTATTGCTTTTGCAGGCCATCGCAGAGAGCTGGATTGGAAAAGGAGCACCTAGGACTAGAATTAGTGCCCATATGGGATGCTGGCACTACAAGTAGAGGCTTATCCTACTGTACCATAGCTCCAGCCCCTACAATGATGTTTTTATACTTTTAGGACAGTCTGCCCCGCAGCCTCCTCCCTAGTTTGGTCCAGATTTCTCAGTATTTGTCAGATGAGTATTTCATAGTTTGTAGTTGGGGGCTAAAGGCTGTCTTGGTTTCATTGAAGATGGGAATATTGGGGCCGGCGCTGTGGCACAGCGAGTTTACGCCCTGGCCTGAAGCACCAGCATCCCATATGGGTGCTGGTTCAAGACCCAGCTGGTCCACTTCCTATCCAGCTCTCTGCTATGGCCTGAGAAAGCAGTAGAAGATGGCCCAAGTCCTTGGGCCCCTGCACCTGCATGGGAGACCTGGAGGAGGCTCCTGGCTCCTGGCTTCGGATCAGCGCAGCTCTGGCCATTGCGGCCAATTGGGGAGTGAACCAACAGATGGAAAACCTCTCTCTCTCTCTCTCTCTCTCTCTCTCTCTCTCTCCCTCCCCTCTCTCTCCTCTCTCTCCTCTCTCTTCTCTCTATGTAACTCTGACTTTCAAATAAATAAATAAATAAATAAATCTTAAAAAAAAAAAAAGAGATGGGATTATCTTCTTCTGGTTTTTGTGTTTTATAATTTTCATAGAGTTTAGAAGAAGAGAGTAAACAATATATGCCCTGGGGTTGGCGCCATAGAGTAGTTGGTTAAACTGCTACCTGTGATGCCGGCATCCCATATGGGTGCTGATTTGAATCTGAGTTGCTCCACTTCAGATCCAGCCCCCTGCTAATCATCTGGGAAAGCAGTGGAAGATGGCCCAAGTGCTTAGGCCCCTGTACCCACATGGGAGACATGGAGGACGCTCCTGGCTTCGGCCTGGCCCAGCTCGGGCTGTTGCGGCCATTTGAGGGGTGAACCAGTGGATGGAACTCTTTCTGTCTCTCTCTAATTCTGCCTTTCAAATAAAATAAATCTTTTTTTAAACAAAGAATTTATACCTTTACATTGGTAACCTCCAATACTTTTCTGATTTTCAGTTTTGTTTTTTCAAACTTTTTAGTGCCATTGTGTCTTCTTAAACAAAAATCATGGGAGACCATGCCTTTTAACTCAGCTCTTGCCTTGTACCCCAGAGTACACCGAACCAAAATGAAGCTACACATGCTAAATGCTGGATAACTGAACTGAAACTTTAAGGAGATAGGTACAGGTTCCTAAAACAGACCAGGTTTTCCTGAAGAGGAGAGATTCCGGTCTACATGGGTCGGTGTCATCGGGAAGTAAACCCCGTTTTAACTGTTAGGAAGAGTTGTTCCTGACTGCTGGCTCTACATCGCCGGTGGGAGCTCTTGTTTCTCCTTACAGGATGGAGGCTGCCCCTTTCTTGAAAAATGAATCAAAACCTACCAGATCTATAACTAGATTTGTTGTAATTTTGTCCTCTGACAACTTTGAAGTAATGCGCTTACATTGCTACTTCTTGTTTTTTCAATTTTAGGTGTTAACTATTGACTTCCCCTACTGTTGCTGCGACTATAACTGATGATGTAGCTTTCACAATATGCTTACCCCCCCATGTTTATATTACTAGTAAGATTATTATTATTTACTTTATTATGCTGCGTTAGATGTATTTATGGCTGGACTCTGTAAAATACTGTGGTTCATTTTCCTTTTTGACACAATGTCGTTTTCCATGAAATTGTTTTATTTTCCTAGGTTGGCTAAATTTTAATAGTCTATTGTAACTTTTTTCCCTATACATTCAGTTTCACCTTCTAGAAGAATTCTTCTCAAGAACCTTCCGACCTGATCCGGTTTGGACCTGTTGCTCTCTGAGCCTGTGGCTGAGTGTCACTCAGCTTAGATCCCTTGACTGTCATAGGGGAAGTCTTACCTCTCTGTGGTGCTGGAACTCTTGTTTTTGCTTCTTTTTAGTTATTGCATGATTTTGGTAGAGTATGTTCCCAAGTGATTTGTTTTGAAAAGGATGAATACGAGTTAAGACTTTTAAAACCTTGCATATTTGGAAAACATGTCTTTGTTTTCCTGCTATTTCATCAATACTTTGGCTTTAAAATTTTGTTTAGAAGTCCGTTTTCTTCTGAATTTTTCTCTATTATCTTCAATTTTCAGTGTTACCCTTGATGATTGCTAGCTAGTAGGGATTTTGATCCTTTCTATGAAACTGACTTAAAAATACTAAAATTTACATGAGAGTCAGAGATAAAGATAGATTGAGTTCCCATCTGCTGATTCATTCCCCAGATGCTTGCAGTGGCTGGGGCTGGGCCAGGGCCAGAGCCAGGAGCTGGGAATGCAATCCAGATTTCCTCTATGGGTGGCAAGAACCCAGTTACTTGAACCATCACCAGTGTCACCCAGGTTTACATTGGTGGCAAACTGGAGCCAGAAGCTTGATCTGGAAGTGAACTCAGGCACTCTGATGTGGGACGTGGGCATCTTGATCCTTAGGTCAAATTGCTGCCTTGAAACTGACTGGCTTTTAAGCTCGCTAAGTCTTCTATTTATCCTCATGGTTTTGAAATTTTGTGAGCTGTGCCTTGATTTGGTTTTGTTTCAATTTGGATATAACCTTTAGTTTGGGGAAATTTTGAAAATGTCTTTAATTGTTTTCTCACCCTGTTTCCTTCTGGAACTTATACTTTCCAGATGCCAAACTTCTGGGTAGGTCTTCAGATTTTATTATATTTTCTTTCCAACTCTTATTTTTCTTCTTGAATTTTTGCTTTAAGTTTTGGGAGCTTTCCTCAACTTTGTATTCTAATTATTCTACTGAGATTTTTATTTCTTACTTATTTTTGATTTCTTTTAAAAAATATTTATTTGAGAACAGAGAGATGGAGATTGAAGCAGAGAGCTATAAATAGAGTCATAGAGTGAAGAGAGACGGAAAGAGAGTAAAGAACTCCCATCCCATGGTTTACTTTTCAAATGCCTTCAAGGGTTGGGGCTGGGCTGGAGCAAAAGCCAGGAGCTGGGAACTCAATTCATATTTGCACATGGGTGACAGGAACCCAATTACTTGGATCATCACTGCTGCCTCTCAGGATCTACATTAGCAGGAAGCGGCAAGTCAGGGGTCAGAACTTGGAACTGAACCTAGGTACCGTAGTGTGGGATGTGGGCATCTTAACTGTTAGACTACATGCCTGTTCCCTGATTTTTGACTTCTGTTAGCTCCTCGTTTTTTGGTTCTCTTGCTTATTTTGTCTGTTTTATTTTTATTTTATTGAGTTGTGATTAATTTTTTTATTTTAAATTCTTTTTTAGCATTCTCTTTTTACTGTGCAGTCTTTGTTTCCTCCATGTTGTTTTTTTCCCATTTGTTATTTGATCTTGAATTCATTAGAATCTTTTCTTCAATGGTTTGGTTATCCTTGGCTTTCTTGCATTTATAAGAACTCTAAGGGGTCAGCACTGTGGCCTGGTGGGTAAAGTTACTGCCTGCAGTGCCAGCATCCCATATGGGTACCAGTTCAAGACCTGGCTGCTCCACTTCTGATCCAGTTCTCTGCTATGGTCTGGGAAAGCAGTAGAGGATGATCCAAATCCTTGAACCCCTACACCTGCGTGGGAAGACCCAGAAGAAGCTCCTGGCTTTGGATTGGCACAGCTCCAGCTGTTGTGGCCAATTGGGGAGTGAACCAGTGGATGGAAGACCTGTCTCTGCCTCTCCTTCTCTCTCTGTGTAACTCTAACTTTCAAATAAATAAATAAGTCTAAAAAGAAAAAGAAAAAACTCTAAGAAGGCACTGGGAAGCTTTGTGCTGACTGTAGGCTTAGTCTGGCTGTGAGTACCCTGGAGATACGGGCCTCATAGAGGTGGGGACTTTCCCGGCCAGATGGACTCTCACCTATGATAGGTTAGCTGTGACTGGGTGGCTTTCATTTTCTCTTGTGGTTTAGACAGGAGCCATAGGCAAGAGAACTGTGGAGCATGATAGTGTAGACACCAGAGAACATCCCTGTGGCTCTGGCGACTAGGACTCTTAAGGAAATTACATCCTTATTAGGGCTAGACTGTGAATTGTGCCCAGCACTGTGGTCATTCATTTTGTTCAGCAGTCTGCTGTGCCTGTATGGTCATCTATGTTGTGTACTGAGATCCTGAGGCAACTCAAATGCCAGCGTGAACCAACCATGCAGGTTCTTTGCTGTCTGAGATATCAGTTTGCTGCAATTACATAGCAGGAGAATGTTCTGGAAAGCTAGAGGATCTTGAGAGGTGTGAATCACATCGTGGGGAGCCTAGACTGGATTTTTGTATGAAATGATGGGCTGTGGAGGAGTAGAATGGTGAGGTTGCGCTTTTGTGCCCTGGGCATTCTCCATCTAGGCACACAGAGTACCACTGATTGACTCCAGTTGGGGTGTGAGTAAAGCTTATTTTGGTAACTTGGAATAGCAACAACCTTGAAAAGTCTAAATGTCATATTTCAATTTTTTTTTTCTCATTTTAGAGTACTGGGATCTTCAATGGCAGGAGAAAGAGTAACCAGAAGACCGAGATGAATTTTAACACTATTCTAGAAGAGATTCTTATTAAAAGATCACAGCAGAAAAAGAAGACGTCACCCCTAAACTACAAAGAGAGGCTTTTCGTACTGACAAAGTCCATGTTAACCTACTACGAAGGTCGAGCAGAGGTAGGAGACAGTCACAGGTCCCTGCTGCTTTCTATGTTGACTCTGCTTATAATACTGCCTTCCTCTCTGTCTTAAAGAATAAGCTTTGGGTTAATGACGTTAATAATCTGTTCTTTTGTTGCAAGATGAAGTTTGGGATATGGGTTGAAATCATTCACATATCTGTTAATGATGGATTTCGTATAGATAGGTAGCCATTTTATATCATCCTATTGAAGCAATGCCTTTGAAATATGTTAGAAATTAAATCCTCTGTAAATTTTAGAACCTTAGGGAATCCATCAAGTGTATCATATATTTTTCCCAGAACGCACCATGCTATGTATCAAAGTCTTCCTTAGCCCATATGAATTGTGTATGTGTCCCTTGCTTGTATGAGTATTTCATTATTAAGTGATTTGGTAGACTCAACACATTACTGAAGTTGCCTTAAGGCCAAATTTTTTTAACTTCTTATGTAATCAGAAGCCACCAAGCCTGGTCAGTGGCCTGAGGTAGAGGGAGGGGCGTGGTCAGCCTGCTGCTGGCTTTCCTTTACTGTCTGCTTCCACCACCAGAGAGGCACGTGAAGGCGTCATCACTCCGGGCCCACTTTTCGCCCCTGACACGTTGGGTGTGACATTTTCTAGTCCTGCCATGCTACCATGTGCTGGAGACGTTCTTGAGTTCCAGGGAGTGGCTGGAAACTGGGTTGGCCCTGGGGAACCACATGCTGTGGACAGTTGCCAAGTCTGGTATTTGGTTTGAATTCTACTTTTTTCCTAGCCTGCCGTCTGCAGAAGTTGATTATACTTATTTTCTGTTTGTTTTGTTTTTGTCTTTTAATCCCACGGATTTCTCTGTGGTTTAATTCCCCTAATGCAGATCGAATGGCATTACTTCTCCCAGATGGTCCTCAGCTCTGTCCCTGTGGCCTATGCAATTCTTCAGGTTCATTTAATTTAGGACTATAGACTTTCATTCTTAAATCTCTACCCTGCGTGAAACTCGAACTCCACAACTTTTAGTGGCAAGACCTCACCTCATAAAAAGCTATTTTTGTCTTTATATCCTATTCAGTGTGAATATTTGTGCATGTGTATGCAGAAATATTAATGTTTTTAATTATGTAGAGCTGTCTACATAACTATGTAATGTATAGTATATGTGTTAATTGGTTAAGTCTGAAAAATTCATAGATCCAATAGGAATTATTTTGAAATCTAAAACAGATTAACTTTTGCTATACGTTAATGGTTTGTTATAATTTAGATTTAATATAGTAGGTCTAAGAAAAGAGAGAAGTATAGCAGTGAAAGTGGTAAAATATGCTTCACTAACAAAAAATGCCTCAGAAATCTGTCAGCTTAGAACTATGTGCTGATATCACTAAAATATAGTACAACTCTTGACTCACTTGAAAGACGATAGATAGACAACCATCCTTCTGTTTCCTCTAGGAATTGGTTCCAGGACTCTCCTTGGACACCCAAATCCTGGGATGCCCAAGTCCCTTATATAAGATAGGATTTTATATTATATATAAAATTATATAAGATATAAGTCCCTTATATAATATAAATTTGAGTATGAGCCATGGACATCCTCTTTTGTTCTTTCGGTCAGCTCTGAGTTCCTTATTCTACCTACTACAGTGTAAATGCTGCGTAAGCAGTTGTAACCTTGTATTGTTTAGGGAATAATGATGAGAAAAAACCTGCACATATTCAGTACAGGCAGGGTTTTTTTTTTCTTCAATGTTTTAGACCCAAGGTTGGTTGAATCCTCAGGGGCGGTCTCTGTAGAGTAAAAGTGCCTTGGTTCAGTTGCAGCAGGATAAGGAGAACAGTGGGCTCCCTCCCACCTCGGGTCCCAGCCCACGTCTTCACCTCGGCGTAGCCTTAGCCACAGGAGAACAAGGAGGGACACAGTGAGGAGGTTGTCCTGTAACATCTCAGCCTCCTACACTTGCTGTCTGATTCCATCTTCCTTCTGGGGACTGTGACTTCAGGCGCAGGCACCTCGTTCCATTCATCAAGGTCCTACCCTCACCCAATTCCCGTGAGGAACTGAGTCTGTGTCTCTGGGTTCTCTCTTTTTTTTTTTTTTTTTTTTTTTTTTTTTTTTTTTTTTGACAGGCAGAGTTAGACAGTGAGAGAGACAGAGAGAAAGGTCTTCCTTCTGTTGGTTCACCCCACAAATGGCCACTACGGCCAGCATGCTGTGTCCAGCACACTGCGCCAATCCGAAGCCAGGAGCCAGGTGCTTCCTCCTGGTCTCCCATGTGGTGCAGGAGCTCAAGCACTTGGGCCATTCTCCACTGCCTTCCAGGGCCACAGCAGAGAGCTGAACTGGAAGAGGAGCAACCAGTACTAGAACCGGCGCCCATATGGAATGCCGGCACCACAGGCCCACAGGCAGAGGATTAACCAAGTGAGCCACAGCACCGGCCCCTCTTTTTTTTTTTTTTTTTTTTTTTTTAAAGTATTTATGTGAGAGGAGAGGAGAGAGATAGAGATAGAGAGATGGATGGAAGGAAGGAAGGAAGACTTCTGTCTGCTGGTTTGCTTACCAAGTGACTGCAATGGCCCCAGTCCAGGAGGCCAAAGCTGGGAGCCAGAACTCAGTCCAGGTCTCCCATGTATGTGGCAAGAACCCAATTACTTGAAGCATCACTGCTGCCTCCCAAGGTCTGCATTAGTTGGAATCAGTTGCCAGAGCCAGGAGCCCATGTGTGCACCCTGATATGAAACTTGAGGGCCTTAACCAGCATCTTAACTACCAGGCCAAATGCCTATCCCTGAAGATTGTTTTCTCTTATTGTTTGGCCTTCACTGACATACTTATGGCTTATGGCTTGAAATGCTTGCACTTTGGCCGGCGCTGTGGCTCACTAGGCTAGCTGCGCCGGCACACCGGGTTCTAGTTCCGGTTGGGGCACCGGATTCTGTCCTGGTTGCCCCTCTTCCAGGCCAGCTCTCTGCCATGGCCCGGGAGTGCAGTGGAAGATGGCCCAAGTACTTGGGCCCTGCACCCCATGGGAGACCAGGATAAGCACCTGGCTCCTGCCATCAGATCAGCGCGGTGCGCTGGCCGCAGCGCGCTGACCGCGGCGGCCATTGGAGGGTGAACCAACGGCAAAGGAAGACCTTTATCTCTGTCTCTCTCACTGTCCACTCTGCCTGTCAAAAAATAAAAATAAGTAAATAAATAAAAAAAGCCAAAAAAAAAGAAATGCTTGCACGTTTATTTGATTCCCTGTTAAATATAAATAGTTGCCAGTAGTCAAATATTAGGATTTTTAAGCTATGATCCAGAATTCTTGAAATAACCAAAATTCTTCCAGTACTGGGTTGTGCCTATCTGCCCAGCTTCTCACCCGTTAACACCCCAAGGTTGCCTATCTTTCCTGTTTGGTTAATATGTTCAGTTCCTTTTTTCCACAGATAAATCTTCTGGCGTATATCTCCCTAGTCCCAGCTGCTGTCATTCTTTTTTTTTATTTTTAAATATTTATTTGTTTATTTAAAAGAGTTGCAGAGAGGCAGAGGCAGAGAGCGAGAGAGAGAGCGAGAGAGAGCGAGAGAGAGAAAGAAAGAAAGAGTCTTCCATCCGGTGGTTTACTCAGCAACTGCAGGAGCTGGGCCAATCTAAAGCCAAGAGCCAGGAGCCAGGAGCTTCTTCCAGGTCTCCCATGCGGGTACAGGGTCCAAGGACCTGGACCATCCTCTATTGCTTTCCCAGACCATAGCAGAGAGCTGGATCGGAAGTGGAGCAGCCAGGACTCCAACTGGCACCCATATAGGATGCCGGCACTGCAGGCAGTGGCTTTACCCACTACGCCACAGTGCCAGCCTCTGCTCTCATTCTTTAGCTTGGCCTCCTTTCTCTTATGGTAGTTAGTTATTTAGTTCATGTTTGTGCATAGTCTGATGAACTGAAGAAAGGTCTTCCTGGCCGTTTATGTTGTATGATCTTAACTTGTTTTTTGTTTTTTGTTTTGTTTTGTTTTTTAGATTTATTTATTTGACAGGTAGAGTTATAGACAGTGAGAGAGACAGAAATAAAGGTCTTCCTTCCATTGGTTCACTCACCAAATGGCCACAACAGTCGGAGCTGTGCCAATCCCAAGCCAGGAGACAGGAGTTTCTTCCTGGTCTCCCATGCGAGTGCAGGGGCCTGAGCACTTGGGCCATCTTCCACTGCACTCCCGGGCCACAGCAGAGAACTGGACTGGAAGAGGAGCAGCCGAGACTAGAACCAGCGCCTGTATGGGATGCTGGCACCGCAGGCGGAGGATTAACCTAGTATGCCACGGCGCCGGCCCCTTGTAATAACCTAGAACAAAGGGCACTGCAAGTTTCCTAAGCGACATGGCTCTCTTGTCAGGGAACCACATGACACAGGGGCCAGACCACCTGATGTTCCTTCCCGTGGAGTTTCCGTGTGATTTTGAGTTGGGAGCTGGGAAGCAGGCCTGGAGTTTAATCAGCATGATGGCCTACATACTGGTGAGAAAATAGGAGTAGAGTGATTTCTATATGTTGAGTAAAAAAAAAAAATGGATGTAGTATGTAAGTTTGAAACCATTGTTAATTAAGAAATGGGGAATTCTGGAGTGGGCACTGAGCCTAGGATTGAGACCCAGGTCTGACTCCTGATCGCATCTTCCTGCTATTGCAGGTCCTGGGAGGTGGTGGTGATGGCTCAAGTAGCTGAGTTTCTGCCATCCGTATGGGAGACCTGGGTTGTGTTCCTGGCTCCTGGCTTCTGCTCCAGCAGAGTCTGGGCTGTTTTTTTTTTTTTTTTTTTTTTTTTTTTTAATATTATTTATTTATTTGAAAGGCAGAGTTTACAGAGAAAGAAGGAGACACACACATACACACACATGAGAGAGAAAAAGAGAGAGAGATAGAGAGATTGTCTATTCACTGGTTCACTCCCCTAATAGCTGCAATGCTTGGAACTGGGTCTGAGGCCAGGAGCCAGGAGCCTCTTCCAGGTTTCCCACGTGTGTGCAGGGGCCCAAGGACTTGGGCCATGTTCTGCTGCTTTCCCAGGTACATTAGCAGGGAGTGGGGTTGGAAGTAAAGCAGCTAGGTGCCCATATGGGATGCTTGTGTTGCAGATGGCGGCTTTACCTGCTATGCCATGACACCAGCTCCTATTGTAGGCATTTAACAAATGAACAAGTGAATAAGAGATTTCTCTCTCCATCTCTCTTTGTCTCTCCATCTCTCTCTGTTCTCTGCCTCTCAAAGAAATAAATGAAAAAAGGAAAATAGAAATTTTTTATCATTGGACTTTGATGTGGTTGGTTTGTGGTAATGCTGCTCCAGCATAGCAAATGGCCAATAGTTTATGAAGCTGGAGGAATGGGGAGACTTGTGTGTCAGGGATCCCCAGAGCCACCTCCCTGCTCTGTGATTCACTGTGAGGACGCACAGGACTGAGCATTTATTCATATTTGGTCTGACTTATTGCAGTGAAAGGATGCAAAGCAAAATCAACAAAGGGAAAATGTGCATGAGGCCAGGTGCAAACTCCTGAGAGTCTTACTTGAGTGGAGTCTCAGAGGAGGTGCCTAGTTGCAATCCAGCACTGAATTGTTGTGACCTTGGTAAAATGTTGTCTGCCAAAGAAGGTTAGTGAAGCCTCAGCGCCCCAGTCACATAGGCACCCTGTGCCTAGCGTATCAAAACCCATACTCCAGAAGGAAAGCCAAGTGCTCAGCATAAACCACAAGATCTATGTAGTTAAGGCAAAGAGAGCCCCTCTTACCAGCGCTGGGGGTGTGGAGGGGGGCGCTTCCAAAGTCCAGGTTGACTGCTGCCAGCCGCGGGCCACCGTTGCACGCAGGCATCACTCAGGCTGGCAATGTCAACTCCCGCACATTAGAAGTAGAGGTGGTACAGCTTGCTGCACGCTGGCTGCATGGCAGTCCCTGTGCTAAGTACTGTACACCATCATTTCCTTTATTTCTCAAAACAATGCTGCATTAAGTTATAGCAGACTTAGTCTCAAAATGAGGAACTGAGCCTGAGAAAGGTTAACAACACACACCATGCAAGAAACTGCATTCACCTGCAAAAAATGACAAGGCTATTGATTCAAAGCCCATCTGTCTTTGGAGTAACCTGGATACTACTCCAGGGAAAGTGGAAGATCAGTCTGTTAGTGCTTGCCATAATACAGATGTAGTTTTTTTTTTAAATTTTTTAAAGTATTTTTTAAGATTTATTTATTTTTTTTAAAAGTCAGAGTTACACAGAAAGAAGGAGAGACAAAGAGAGAAGTCTTCTGTCTGCTGGTTCACTCCCCAATTGGCCGCAACAGCTGGAGCTGAACTGATCTGAAACCAGGAGCCTGGAGCTTCTTCTGGGTCTCCCACATGGGTGCAGGGGCCCAAGGACTTGGGCTATCTTGTACTGCTTTCCCAGGCCATAGCAGAGAGCTGGGTTGGAAGTGGAACAACTGGGTCTCGAACTAGCATCCATATGGGATGCTGGCACATCAGGTGGTGCCTTTACCAACTATGCCACAGCACCGGCCCCCAGATACAGTTTTACTCTAAAATTTTGGAAGACTTTTTTTTTTTTTAGTTTTCAGGTATGAATTTTTTGAATTTTCTCTGTGATAAAAGAAAATGAACACCAGGCAGGGTTTTTGTCCTGACTCTGCCACTATCTAATTGGACTTTACAAAATAATGCTCTCTGATCTGTATATATAATTTAAAATTACTTTCTCATGTATATTTCTCTTTTTTATATTCAGCTATTTTTCATCACCATTTCAACCACATATTTGATCATTCTCAAGTCCTGTTGTATTAGCCAGCATTCTGTGGAGAAACTGAGTCAATTGTGTATCTATGGGATATGTCCATATGATTTACGTATACACGTACATTTTGTGTCCATAAAATAGAATAAGTGATCTGATGTGCTGAGCAGAAGGTTTGATTTTCTAGACAAAGCAAAAACAAAAGAACAAAAAGCAGATTGGTTATTTCAGAATTACTTTCCATTCCAAGGCAGATGGTGAGATGAGCAATAGGGAAGTAACTGATTTATTTAGCATTAGATTGTTTCAGGTTACTTCTTTTGTGTAAAAATTAAAGCAAAGAATGATGGTCACTATCATGCCAGTTGAAACTGGCCTGTTTTGCAAATTTAACTATTTTTTTCTATACTTCAGATTTCTGGAAAGTTAGATTAATAGCTTAGTTTCAGCTTGGAGAACTTGCAAGAATGACTTCATTTGATTTTAGGAGAATGTCCCATCTGCTGATTTACTCCCTAGATGGCTGTAATGGCTAGGGCTGAGCCAGGCCAAAGCCAGGTGCCAGGAGCTCCATCCGGGTGTGGTGTGGGCCCAAGTACTTGGGCCATCCTCTTTTTCTTGCGCAGGTGCATTAACAGAGAGCTGGATCAGAAGCAGAGCAGCCAGGACCTGAGCTGGTGCTATTAAATGGGATGACGGAATCGTAGGGGGCAGCTTAGCCCACTGCACCATGACACCAGCTATTCTTGTAGTTATTTATTTTTTTTAAGATTTTTTTTTATTTATTTGAAAGACTTACAGAGAGAGAAGAGATAGAGATCTTCCATCCGCTGGTTTACTCCCAAATGGCCGAAACCACCTGGGCTGGGCCAGGCCAAAGCCAGGAGCTAGGAGTTTCATTCGGATCTCCCATGTGGGTGCAGGAGTCCAAACACTTGGGCCATCCTCTGCTGCCTTCCCAGGCACATAAGCAAGGAGCTAGATTGGAAGTGGAAATTCCGGGACTTGAACCAGTGCCCATATGGGATGCCAGCGCTACAGATGGAGGCTTAACCAGCTGCGCCACAGTGCTGGCCCCTCTTGTAGTTTTCACTTTTGCATGTGTGTGTAGAAAAGGATCTGGATGATGAGGGATTGGCCTATGGGACTATGAAGGGTGAAAAGTTCTACCATGTGTTTCCCGTAAGTGGGAGACCCAGGAGAGCTGGTGACGCCATGCAGCCGAAGGCACGAGAGCAGGACGATCCAGTGCTGTGAATCCCGGGCCCAGGGCACACGATGAGCTGTTCCAGTGTAAGCAATGATTAAGGCCAGGGCAAATTCCTGTCTCCTCTGCTTTTTGTTCCATTTAGGACTGGGGAGGCTCTCCCACCCTGGGCAGAGCAATCTGTTTGCCAACTCCAGTGATTGCAATGCCCTTTGCACTGGGAGACACCCACACAGGCAGGCACACTCAGGAATGGTGTTTAATCTGGGCAGCCCATGGCCCATTCAAATTGACACATGAAATTAAACTTGGTGCCTGTGAATTAATTCTCCTTCCCTCTACTACAACCTGACTGCCTCTCTTGACTTGTCTTTTAGGTGGTTTTGGATTGTCATCTTTCATCTGTGGCTGTCAGAGATATTTCCTTTTTTTTTTTTTTTTTTTTTTTTTAAGATTTATTTATTTACTTGAAAGTCAGAGTTACAGAGAGACAGAGCTCTTCCATCCGCTGTTTCACCCCCCAGATAGCTACAATGGCAGGAGCTGGGCTGATCAGGAGCCAGGAGCTTCCACTGGCTCTCCCACGCAGGTGCAGGGGCCCAAGCACATGGGCCATTCTTTACTACTTTCCCCAGCCATAGCAGGGAGCTGGATCAGAAGTGAAGCACCTGGAACTCAAACTGGCGCCTATTTGGGATGCTGGCATCGCAGGTGGCAGCTTTACCTGCTACACCACAGCACTGGCTGCCAGAGAGATATTTCAAAGCTGGAGCTGCAGCGGGCATTGTGACGTAGCACCCACATTCCATATCAGGATGTCACTTCAAGTTCTGGGTACCCCACTTACAATTCAGCTGCCTGCTAATGTGCCTGGGAAGCAATGGATGATGACTGAAGTGCTTGAGACCTTGGCACCCATTGTGGGAGACCTGGACAGAGGTGCTGGCTCTTGCCTTTGGCTTGGCCCAGCCCTGGCTGTTGTGGCCATTTGGGAAGCAAACTAGTGGACAGAAGATTCTCTCTCTCCCTCATTTTTTGTCTCTCTCTATGTCACTCTTCCTGTCAAAGTAAGTAAATAAATCTTTAAAACCTGTAACTTCTTAGGATCAAGCTAATATGTCTGAAAACATTCTGTTTTCTACCTACAGTTACTCTGACATTGTGCCTTTGCTAACACTGTCCATTCTACTTGAAGTGACACGAACTACACTGCCTGCCTGCCAGGCTCCATCTGTCTGCCCACCAGCTATTCTGTCGATCAAACATTTGCTGATTGCCTGGTGAACACTCCTCTTCTCTGACTTGGCGCAGTCCCTGCCTTCTCTGAAGCTTTCCGTGTATACCCCTAACACAGGTAGAGTGGTTGCCCGTGGCTGCGTGCATTATTATAACATCTTGGGGTTGCATGACTTCATTTACATTTTTGTGTTGCCCATTGGAGTTTAAATTCTCGTGATATTGTGATATAATAAGAAATATTTATTTTGGTATTTAGTCCCTGGCACCTGAAACAGTTCCAGAATGATTAAGGTGAAAGGAAATCTTTTGTTTCAGGATTTTTTTTTTTTTTTTTTGGATAGGCAGAGTTAGACAGTGAGAGAGAAAGAGAGAAAGAGAGAAAGGTCTTCCTTTTTCTGTTGGTTCACCCCTAAATGGCCGCCATGGCCAGCGCGCTGCGGCCAGCATGCTGTGCCGATCTGAAGCCAGGAGCCAGGTGCTTCCTCCTGGTCTCCCATGCGGGTACAGGGCCCAAGGACTTGGGCCATCCTCCACTGCACTCCCGGGCCACAGCAGAGAGCTGGACTGGAAGAGGAGCAACCGGGACAGGATCCGGCACCTCAACCCGGACTAGGACCCAGGGTGCCAGCGACGCAGGTGGAGGATTAGCCAAGTGAGCTGCAGCGCTGGCCAGGATTTGTTTTTTATCCCTAGTTCTTGAAATAGCTGCAGAGAAATACATGTATCAAGAGCATTTTTGTTATTTACAGCAAGTCCCTTTCAACCTCACTTACATCTCTGCATTCATGAGATGACTTTTGGGAAGTTCCAAAAGTTGGTAGCATGGAATGCCAGGTAGCATGGAATTGCCAGGGAAACTAACCACTGATTAGGGAGTTGCAACTCTCTGCCCTTCCCCTTGACCTCTGGGGAGGGGAGAGGGACTGGAGGTTGATTCCATCACTAATGGCTAATGATTGGATCACTGTGCCCATATAGTGATGCTCTATAAAAACTCTAACAGAAAGTGTTCAGAGAGCTTCCAGACTGGTGAATAAGAGCACAGCCATGTGCCAGGAGGGCTGTGCACTGCAGACACTTCTGTGGGTTTATAATGACATGCAGTCAGCCTTTGTAACTGTGGCCTCCACGTCTGCAGTTAGCTAACTATGGGCTGGAAAAAAAATCGCATCTGTGCTGAGTGATAAACGTTACATTGTCTTAGTAAGTAATCCAGAGATGATTGAGCATGTGTGGGGTGATGGGCATAGGTTCTATACAAGTCCTGGGCCGTCTTCTCTAAGGGGCTTGAACATTAGCAGTTGGTATCTGTAGAGGGTGCTGGGGCCGACCCCCCTCAGATCCTCAGACACAACTGTACTTTCTCATGCCGCCTCCTTGCTGTAGTGAGGGTGGCCTCTTGAGACTTGGGGGTTCTTGTCCTTGAGTGTCACTGTGATTTGCACTTGTCCGTGCATTTGTAGATTACCTGGGACTCCTCACTTGGCCCTTCAAGGTTTCCCTCTGCTCTCAATTGTACACAGCTTAGAGTCCACAGGTATACAGGGCTATTTTGAACTCAGGCTTGTATTGGTCTGTTATCTTCAGCATCCCCATAAGGCTAATCTGTATAAACTCACCAATTTGCCCAGCCTCTATTTTATGTGAAGAAACCAGGGGACAACCAAGTCAGATGTGTTCTCAGAAGTGACATTCCATTTGACTAGGTGAACCAAGATGTCTTACCGTCCCAGCTGTCTGTTAACCACATTGTGCTACTTTTCTCAAAGGGGAACTTCCTTAAACAGTAACTTCACTGACCACTTGTATACGTGCATTTCCTTCCTCCTTGCCTTCTTTGCTAGTTTACGTACCAGACCATGACAAGGGTGTTCTTTTTACCAGTTGTTAAGTTTTGATTCGTTTTTTCCCCGGTACCCATGAGGTAGAGGAAACCCTGTGCATTTAAGTAAATTAGAATGTGAAGTAAAAGAAAATATTTCTGTGTATGCTCATGTGAAAGAAGCTGAAAAAGTTGTACTTAGGTGCTAACTCTCAAGCACTTTCAAGTGGGTTTGGCTACATAGTACTTTTCATAAACACTGTAAGTGGTTCTTCACAGAGAACACTCACAAGTAACTCAGTTACCATGAATTTATTCAAGTTCATTGTCTTCCCAAACAGTAGGGAACAATCTCAGAGTGACAAAAGACCCATGGAAATTTGGCTCCTTTCACCAACCATAGTATTTTTGAGGTTCATTCCTATTGTAATACATATCAATACTTTATTTCCTTTTGTAGCTAAATAAAATTCCATTGTATGGAAACACTACATTTTGTTCATTCATTGAGGGATGTTGGGTTGTTGATGGATGTCTGAGTTGTTTCCAGCCTTTGGCTATTTTCAGTAGAGCTGAATATTCACATACAAGTTTTTGTATGGACATCTGTGTTTTCATTTCTCTTTGGTATAGGAGTTGAATTGCTTTGTCTTTAGGGAACCAGACATTACCTAGGTGTTTAACCTTTTGAAGAATTGCTAGACTGTTTTCCAAAGCAGCCGTTCCATTTGACACATTGTAAGAAGGTTCTGGTGTTTCCAGATCTTCCTTAGCGCTTGTTATTAACCTGTCTTGTTGATTGTAGGCACTCCATTGGGTTTGAATGCCTCCTTCAGGTTTTGGTGTGAATTTCCTTATGGCTCGTAAGATTGAGCATCTTTTCATATAGTATATTTATTTATTTATTTATATGCAGAGTGGACAGTGAGAGAGAGAGACAGAGAGAAAGGTCTTCCTTTGCCGTTGGTTCACCCTCCAATGGCCGCCGTGGCCAGAGCGCTGCGGCCGGCGCACCACGCTGATCCGATGGCAGCAGCCAGGTACTTATCTTGGTCTCCCATGGGGTGCAGGGCCCGAGGACTTGGGCCATCCTCCACTGCACTCCCTGGCCACAGCAGAGAGCTGGCCTGGAAGAGGGGCAACCAGGACAGAATCCGGTGCCCCGACCGGGACTAGAACCTGTGTGCTGGCGCCACAGGCGGAGGATTAGCCTAGTGAGCCGCGGCACTGACCAATATATTTATTTTTAAAAACCTATCTGGCCGGCGCCGCGGCTTACTAGGCTAATCCTCCGCCTAGCGGCGCCGGCACACCGGGTTCTAGTCCCGGTAGGGGCGCCGGATTCTGTCCCGGTTGCCCCTCTTCCAGGCCAGCCCTCTGCTGTGGCCAGGGAGTGCAGTGGAGGATGGCCCAGGTGCTTGGGCCCTGCACCCCATGGGAGACCAGGAAAAGCACCTGGCTCCTGGCTCCTGGCTCCTGCCATCGGATCAGCGCAGTGCGCCGGCTGCAGCGCGCCGGCCGCGGCGGCCATTGGAGGGTGAACCAACGGCAAAGGAAGACCTTTCTCTCTGTCTCTCTCTCTCACTGTCCACTCTGCCTGTAAAAAAAAAAAAAAAACAAAAAAACAAAAAAAACAAAAAAAAAACCTACTGGCAGGAGCCTCATCTTTATTTCATTTTGTAAATGAAGAGGATGGTGGTGTGTTAGTAAGTGTTTAGCATCTGGGAGGAGGGAGAGCCGCCTGATTTTTAGCATTTCCAATTTCTGTGGTATAAATGCTCCCTCTGTGGCTAGATTTCCTGTGTCTGTGTGACATAATTGAACCCAAAACTGGAGAAGGATGTGCACAAGAGGCCTTCATGAGGTGGCATGAGGTGACTCCAACACAGGAGGGAAAGGGAAGAATGGGTGACATGAGCCTCTATGGGGCTACCTGGAATTGTGCACATTAGGCACTGCACAACCATAGGGAGTGCCATTCACATTTCAGTCTAAAAAGAACAAAATAGGGTATCTATTGAGTGTCTACCACTTATTTAATATATTTTTAAAAGATTTATTTATTTATTTGAAAGTCAGAGTTACACAGAGAGAGAATGAAAGGCAGAGAGAGGTCTTCCATCCTCTGGTTCACTCCCCAGTTGGCTGCAATGGCTGGAGCTGCACCAATCTGAAGCCGGGAGCCAGGACTTTCTTCTGGGTCTCCCATATGGGTGCAGGGGCCCAAGGACTTGGGCCATCTTGTACTGCTTTCCCAGGCCATAGTAGAGAGCTGGATTGGAAGTGGAGCAGCCGGGTCTTGAACTGGCGCCCATGTGGGATGCTGGCACCTGCTATGCCACAGTGCCAGCCCCACTTATTTAATCTTCACCACAATCTCCTAAGGCAGTTGTACTGTCTTTTTTTTTTTTTTTTTTCAGAGAAATTCAAGGCTAACTTGTAGCAGGAGTCTTGTACAGAGACAAGATACCAAGGCCTTTTAACAGGAAGTAGTCTATTATATATGCCAGCATAAAGCCCAGGTGGAATTTTTTATATAAAAGCCTGAGCCCTGAACAAAGATTTCCTTATATATGGTTTAGCTTCTTTGTCTCCCTTATATGGTTACATGTGTACATTTGATCGGATATGCTAATGTTACATGGCTGCCATAGGAATTGATACAATGCTGCCTCTGCACAGGTATTCACTGATAATGTTTCTTTTACACACCTACTGAGCTATACACTCTCTAGCAAGGGTTAACATCATTGCCTGGTGCTGATGAACAAAAAAGAAAAAAAAAACCCAAGCAGATAGTAACTTCACAGGCAAACATGTAACAACCACCTTTCATTCCCAGGACAAATTCCTCCCTTTTTCTCCTCCTGACCTTGGGAAGGCTTCTACCACATTAATCATGTTGCTGAGGAACAAGTTTAATTAAAACACAACGGCCCCTACCACAAACTCACTTAGCAGTTAGTTCACAACCAGTAAGTGTCAAAGTTGAGATTTAAAACAGGTCTTTTTTTATGCCAAAACTCATTTTATTTCAGCAACAGTCTCAGGGTTGTGGGGTGTCTCCAAGATCACCCCCAGGTTCCATGATTTGCTGGGAAGACTCCTAAGATGTAGCACATAGTTGTACTCATGATTATCATTTATTACAGAGAAAGGATACTGAACGAAATCAGCAAAGGAAACAGGCACCTGGGGTGAAGTGTTCCTAGCACAGACCTCCAAGAGTCCTTCTCTGCTGGAGTCACATCACGTGGGTTTAAAACCTCCGGCAATGGGCTGCCACAACACAGGTGCAACACTGCCCACCAGGATACTCACTAGGGACCTGACATCACTCTGGTGTTTGACCTTTGGAAGAAATGCTAGACTGTTTTCCAAGCAGCTGTGGCATTTGGCATCTCCCTTAGAAGGTTCCAATCTCTCCAAATCTTCCTTGGCATTTTTTTTATTTCTCTTGTTGATTACGGCCATCCTAGTGGCCGTAATCATGAAGTAATCTCTCATTATTTTTTTTTTATTTTTATTTTTTTTAGATTTATTTATTTGAAAGGCAGAGTTAGAGACGCAGAGGGAGAGAGAAAGAAAGGTCTTCCATCCACTGGTTCACTCCCCAATGGCTACAACAGCTAGAACTGGACCGATCCGAAGCCAGGAGCCAGGAGCTTCTTCCGGCTCTCTCACGGGTGCAGGGGCCCAAGGACTTGGGCCATTTTCTACTGCTTTCCCAGGCCATAGTAGAGAGCTGGATCGGAAATGGAGCAACCGGGACTCGAACTGGTGCCCATATGGGATGCCGGCACTGTGGTTTTGGTGTATATTTCCTTATGGCTAGTAACACTGAGCATTTTTTTTATGTAGCCAAGGTTTTTATTGGTCACGTGGGCACCCTCTGCTTAGCATGTACCCAAATCCAGGGCTCCCAGAAGGAAAGCTGATGTTCAGAATAAACCATTTTGCTTCTGTCACCCATTTAGACACAGTGGACCGCTTTTGGCAGTGCTGAAAATGGTGGGATTCACCCCGAATCTAAGATGCCAGCCAAACCCAAGTATCTGTTCTCAAAGGAGCAGTTTAATTAATGCTGGCTGCCTGCGTTAACTGTTTTGTGCACACTGACCAAATGCAAAAAACAGGAAAGCATATCAGGAAAGGGAAGAGGCCGTGGGTGTCAGTTGCCGTCTCTGCCTTTGCCAGTGTCTGTGGAGAACCACCGACAGACGTGGTTTTCTAACCATGGCTCCCGACTTCACGAGTCTCAGCTCCTCTGGCTATAAAGCACATGCCTCTGTCCTTGCCGTTTCTCCGGATCTGCCTCCAAATTGTGATTCATTATGAGTGCTCATTCCAGATGTCACCGTGTGGCTTCATAACAACTCTGAATTCTCAGTGGCCTTTCTCTTCATTTGAATGCCTGAGGTCAGCTCTTGGTGTTTCCAGTGGAAATACTGGGTCTTTTGTTCCAGAGCCCCAGACACTCTGTCTCAGACTCACTTTCACAGTGGTGAAGTTGGACTCAAGTTTCCTCCACCTGATCTCCTGGGTGTCTGGGCCACATGGTGGGGCCACACCTTCCTCTCTTCTTGTGGGCAGGAGCTGACAATTGTCTGTGCCCTTGCCACCTGTCATCAGCACGTCACCAAGGGCTTGTGATGTAGAGGAACCATTCTGGGAGGGAGCAGCCAGCCCGAGGGAGCCGTGAGCTGACTGAAGGCCAGGTTCCTCTTACGCTGAGTTGCCAAGGCGGCTGAGTTAAAGAAAGCAAAACAAGTCACCTCAGTTTTACCTGGCCAGTTCCTTCAGTTCCTAAGTGAAGTAAAGACTATTTTCTTGCCATTGTCTTTGCATACTTATTTTTGCATTACTTGTTTTATTTGTATGACCAGCAATGTTCTTTAGTGTTAAGAAAAGCAGGTTTTCTAACTTAAATGGCAAGCACTGGCTCTGACCTGAGACGGCCAGTGTTCAAATCCTGGGAGCTGTCACTCCCTTGTTTATATGACCTGGGCAAGTAAAAGTAACCAGTTTGTGCGTCAGTTTCCTGATCTATGAAATGGAGACCATAGGAGCTGGCATTGTGGCACTGCAGGTTAAGCTACTACCTGCGATGCTGGCATCCCATATCAAAGTGCAGGAGTCCTAGCTACTCCACTTCCTATCCAGCTCCCTGCTAATGCACCTGGGAAAGCTGTGGAAGATGGCCCAAGTACTTGATCTATCCACATGGGAAATCTGAATGGAGTTCCTGACTCCTGATTTTGGCCTGGCCTAGCCCTGTTCATTGCAGCCATTTGCAAAGTGAACCATGGTTGGAAGATCTCTCTCTCTCTCTTTCTCTCTCTCTCTCTCTGTAACTCTACTTCTCAAATAAACAGTCTTGAAAATATGCCGATAATAATAGTTACTTCTGTGATGGGGATCAGTGGAAATGATGCATCTAAGATGTGGAATAAATAAATTTAAAACCTGGCATGTTGTGAGCCTCAAGGAAAGTTTAAAATATTGCTGCTGTCATTAACCCTTAGGATATCACAACCTGTTCTTTTTGGCTGTTCGTAGTAATTAAGTAAATAAAATTCCTTAACCTCTACCCCGTACACCTTTAAGATTTTATTATAAATTAACAATGCTCATTTATTTATTTAACTTTAACTGACAAATAGTAACAGTATGTATTTATGGGACATGGTATGATAGTTCAACACATTGTACAATGTGTACTGATCAAATCAGGGTAATTAGCATTTCCATCTCATTAAACATTTACCATTTCTTTGTGTTTTCTGGTTCTTTATGAAATATATAATAAATTGTTGTTAACTGCAATCATACTACCATGCTATAAATATTAGAATGTGTTCCTCCTACTTTAGAGTATTTTGTGCCAGTTATCCAACTTCTCCCTGTCCCCTCTTACCCCTCCCCTTTCTAACCTCTGGCCACCGCTGCTCTCTGCTCTTACATGAGCTCAACTTTTTTGCTTCCACATTTGAGTGAGATCATGAGATCATGTGATATTTTTCTGTGCCTGGATTATTTCACTCAGCCTAAAGGCTCTTGGTTCTACCCATATGACAATGTTTACTCCTACTGAAGATAATGTTATTTATAATTAGCAATGGAAATGTAAGGTACTTGTTGGAAAGAAGGTGCATTGTGGTGGTGAAGCTTGCCCTCTCTAAAACAAGCCACTTGGTGTCAGAATCATGCTGCTGTCTTCTACCCCCTTGTCTCTTGCCCCTGGCTTTGTGAGCTGGGCCGCCAGCCTGGGCGGTTGGTTCTTGGGGCTGGGGGTGTGGAATGGAAATGATTTCTTCTCTCTTCCCCTGGCTAGAGACCCTTCCACCCTCTCTCCCCAGCCTGTCTCTCCAGGTGGGAGCCAGAGTCATGAAAATTGAATGTATGTACCTGCTCCTCTCTCTCAAAAGATTTTCAAATGCTGATGATAAAGAGCAAACTGGTAACTCCTCTGTAGTCTGCTTCTTCTTTGCATTTGTTCTCTTTCTGTTCATGTTGTTGAAAATGAAATTCTAGGAATATGCTTCAATTCTGTTATCTCTTTGATACTTAAAAAATTATTAGGGGGTTGGCACTGTGGCACAGTGGGTTAAAGCCCCAGACTGCAGTGCTGGCATAAATGGGGGCTGGTTCAAGTTCTGACTGCTCCTCTTCTGATCCAGCTCTCTGCTATGGCCTGGGAAAGCAGTAGAAGATGGCCCAACTCCTTGGGCCCCTGCACTTGTGTGGGAGACCCAGAAGAAGCTCCTGGCTCCTGGCTTTGGATCAGCCCAGCTCTGGCCACTGCGGCCATCTGGGGAATGAGTCAGCGGAATGGAAGACCTCTCTGGCTCTGCCTCTCTCTGTAACTCTGTCTTTCAAATAAATAAAGTAAATCTTTAAAAAAAATTATTAGGCTTTCTCTCTTGTGTTTTTCAAAGCCATAACTCCGTAATTCTTTCGCATGTTGTTTGCTAATGCTTTATTTTAATCAACCTCAACAGCTGCAAAAACAAACACAAAGCCTTGCCAGACTTTCCCTTCTGTCCGTGGCCTCCTGGCCTGTGTGTGAGCCTCCCCCCAGAGCCCTGTTCTTGCTCTCAGAACTCTGCGGAAGGAGCTCTGCCTGCCTCTTGGAGGTTGGCGCGGTGGAGACTCCGCACCTGTCTCTTCCTGGGAGCTGCGTGGTTTTCCTGCTTCCTTTTTGTCTGCTCCTTCTTGCCTTCTTCAAGTGCTGCCCTTTCTCTGCCCATCTCTGCAAAGTGGGTGTCCCTTGGGGCTCTGTCCTCACTCTGCGTTTGCCAGTGCAGACATCATCCACGCGAGTGACTTCAGTTAGCATCTGTGTGTTGATGACTTCCCCACTGTCTGTGTCCCAGCTCAACCTAGTCTGAGGTCTGCAAGTTCTCACAAGCATCTCAAATTCCAAATGTCTGAAAAAAAACAAAAACTTACAATGTCCCCCGCCCCCAGTGGCCCATCCAACTACCCCAGCTCAACAATTGGTGACATAGTCTACATCGTGGTTTGTGCCAGAAACTTGAGGGTCTGTCTAAACTTGCCCTGTCCCTCACCATCTCTCGTGTGTGGATTCCCAACAGATTCTGTTGACTCTTCCATCTAAATACATCCCAGTCTTGCCATTTCCATCACTACCATGATCCAAGCCATCACCACCTCTTCCTGGGTGAATACAGTGGCCTCTGTGTCGGTTAGGACTGAGTTAGGCTATATATCACACAAAATACCTAAATAGTACTAGTTTAAAAAATAGAGTTTTCTCTCTCTCAATGTGTGTGTGTGAGTGTGTGTGTGTGTGTTGGGCGGTTGTTAAAAAGCACTGGAGGCAGCCATCTGGAACTGGTAGGGGTAGGTCCAAACTGGTGATCCTGGCTCCATTCTTTCCACTCCCTCATCCAGTTTGTTTCTTTTTCTTTTCTTTTCTTTTCTTCTTTTCTTTTCTTTTTTTTTAAGTGAGCCACTTGACCTTCAGGTAGCTTTGGTGGCTACTTTTTTTTTTTTTTAAGATTTATTTTATTTATTTGAAAGACAGAGTTACAGAGAGGTAGAGGCAGAGAGAGAGAGAGAGAGAGAAAGAAGTGTCTTCCATCCTCTAGCTCACTCCCCAGTTGGCCGCAATGGCCGGAGCTGCGCCAATTCGATGCCAGGAGCCAGGAGCTTCTTCTGGGTCTCCCACATGGGTGCAGGAGCCCAAGGACTTGAGCCACCTTCTACTGCTTTCCCAGGCCATAGCAGAGAGCTGGATCAGAAGAGGAGCAGCTGGGACTAGAACCCGCGCCCATAGGGGATGCCAGCGCTTCAGGCCAGGGCTTTAACCCTCTGTGTCACAGTGCCGGCCCCAGTTTGTTTCTTTTATGTTGACTCAAAATGGCTGCCAGAGCTCCAGCTGTCTTGTAAGAATTGCTGGTTAGGAGAAGGAAGAAAGGCAGAGAGAGCAGGGAAGGTCTTCTCTACCTGAGTCACCTGCCTGGAACAGCCTTCCCTGTGCTCCACCAAAGACCTCACCTCTGTTTCACTGACCAGAACTTAGCCACGTGACCATGCCTAGCTGCAAAGGGAGTTGAGAAATACAGTATTTTATTCTGTTTCATTAGTGGAAAATAGATGTTGTGGGTAGATAGTTAACAATCTCTGCCACATCCTAAAGAACTCTTCTATCCATTCATGCCCCTCTCCAGCCTTGTACACACAACAGCCACACTGATCTTTCATCTATGTATTTAATTTTATTTTTGAGTTAATTTTTTTGAGAGAGAGAGAGAGAGAGAGGGAGTCAAAGAGAGTGAGTTCCCATCTGCTGATTCACTTCCCAAATGCCCATGGCGGTGGGGCTGGGCTGGACTGAAGCTGGGAACGAGGAGGAACGTGATTTAGGTCTCCCAGTGGGTGGCAGGAACCCAATTACTTGAGCCGTCTCTGCTGCCTCCTCGAGTTTTCATTTGAAGGAAGCTGAAGCTGGAAACCAGAGCTGGAAGTTGAACACAGGTGCTCTGAATGGGGGATGAGAGCATCCTAACCAGTAGACCAAACGCCTACCCTCACGGTGGTCTTTTAAGAACACGCTCATGTCCCAGCCCTGCCTGAAACCCTCCACGAACTCATTATCCCCAACCAGATCTCAGCAGCCCTCAGTGGGACGCCTGACCACCTGGCCACACCGATCTGCAGTCCCTCTGCTCCTCACTCCCTAGCTTCCCGGCCTTTCTGTTCCTTGAAGTCACCAGTACCTTCCTGTCTCAGAGCAAGCACTTTGTGTCCTCTGTGGAGGGTAAATCTCTCCCCTGTGAACTGGCAGGCTGACCCCCTTGAGGTTTTCAGCTTCACTGTCACTTCCTCAGTATGTCCGCCCTGGCCCTCCACATTAGGTTAGATTTTCCTACATAATATATCGCACTTTGTCTGCGTATCTCTATTTTAAGGTGTTGTTAGTACCATTATCAGTCTTCCTCTTGAGTCTGTAAGTTTCCCAAAGCAGATGAAGGCATCACTTAGCCAGTTCTCTGCCAGTGGTAAATATTCAGTAAGTGGCTATTGAATGGTTGAATGGAATCCAGCTTCAAGGGGAATGAGATGGATTTATTTTGTATGCTGTTAAAGAGAAGTAAAGGAAACAGGTAAGGAATGACATCTTTCTATGTAGTCAGAGATGAAGAATCAGAACACGTGGGAGAAGTTGGGGTTAGAAGAGTAAGCTTGGAGCCATCGGATCTGGCTCATCTTATGCTGTTTGTCATGAAAGGAGGCAGTGGACTGGGGAGACCAGCGGATCCACTCTGAATCCTGGGTATGCCATTTACTCTCAGTGACACCCTCTGGCCATTTGGTAAGACTCTCTGAGTTTCAGTTTCTTCAGTCTACACTGCAGAAGATAGCCACTGTGCAAGGCCCTTTGCGTGTAAGCATCCAGGCGAGTGTTGTGCCTTCTCCTGTCAGTTTGGTTTATAAGACATGAAGATATTAAAAGGATGAAATTGTTTCTGTCATAAAATCAGAGACAATAGGAAGCATTATTCTCTTTGTCATTTCTGTGTCATGCTTGAATGCACATTTGCACAGTGAAAATCAATATTTGCTTCTAGGCTTAGGAATACAAGGGCTTTGGGAACTTTTTAAAGTTTGTTTTTAAGGTTTTTTTTAAACAAATACTTTTGTGGTGTGGAGGGAAGGAAAAACAATAATCTTTTTTTTCCTCTGCTCATCTTAGTTTTACTGGCTAGAGCCTTATAAATTAGACTACCAGAAAGATTAACAGAGAGAAAGCATAGACATTTTATCTGGTAATTAAAAAAAAAGATCTATTTATTTATTTGAAAGGCAGAGTTAGAGAGAGAAAGAGAGAGAGAAAGAGAGAGAGAGAGAGATTCCATTCACCGGTTCTCTCCCCCAAATGGCCACAACAGCCAGGGCTGGGTAAGGCTGAAGCCAAGAGCCAGGGCTTCTTCCTTAGCTCCCATGTGGGTGCAGGGCCCCAAAGACTTGGGTCATCATCTGCTGCTTTCCCAGCCATATTAGCAGGGATTAGAAGTGGAGCAGCTGGGACTCCAACTGGTGCTCACTTGGGATGCTGGTGGTGTTGCAGGTGGAGGCTTAACCTGTTAAACCATACGTCAGCCCCTATCTAGTAATTATTAACATGTGCATGGGAGTCTTCATGAGGCAAATCAAGACTTTGCCAAACAGCAGTTAGAGCTGAAAGCTTACACCAGGTTGGACAAAGATTAGAAAATTGATAAACTATGAAACCAGGAAAATAAAAAGAGTCTGGGGATAGGGCAGTCAGTTGTAGAAGAGCAGCTGGAAGGTAAGGGTTAGTGTAGCAGGGCTGGCATGTGCAGATCTCTCCCAGCCTTTACTCCCTGTCTCTGGTGGTGAGAATGCCTGCTTCCTGTTGGCACTGGAGGGCACCTTTCTGATGGGTGCTGTCCTTCCAGGAAGAGGAAGGAAGGTCTGGGTACCCGTCTTGCATCTGCTGGCTTTCTGGTGTCTTTTACTCAAAACACTTGAGAGCCCAAATGGCATGGTTAGGGGTGTCATACAGTCTGTCGCCCTACTGGTGATGCAGTGTGTGTTAAGCATGGTCTTAATGCCCTTGATGGCTATACTAGCTATACTAACGTGCTGTGTTAGTATTAACTTGAATCCTCTAACTGTAGGTGGTAGATACACTTATTCCCATTTTGACAGATGAGGAAGCTGAAGAGAACAGAGGCTGAGAACCTGGCTTAAAGGCACGATATATGTGTGGCACAGGTCTAGGCAGTCTAATTCCAGAATGTACCGTGCCGCCTTCAATAATTTTGTGATAGCTTTTTGTCTGGTTCCCATTGTGTAGTTACATAAGGATCAGATGACGTATGTTAATCTTTATATTCATCAGAATGTGAGTTAGCCATCAAGAAAGTCTAACTGGTAAAAGCGTATCTTTGTATTACTACTATCATGCTTCGGAGGAAGAGAAATTTTTGGCCAATGCTTCTCCCTGCTATTGTGTGTTAAAAGCCAGGAGTTGGCAGAGATCAACTCTTCCTAACCTAAAAAGGAAGTGCTAGTGTAGTTGCCTGCTGATTCAGTGTTGGTTTCATACCATCAGACAGAACTACAATAACAGCCTCAAAGTGCAAAAATAGTGCAGTCACATGAGCCGTCAACGGTCATCTTTAAAAACAGAATTGTAAAACTCATGAAGTAGAGGTTAGTCTCATTTTCTGGCTGAAAAGAGGAGATATTGGTAGAGACGGGTGATTTCTGTTGTGCCTCCTGTAATTTTAGAGAACTGGCATTTGTCATAATCTAAGGAAGGAGCTCATTTGTGCTATTTTATTTTATAAGACATGATCAAATTTGACAGCAATTCTCAGAAGATCTTTCTTGGAGTCTAGAAGGTAGGTGTCAGAATTGTTTTCTTAACCAAAACTTGTGGCTTTTGTTTGTATTTTCCCTAGGGCTAGTATGACTTTGAAAAACTGTATTAGTAGCTAAACTTATCCAACACTTAATTTATCAGCTCTGTTCCAAAAGCTTTACATGAATTGACTCCTTCAGTACTTACCATGAACTTAGGAAGTTCTTGGTGCTGTTATCTATCCTATTTTAGAGCTACAGAAACAGGTACAGAGAGGCCAAGTAAGTGACCCAGCGAGACCCAGTGAGTGAGTCTCTAGACTTTTAGCTTCTAAGCAGTAAGCTCTATTGGCCCAGCATCCCGAGGTGCAAGACATGTAAAACAACATTAAGATGTTCATTATCTTTTTTTCTTATTTTTAAAAAGCTACCACATTTTTCTTCCTTTTAAGAATAATGATGGCTCACCAAGTAACAGAGCCAGGCTCAGCTTTGTGTGTGTGTGTGTGTGTTTAATCAGCCCAGGCCCCTGCATACCAGGTATAACCATTTAGGCCGATGGTCACCATCACCTTGAAGATGAAGTACAACCCCATTAGCTCTACGTGCAAATCCCTTCCTGAACTGCTCCCATCCTGCCCCCGCTCTCCTCTCCTGCCTCTCCCTCCATCCTCTGTGGTGCATCTCAACACACTGGTCACTCGGAAATGTTGCGATGCCCAAATCTCCTATGCTCTTTGGTAACTACCCAAGTTTGCTCACTATGTTCTCTTCTCCTTTCTATGAAAACTCCGTGAAGCCTTCCCTGACTCTATGTCCCATTGTCCTTGCTCAGTCAAGGACTTTCCACGCTGCTGCAGGTGCAGCCGTCTCTTTCCAGTCCATTGCAGGTTCCTTGAGGACATGAGCTGTGCTTTCCTCACCAAATGCTACCTAAGAGTCAAATAAAAGAGATGAAGTAGTGAGGATAGGGGAAGATTATGGAATGACGTGAGGTTATTTATTCCGTTAATGTTTGACTTTATTATCCTGTCTCAGGAGTATATGGCTGATTTTGGAACATAAACCATGCAGTGTGACCTGCTTTCTTCATGACCAGGAATTAAATGTTCATAGATTATGACAGTTTCAACCATGGTATTCATGAAACATGCAACAGTGAAATAGAAAACTACCTTGTGCTGGTGGTTCCTGTAAGTAGTATGGCTGGCTGTTGGGCACTGGAGATCTGGTGTTTGGCCTGGGGAGAGGAGCAGCTCTCAAACTGGCCAGGTTTTCTGCAGTGCAGATAAATTTTATTATTTATTCAATAAAAAAATTTAACATAGAAATTGAACATACTTACGGGGCACCCTGTGATTTAGTACATGCATGCATTATATAATGTGGAGCCAGGGTAAATACATCTGTATCCTCAAACTTAACATTTCTTTATAGTAAAAACGTTCAAACTCCCATTTTCTAGTTTTTTCTCCTTCATAGGAAATATACGGTCTCTGAATATTGTTTATTATCTCCCTAATGTGCAGTGGAACTCTAGAACTTCTTACTCCTATCCAATTATAACTTAGTACCCACCCATCAGCCTTTCCTCAACCCTCCTTCCCCACTTGTCTCCCAGCCCCTGGGAACTGCCATTATACTTTCTAACTTCTGTGGGTGTCAACCTATTTTTTTAAGACTCCACATTGAGTGAGATCATGCAGTGCTTGTCTTTCTGTCTTTGGTGTATTTTGCTTAATGTAATTCAGTAATGATCTCCAGTTCCTGTTTGTTGCAAATGACCAGACTTCATAATTGTTAATGGCCAAGTAGTATTCCATGGTGTGCATGTACCACATTTTCCTTAGCCACTCACCCGTGGGGGGCACTCAGGTTGTTTCCATTTCCTCACTGTTGTGAGTAGTGCTGCGCCAAACATGGGAGTGCAGGTGTCTCTTCCGAAGGCTGATTTCAGTTCTCTTGGATGTATGCACAGCAGTGGGATTGCTGGATACATGGAGTTCTGTTTTCAGTGTTTTTTCCTAAATGTTTGTTTATTTTTATGTATTTGAAAGGCAACACAAGAGAGAGTGTGAGTGCAAGATTGATCATTTGTCTGTCAGTTTACTCCCCCAAATTCTCTTTCTCTCTCTTAGAAATTTATTTATTCATTTGAAAGTCAGAGTTGCAGAGAGAGAGTTGAGAAAGAAAGAAAGAGGGAGAGAGAGAAAGAGAGGGAGAGAGGGAGAGAGAGACAACAAGAGCTTCCATCTGTTGATTCGCTCCCCAAATGACTGCAATAGTCAGGACTGGGCCCAGGCTGAAGCCAGGAGCCAGGGGCTTCTTCTGGGTCTCCCATGTAGGTTGCAGAGGCCCAAATACTTGAGTCATCTCTTGCTGCTTTTCCCAGGCTATTAGCAGGGAGCTGTATCGGGAGTGGAGCAGCTGGGACATGAACCAGTGCTCATATGGGATGCTGGCGTTGCAGATGGTGGCTTTACCAGCTATACCACAATGCCGGCTCCATTTCCCCAGATTCTCACACAGCAGCCAGGTCATCTTCCACATGGGTGTCAAGGACTCAAGTACTTGAACCTTCATCTGCTATCTCCAAGGATGCACATTAGCAAGAAGCTGGACACAAAAACAGAGTCAGAACTCAGTTCCAGGTACTCCGATAATAGGATGCAGGCATTACAAGTGGTGGCTTACCTTGCTGTTCCACAACACCTGGCCCTGATTTTAGTGTTTTGAGGACCTTTCATACTGTTGCCCATGATGACTGTACTAACTTATATTCTCATCAACAGTGCATGGGAGTTCCCTTTTTCTCCACATATTACTTGTCATCTTTGTCTTTTCGATAACACCTAGTGTAACTGGAGTGATGTGAATAGCTAGCTCATTGTGGTTTTGCTTTGCATTTCTCTGATGATTAGTGATGTTGAGCTTATTTTTCATGTACTTGTTGGCCATCTGTATGTCTTCCTTTGAGAAATTTCTGTTTATCTATTTCCATTTTAATTTTTTAAAAGTTTATTTTTGGGGCTGGTGCTGTGGCGCAGCAGGTTAAGCCATGGCCTATAGTGCCAGCATCATATATGGGTGTTGGTTTGAGCCTCTGCTGCTCCATTTCCAATCTAGCTCTCTGGTAATGTGCCTGGGAAAGCACTGGAAGATGGCCCAAATGTTTGGGCCTCTGTACCCACTTGGGAGACCTGGAGGAAGCTCTTGGCTCCTGGCTTCAGCCTGGTCCAATACTGGTTGTTGCAGCCATTTGGGGAGTGAATCAGCAGATGGATGAAAGACAGAGAAAGGTGGGGTGAGAGAGATAGATCCTCCATCCACTAGTTCATTCCCCAGGTACTTGCAGTAGCCAGGTCAGAACCACTGAGCCAGGCTGAAGCAAGGAGCCAAGAACTCCGTCCGGGTCTGCAATATGGGTGGCAGGGGCCCAAGCACTTGCGCCATCTTGTGCTGCTTTCCCAGAAGCATTATTAGGAGCAGGGTTGAAAATGGAGTGGGTGGGATTTGAACTTGGTGTTCCAGTACAGGGTGTGGGCATCTCAAGTGGTGGTCTAGCCTGCTATGTTATAATGCCTGCCCCCAACTGCTCATTAAAAAAAAGTGTTTATTTTAAAGGCATGGTGGGGGGTGGGGGTGGGGGATGAATGAATGCTCCCATCTGCTGGTTTACTTCCCAAATGCAAGCTGAAGTCATTTTTGTCCTTGGTGAGAGTAAAGGTCTATTTTCATTCTTTTGGGCAGAAACCCAACTTCTTTGAGCCATCAGCTTCTACATCCAAGTTGTGCTTTGGCAGGAATATGGGATTAGGAGTGGAACTGGGAATCAAACCCAGGCACTCTGATGTAGTGTGTGGGCATCCCAAGTCTATCTTAACTGCTAGGTCAAACTCCTGTACCTACTACTCATTTTTTTTTTTTTTTACGACTTATGGATTACAATGGCTTCCCCCCCATACCGTCCCTCCCACCCACAACCCTCCCCTTTCCCACTCCCTCTCCCCTTCCATTCACATCAAGATTCATTTTCGATTATCTTAATATACAGAAGATCAGCTTAGTATCCTACTACTCATTTTTAAAAAAAATTTTTTGCTATTGACTTGAGTCATATATTCTGATTATTAACCCCCCTGCAGACTTATAACTTGTAAATAGAATATTCTTCATTCTGTTGATTTCTTCCTTTGCTGTGCAGGAGATATTTAGTTTGATGAAATCCTATTTATCCATTTTTGCATTTGTTTGTGTACTTTTTGGTTCTGATCCAAAAATTCTTTCCCCATTTCACTGTCCTGAAGCATTTCCTCTAAATTTCTTCTAGTAATTTCAAAGTTTCAGGTCTTGGGGGCTGGCATTGTGGCATAGTGGGTAAAACTGGCGACGTCAGCATCCCATATGGGCACTGGTTTTGAATCATGGCTGCTCCACTTTCATTCCAGCTCCCTGCACCTGGAAAAGCAGCACAAGATGACTGTGCTCCTGTGCCCTCGTGGGAAACTCAAATAAAGCTCCTAGATCCTGGTGTCTACTTGGGGATTGAACAAGTGGATAGTAGATCTCTCTTTCCCTGTATATGTGGGTCTACATCTAGGGTCTGTATTCTGTTTGTCTATTGTATCTATCTACTTTTATGCTAATACTATGCTTTTTAAAAATTTATTTGAAAGTTAGAGTTACACAGAGAGAGAAGGAGAGGCAGAGAGAGAGAGAAAGAGGTCTTCCATCAGCTAGTTCACTCCCCAGATGGCTGCAATGGCCGGAGCTGTGCTGATCCAAAGCCAGGAGCCAGGAGCTTCCTCTGGGTCTTCCCATGTGGGTGCAGGGGCCCAAGGACTTGGGCCATCTTCCACTGCTTTCCCAGGCCATAGCAGAGAACTGATCTGAAGTGGAGGAGCTGGGACACGAACCGGCGCCCATATGGGATACTGGCACTGCAGGTGGTGGCTTTACCCGCTATACCACAGCGACGGCCCCAATACTATGCTATTTTAATCATGGTAGCTTTGTAATATATTTTAAAATTAGGTAGGTAGTATAATGCTTCCCACTTTGTTCTTTTTGCTCAAGACTGCTTTGGCTTTTGGGATCTTTTGTGGTTCTATACAAATTTTAAGTGTTGGGGACAGCGCCGTGGCTCACTTGGTTAATCCTCTGCCTGCGGTGCTGTCATCCCATATGGGCGCTGGGTTCTAGTCCTGGTTGCCCCTCTTCCAGTCCGGCTCTCTGCTGTAGCGCAGGAGGGCAGTGGAGGATGGCCCAAGTCCTTGGGCCCCTGTTCCCACATGGGAGACCAGGAAGAAGCACCTGGCTCCTGGCTTTGGATTGGCGTAGTTCTGGCCGTAGTGGCCATTTGGGGGGTGAACCAATGGAAGGAAGACCTTTCTCTCTTTCTTTCTCACTGTCTAACACTGTCAAATAAAAACTAAAATAAAATAAACAAATTTTAAGTGTTATTTTTATTTCTATGAAAAACGTCATCTGTATTTTGGTAGAGATTGCCTGGAATCTGATTCTTCCAAGTCATGAACTTGTTGTATCTTTCCATTTGTTTGTGTCCTCTTCAATTTCTTTATTCAGTTTTAATCTTAGATATCTTTCATCTCTTTTGTTAAATGTATTCCTAGGTATTGCCCTCTTGATTTCTTTTTCAGATAATTTGCTATTGGTGTGTAACAACACTATTGATTTTTATAAATTGGCTTTGTATCCTGCAACTTCACTGAATCTGTTGATTAGTTCTAATAGCTTTTTGGTGGAATCTCTGGTGTTTTCTTTTCTTTTTTTTTAAGATTTATTTATTTATTTGAACATCCAGAGTTACACACAGAGAGAAGGAGAGGCAGAGAGAGAGAGAGAGAAAGGTCTTCCATCCGCTGGTTCACTCTCCAATTGGCTGCAATGGCCATAGCTGTATTAATCCCAAGCCAGGAGCCAGGAGAAAGGAGCTTTTTCCAGGTCTCCCATGCAGGTGCAGGAGCTCAGGCACTTGAGCTATCTTCTACTGCCTTCCCAGGCCATAGCAGAGAGCTGGATTAGAAGTAGAGCAGCCGGGACTGGAACTGGTGCCCATATGGGATGCTGGCACTGCAGGCAGTGGCTTTATTCACTATGCCACAGCTCTGGCCCCTGGTGTTTTCTATATATAAGATCCATATCATATGTTAACAATGGTAATTTGACTTCTTCTTTTCTAATTTGGATGCTCCTATTTCTTTCTCTTGCTTAATTGCTCTGGATAGGGCTTGCAATATCATGCTGAAGAAAAGTGGTAAAATGGACATTTCACCTTGTCTTGTTCCAGATGTTAGAAAACCTACAGCTTTCCCTGTTCAGTGTGATGCTGGCTTGTAACATATGGCCTTATGTTGAGGTATAGTCCTTCTATACCTAATTTGTTCAAAGTTCTTTTTTTATTATCATGAAGGAATGTGAAATTTTACCAAATGCCCTTTCTGCATGTATTGAAATGATCGTATGATATTTGTCTTTCATTCTGTTGATGTGGTGGATCATGTGTATTGATTTACATATGCGGAACCATCCTTGCATACAATGTGGATTAGTTTTAATACAGTCTTGTAAGGGTAATTGTAGTAGCAAATGCAAATGAAGGGAATGAATAGTTTAATTATGGCCTCCAGCTGTGATAGCCAGTAAAGAAGATAGCAATGCAGCTTAGAGTCTGTATCTTCTTCCTTTCCCCTTGGTCAATTTGTTTAACCTTAGTGCTTCATTTACCCTGCTGTGAAACGCAGATGCTACCTAGCCCATTACTTCATTGGGATCAGTGGTTCTGCATTTAATGCTGGGGCACTTTGAATTTGGTGGGAGGAATGGTGGTAACGTGGCTCCTAAGAGCAGTTGTGAACATGTCGGGACTATTGCTTCCTTATAGGTTCTGTTTCCTTATACATTCTGCAGAGGATAGCTTCACTAGTAGCAGTCAAGAAATGTGCCCAGCTCTGTTTTTCCACCTGTTTATATGGACTCTTTCTGTAGTTGCAGAAAAAAATGTTTCTAAGTAGGCCTACCCACAACTTTGATCAGGATTTTAAAAAGTTCAATGAGAAATATTTTTTAACCTTTTATTATGGAATATTTTAAATATACTCAAGAACAGACGGAATGATAGTACAGTGAACCCCATTTACCTGCCACCCAGACAAATAACCCTGGGCCATTTCCTCTATCTCCAAGATACACAGTGAGTCCCTCCCATTGCCTTTGTCTTATAGAAGACACATCTTCTTTAAAAAGATGTATTTGTTTATTTGAAAGTAGAACACAAGAAAGAGAGAGAGAGAGAGAGAGAGAGAGAGAGAGATCTTCCACCTATTGGTTCATTCTCAAATGGCTGAGACTGTCACATCTGAGCCAGGCTGAAGCCAGGAGCCGGGAATTCCATCCAGGTCTCCCACGTGGGTGGCAGGGGCTCAGGTAGTTGATCATCTCCCCAGGTGTATTGCAGGAAGCTGAATCAGAAGTGGAGCAGCTGGAACTAGAGCTGACATTCTGATAGGGGATGCCAGTGGCACAGTGGTGGCTTAACCCACTGCATCACAGTACTGACCTCGGAAGTCATATCATTTCTTTCACATCTCTGAAAGTCAAGAAGTCCCGGCTTAATCTGAACTGTGATCCTATCTGAATTTCTACTTAAACAGAACTTCCTTGATGCCATCAGACATGCAGTCAGAAGAAATTGGTTAAAAATAATTTTATGTTTGGAACCTTTCCAATTGGTAGATTATATTACAAAAGTTCCCTGTACATTGGTCATTTGCAACACCAGTTGCTCCCCTAGAAATCATGGGACAAGCAGTCCTGGCAACTGTTGGACCCACAGAAACCCATGGCATACATAATGCGGCAGTTTTGTGTGTTTCTCTTTGAGAACCTTCTAGAGACCTGGCTGTAAAACACACATTTTCTTTCTTTTGCTGCTGCTTTTATGTGATCCCTTCGTGTGTCCCCTTGATCACTCCCCAGCATTCTCACCCCTGTCTGCTCGTGCTGTCCCCCCTCAATCAAACAAAGGGAATTTACTGGAAAAACCCAAAGGAGGATGTTGCTGTCTTGGCGGCAGCAAGCCGACCAGGGAAGCTGCAGATTTGGCCATTGTGTGTTTGGTTTACCAGTGGCTGCCACTCTCCACCTGTCCCGGATATTACATTTTCTGCCTTGACCTTTTGGCTGTTTGTAACTCTCACCCGCCAGCAACTCAGGAAGCTTAGCTCCCCCAGGTTTCTCTTGATAAGAGGTGGTGTTTATGTGATTCTAGTTATTTCTGCTGTCATGAAGACATGCAATTTTATTTTTAAAAAGCCCTGGCCGGCGCCGCGGCTCACTAGGCTAATCCTCCGCCTAGCAGCGCTGGCACACCGGGTTCTAGTCCTGGTCAGGGCGCCGGATTCTGCCCCGGTTGCCCCTCTTCCAAGCCAGCTCTCTGCTGTGGCCAGGGAGTGCAGTGGAGGATGGCCCAAGTCCTTGGGCCCTGCACTCCATGGGAGACCAGGATAAGTACCTGGCTCCTGCCATCGGATCAGTGTGGCGCACCGGCTGCAGCGCGCCGGCCGCGGCGGCCATTGGAGGGTGAACCAACGTCAAAGGAAGACCTTTCTCTCTGTCCCTCTTTCTCTCACTGTCCACTCTGCCTGTAAAAAAAAAAAAAAAAAAAAAAAAAAAAAAAGCCCTGCACATGTGAAGTATCTCCTGAAGAGTCTTAGAACACACACATGCACACATACACACACTCAAACATACACACATGGACACACACGTACTCTCAAACACAAACACATGCACACGCTGAGGTACACAGGCACACAGCTACTACAAAAGCAAAATTCTACTAGGCAATGTTAACCATAAAAACCCAAGAACTCAAGCTGAGGCTAAAGAGCCTTTTTTCTATTTCTATTTCTTTTTCTTTTCTTTCTTTTTTTTTTTTTTTAAGCAAAGGTATTTGCAGGGGGACACCCAAGGATTACCATCTCCTGTGGTTGAGGAGGAGTCCCTGACAGGGGTTGGCTCTGTCTCTGAGAGTTATAGTGGGATAGTTACTGTGGTAATTGGAGATTGACAGGACATTTGTGGAGAGGTGGTGTCACGGTGCTTTTAGGAAGGTTTCAACACATTGATGTGTGGAAAGCTGTGGGAGAGTCCCAGGTGAATGAATGGTGCCATTGTGAGTGTTAACCTGTGGTCATCTTTGCTATTGGAATCTGAGTTAAGGCAGACACTCTGATTTCGTCTATTTAAGTTCACCTGAGAGAGCCATTGTGGACCCTTGGTGCTGGTTTCGGAGCCCGACTTCCACCACTGGGTTCCATGCGCATTCTCAGTCCCTGGGAGACCCCTTGCAGCACTAAAGGCTGAGAATGTGTGTAGGGGGCAGGTCTGTCTCCAGAAGCCAAATGCCGCGTGAAAATCTGGTTTTTTATCTTTGCACTTTCTGTATCTTGTCAGTAGAGGATTGGAACTTGATGGCAGCAAGTAGGGGTTTGGGATTTGTTCTGGAATGCTTGTCTCACAGGAGAGGGATTCAGAGTCATGATGTAAATACTGGAAAGGATTTTTACTGAATGTATATCCGTGGGTCAAATCTTGTGTGTAGGCCGGCGCCACGGCTCAATAGGCTAATCCTCCGCCTGTGGCACTGGCACCCGGGTTCTAGTCCCGGTTGGGCGCTGGATTCTGTCCCAGTTGCTCCTCTTCCAGTCCAGCTCTCTGCTGTGGCCCAGGAATGCAGTGGAGGATGGCCCAGGTCCTTGGGCCCTGCACCCGCAAGGGAGACCAGGAGGAAGCACCTGGCTGCTCCTGGCTTTGGATCGGCGCAACGCGCCAGCTGTAGCAGCCATTTAGGGGGTGAACCAATGGAAGGAAGACCTTTCTCTCTTTCTCTCTCACTGTCTAACTCTGCCTGTCAAAAAAAAAAAAATCTTGTGTGTTAGTTAATAATTCCAGTGTTGTTGTTGTTTTTTTTTTAAAAGATTTATTTATTTGAAAGGCAGAGAGAGAAAGAGAGAGAGAGAGAGAGAAAGTCTTCCATCTGCAGGTTCACTTCCCAAATGACCGCAATAGCTGGGGCTGGGCTGATCTGAAGCTAGAATCACCAGGAGCTTCTTCTGGGTCTTCCATGTGGTGCAGAGGCCAAGGGCTTGGACCATCTTCTGCTGCTTTTCCAGGCCACAGCAGAGAGCTGGATCGGAAATGGAGCATCCAGAACTTGAACCTGTGTCCGTGTGGGAAGCCATCACTGCAGGTGGCGGCTTTACCCACTATGCCACAGCACTGGCCTCTAAATTTTAATTCCATTAGTTTTTTGGAGTTCCCTCTGACAGTGATGGGTTGAAAATAATGAAATCCAAATAAAGTTAGAATTAGAAATAAGTGGGTGACTTAATCCAGGGTTGCTCAACTGTCAGCCATTGTGTGTACTATACATATGATTTTCTCACTGTTTATTTAGTGTTTTCCTTTAAATATTTTAATATTCTTTATTTTTTAAGACTTATTTATTTGAAAGTTAGAGTTACAGAGAGAGGGTATCTGCATTAGCAGGATGCCAGAGACAGGAGCAGAGATGGGAACTGGTCCAAAGCACTCTCCCGTATGGTATGTGGGCATCCCAACCAGTGTCTTAACCACTAAGGCAAATGCCTATCCCAGTGACCAAGATTGGAATTAGATACAGAATTAGAATTTCAAGCCTGAGTTCTTAAGTACCACCTAAGTGACTTAATACCACTTATCTATATATAAACCTAAGCTGAATGGAAATGTCTTGTGCGTATAGCTCTTATAGCACTATATGACAGAAGTAAGTTCACAAGTTAAATGCAAAGAAATCTGTACAACAAATAAGATGACATGAACATTACTTGGGTGTGATGGCTGGGATGGAATCCAGTTGGGTAGTTCCTTTGGCATCCATGACTGTGCTGGCCCCACTGTCACTTCCAACTATGGGGAACCTGTGTGCACTCTGCTGGCCTCTTCTTTGGCCTCATTCCGCACCGCCAAGGTGTTTCACACTTGGTCAGGCTCTGTTCTTTCTCTTTCAGTCACAACAGTTAAAACACCACAATTACAAGCTCAAAAACAGACTGCTGATTTGACATGTTTAGTGATAAGGTCCCATCCAGAAAATGCAGGCTGTACCTGCGCATGTGTATATAAAGTATTATTGAGGAGGGCTGAAATAGCAAATTAAGAAGACGAAATTTAAAAATTCCTGCAGTCCTTACTCAACACACAGTGGCACCAAAGCTTGTGGCTAACCTTCATTGCATCCCCTTGTGACAATTCACTTGTGATGTAACTTGTGAGCTTGCTTGGTCCTTCATTTGGCCATATTCATCAAAGTGCCAGGATTGAGATAAAAATACACAAAATCAGCCAGCACCGCGGCTCACTAGGCTAATCCTCCACCTGCAGCGCCGGCACCCCGGGTTCTAGTCCTGGTTGGGGTGTCGGATTCTGTCCCGGTTGCTCTTTTTCCATTCCAGCTCTCTGCTGTGGCCCGGGAGTGCAGTGGAGGATGTCCCAAGTCCTTGGGCCCTGCACCCGCAAGGGAGACCAGGAGGAAGCACCTGGCTCCTGGCTTCGGATTGGTGCAGTGCCGGCTGTAGCGGCCATTTGGGGGGTGAACCAATGGAAGGAAGACCTTTCTCTCTGTCTCTCTCTCTCACTGTCTAACTCTGCCTGTCAAAAAAAAAAAAAATACACAAAATCCTTTGCACTCAGGAATTTATAACTAGACATTGCCAAGGTTAAGTTACAAAGAGGAACGATGATATTTACAGTGAATGTTCCCACAGACCAACAGGAAAAGGCTAAAGAGTGGGAGAAAGTGCACGAGGCCAGACGTTAAAAGAGCTCATGGCTCTGCCAGTAAGTCTGGGTCCTTTATCCCTTCCAAACCTTTTCCTCCTTAGCCCTGCCTAGCCTCTCGGGATACCCGGAGCTGTGGCTAGAATAGGGTGCGACTGTGTAGATTGGGAACAGCAGAATTGTCTTAGTCTATACAGAAAGTGCTAAACACTTCTGAGTTCTAGCCCCATGTTTTCAACCCCCTCCAAACATCTCCACACCTGCTGTGTTAAGTCATTGCTTCCAGCCATGCCCCCTCAGATCTGACTGCCCTCTGTGTTTCCTGTCAAGGACTTTGACACCGGTGGCCACTGGTCACACAAATTCAAGTAATCTGAGCCTCCCCAACACCTTCTCCACTGTTTAAAAATTGTTATTTATTTATTTGAGAAGCAGAAAGAAAAAGAGAGTGACTGAGAGAGAGAACAAGTGCACTCCCCTAACTGCTGGCTCACTCCCCAGTGCCTCCAATGCATGAAACCAGGAACCAGAGGCTCACCCAGGTCTCCCACATGGGTGGCAGGAACCCAGTTACTTGAGCCATCACTTCTGTCTCCCAGGGTCTACATTAGCAGAAGCTGGAGCAAGGAGCCAGAGCCAGGTATCACATCCAGGTTCTCCGGTGATGTGGGACTCGGGCAGCTTACCTGCTAGGCCAGGTGCCCACCCCTCCATCTCCACTGCTAATTCCCATATCTTAGTGGTCACACAGTTTTCCTGCTTTTCTCCCCCTACTTGCTGCCCCTGGCTTGATTCAGAACCTCGTTATCTCTCATCGGAACTAATGCATCAGTCACCTAGGTAACCCCCCCCCCGGCTCCACCCATTCTTCATACTGCCACTAGTGGGCTTTTCCAAAGCATCCTTCAGTACAGCTCCCCCCCCCCCCGCCCCCATTCCTCACTCAAACCTGCCAGGATGAACCCAAACTCCTAAGTTGACTGTGGAAGCGTCTTCCCCATTTGGCCTCACCCTTACACTTCCCTGAGCCACCCTGAGCTGCAGCCACAGTGAGCGCCTTTCTGTGTCCCAGATACTCCGCACTTCTTGTTTTTTGTGGCCTGGAATGCTCTTCACTTTCTCTACAGGAAAACTTCTACTTACCCTTTGAAAACCAAATAAAAAATGTCACATCCTCCCTGAAACTGCCCCAACTTCTTCTGGCCCCATCACCTCCCCACTCTGCCGTGAGAGCACATTTGTTTATCACTATGAGGTTATGACTTCTCACTTCTTCCCCTGCCACCCACCAAATGATTGGGAAATACTCTCTGGCCCTCTTTGCATGACTTGGAGCTCCAGCACACAGCATAGTGCATGGAGCCTGGCTGATGGCTGCTCAGCATTTGCTGGCAGCATAGTTAAATAATGAAAGGACAACTTAGATTTGAACCCCTATCTGTTAGTTTCATATGAAGAGATATGGATAAGTAAGTCCAAATAATGGCTTAGTACTTTAGGGAATCGTATCTCAGGAAGCATGAACTTAGGGGGCAAGTCCTTTGGAATGTAAGTCATTCCAAATCTCCCTGTATAGATTCACCCACATCTGAGAGCTGCTCCAGTAGCCAGGGTAGATGGCCAGTGGAGCTGGGCATTTTGGAAGCAGAGCACATCCTACAGCTTCAAGTCTAGGGAGTTGGCAGGGGAGAAATGTCGGGGTGAACTCTGTGATGTCAGCAGTGGTTTCCTCCAGATCTGGGGAACTGAGGGCCATTTGATTTTCTTTGTGCTGTTAGTATTATCTAAGGTTTCTGTAATGAACATGTATGACTTGTTAGTAGGATGGTATTCTGTGATCCCTTCTGCCTGCTAGCTGGTACAGGCCCTGGGAGCAGCAGAGTGGGGGCCATGGCAGAGCAGACTGCGTGCCATGCACCAGGTGCTGTGCAAGCTGGCCCCTGCTCACTTTCCCATGTCATCTCCTGTACTTTCTGTTTTTACTATATAATATATATACTATATGTGTGTATATATATATATATATATCTATCTTTTTATTTAGTAGCTGCTTGCAGACCTTGTACTGTGGGCCACACAGTATTATAAGCACTTTGCAAATTTGAGGGGGTGTTCAGAAAGTTCATGGAAAATGTGTTATGGAAAAACTATGCATGGAATTCATTCATTTTTTTGCATCAAATTAGACTTAGCTTTAGCTTTTAATTCCATTTTCCCCAAACTTTCTTTTAAAAACACTTTGCACAGTTTATTTAATTATTTATGAAACAGGGACAGAGAGAGTGATAGAGGTAGAGGGACACGCAGAGCACTCTGTAGTTCATTCCCCAAGTACTTGCAACAGCTGGGGTGGGGTTGGGGCCAAAGCCAGGAGCAAGGAATGCAGTCTAGGGCTCCCACATGGGTGGCAAGAAGCCAACCACTTGAACCATCACTGCCACCTCCCAGAATCTGTGGTAGCAGAAAGCAGAAATCCTGAGGCAGCTCTGAGAATGGAGCCCGGGCACCCTGATGTGAGACCTCACCGGCGGCTTCAGTACTGGGCCGAATGCCCACCACCCACAAACTTTTTGAAGTACTCCCACATGAACTCATTTGATTCTCACAGCAAACCTGTGAAATAGATAGCATTATTACTCCCACTTCACAGATGAAACTGTTTATTTGCATGTGTTATTATGTTGGGATCTCTACTATCCTTTTGTGAAATGTGAGCCCCAGTTCTCAGTGCTCTCTTCACACTCCCTGGAGAGGAACCCCAGGGTGACCCAGAGTCTGGGTCGCTGAGTGAGAAGGGAGCGTTGGCACTCCTGAACCACAGCTCAGAGAGATTGCTGGGTTTGGTCACTGGTGTTTGGAGAGCAGCTTTAGCTGACCGTGAGGTGGGAGGCAGATGGCAGATGGTGGTTATCGAGTGAGTGGGTGGGTGGGAAGGAAGTGGATGTTGAGGGTGCAAACAGCTCTTTTGTGCGGGGAGGAGAGGAGTGGGGCAGTAGCAGGGCCGGAAGGGCGGTGCTTGGTCAGAGTGGGGAAGCCTGAATGTGTCTGTGCGTGGGAGAAGTAATTCTTAGATAAGGACGCCTCTCTCCCTCTGCTGGCTGAAGCCCAGTCTTCCTTCAGCATGGCCCCCTTGGGGTGGGGACTCCATGGAGCCTCTCACACCCTTGCAGCTGGGACACCCATGTGTTTGGTGGGCTTTGGGGTCAGTTGAGATCCTTGAGCTGCAGAGTGTGGAGAGTAGGGTGCACCTGCAGGGATACTGTGGTTGTGGTGGTGGTGGGGATGGAGTAACATCTGTGAAGTGCAAGCAGTGGTCTGTCTCCACGTTAGTGTCTCCTTGACCTTCTCTTCAGAGATTGGGTGAAAGGGAAGACAGAAGGGCCAAATCTTAAGAGGTCTTTTGAGCTGGGGGAAGAATGAAGGTGGGGTGTGCCCCCCAGGATGGCTGCTGTCTGGCCCCCAAGGCAGGGAGGGAGATTGTCCATTGAGGCGAGGGGAATGGGCAGGGTTTGTTGTTGCGAAGGGCCTGGTACTTTCTATGGAGGCCACCACGTTCTCTCCACTAGAGATACCAAAAGACCTGAAGAGCAGCAGCGAGGGCCTGGCTGGGAGAGAGGACAGGATTGGAGCAGGGTGCAAATGGACTAGGGAAAGGACGGGCAAACTAGGGTCTGGAAAACATGCCAAGAGGATATACATTCATGTGTGTGAGACACAGGTGGTGGTGGGAGAGGGGGAGAGGGAGAGAATGGAGGAGAGAGAGAAATAGAAATAGAGAGAAGGCACTGGTGAAATGGCAGCCAGAGTCCTGTTGGGGTAGGGGCTGCTGATAGCCAGAGAGTGGGCAGGTGTCCCAGTCTCATGGAGACAGTGGGGATGCAGAGTGGGTTCCTGGGAGCAGGAAAGGTTGCCAGTATTAGCAGAAGCAGTCGGGGACAGCCGAGTCACCCTAAGCGCCACAGTGTTCTCATCTCCCTGCTTCTCCTCCTGCTCTCTACTGCGTGCATACCTAGCAAGTGAAAAGCAACCCTGGTCACTGTCCAGCTTTTAGTGTGGAACGTTTTCAGTTCATCTTATTCGGCAAATACTTTGTAATTAGTAATTTTTATGGGTGCATCATGTCACCTTTGCACAGACTGCTTTGTGTTGTTTTGAATAGATGCTCAGGTGTGAGATTACTGCGCTCAAGGGTGACAGTGACTTTGGGGAGAAGGATCTTGCTGTCCCTGAGTTCATTGCTGCAGGCACATCTGCATTGAGCAGGGAGGAGAGGAGAGCGTTTGTGTGAGTAGCCTAAGTCACCTGCGTGACTGAGCTCTCTGAGTGCTGTCTCTCCTGGGAAAATAGAGCTGCCTGGAGTTTGCGACGGTGATTGAGTGAACGGAGCTTTCATTGGTTTGGTCTTTGATGCTGTCTCTAGAGGGGCTCTCATCAAGAAGTTGAAGCAGGTTCTGTCTGGGAGGGGAAGGCAGCAGTGAAAGGGAGTCTGTTTGTGTCCTAGACGTTTGAGGACAAGGACAGAAAAGTTTCCTCTTGAGAAACCGAAGGACTGAATTTTGATTAAAGTTCATCACAGTGCTAAGTGTTTTGGATAATTTTAACAGTTAAAAGGAGACAATGGGGGCCGGGGCTGTGGCGCAGTAGGTTAATCCACTTGCGGCCCTGGAATCCCACAGGGCACCAGTTCTGGTCCCGGCTGCTCATCCTCTGATCCAGCTCTCTGCTGTGGCCTGGGAAAGCAGTAGAAGATGTCCTAGGCACTTGGGCCCCTGCACCCTCATGGGAGATCTGGAAGAAGCTCCTGGCTCCTGGCTTCAAATTGGCGCAGCTCTGGCCATTGCAGCCATTTGGGCAGTGAACCAGCAGATGGAAGACCTTTCTCTGTCTCTCCCTCTTACTCTCTGTAACTCTACCTTGCAAATAAATAAAACCTTAAAAAAAAAAAAAAGGAGACATGATTAGATAATTATTTAGGAAATTTGTGATTTAATAACTTCATTAACACATATTAGTGCTATTAACATTGTTTTTGATATCAGCCATGGTTTGTAATGCTCCCCCCCTTTTTTTCTTTTAACAGAAAAAATACAGAAAAGGATTTATTGATATTTCCAAAATCAAATGTGTGGAAATAGTGAAGAATGATGACGCTGTCATTCCCTGTCAAAATAAGTATCCATTTCAGGTGAGCTGGCAGCTTTAATCATGTTTGCTGTTTGACATCAGTTTCCTGACATCCTTTGGCGACTGCTTTTTGGGTTTATTTGCCACTTTGATAATAATTGCTTTTTCCTGTGAATAGCTTAAATCTTTGGTGAAATGTGGGCTCATTCATATTTTGATCTGTTAAGACTCTGCTAATGGTCCCAAGTGTTTCAACTCCAGATCTTATTCTCCACTGTTCAGACTTGTCAGGGAGCAGTTAGGATAAGCAGTAGAGGCTGAGGCCAGGTGCAGTGGGGTGAAGTTTTCCCCATGACTTTGAGGAGCTGAGTAAGGGCAGCAGCGAGTTCCTCTCAAGCAGAAATGAGATGACAAAGCTATGTATGTTGAAAAAATATACTAAGCATTATATATTGATTAAACTGTGCTTTTTAAAGGGTAATCCTGTAATTTCATTTTTTCCCCTCAGAATGATCCTGTCACATAAGGAGGGGCCATGTCATAGCATTCTCATTGATGCCTCTGAGGAAACTGAGGCTCCCAAATGCTGAATGGGTTATGCAGTGCCACTTTGTGAATTTAAAGCATGCACGTTCCCAAGGAGGATAAAGTGTGGCATCCGGGCCTGTGCACCTGGCAGGTGGACCCATGCTGTGACAACTCAGGCAGCACAGGGACCCCCTGCAGCAGCAAATCCCCCTCTTCTCTGGTGGAGGACGTTTTGATGTTTTCCAGTGAGCAGTGAACGTCCCAAGTGAAAGTCGCCTTTCACCCAGCTGTGGTCTCACCACGTCCTGAGGGGAAGGTTGCAGAACTATTTCTCAATGTAATGTCCCCGTGCTGTTCTGTGGTTTTTCATGGGTACCATGAGATTATCTACCACATTTGAAACGAACGTGTACTGGGTTGGGAAATGAAGATGACCTGGAAGCCGTGAGCTACAGTATCAGAGTTTTAGAATGGTGTCTGCATTATTCTCCACTACAGGGCTGCTACATGGAGGGAGGAAGGCTTGCGTGTCATTTCCTTCCCTGCATCCCTTTCTTTTTATCTGCATTTTTCTATTTGAGGAGCAGAGCGAGCCAAGTGCTCACAGGGGCAACCCTGGCTTCAAGTCATTTAGCATCCCGTGTCCTTCTCCTCTTCTGAAAACTGGGAACTGAGGGCTGTGAGATGTTTTGGGGGCTGGCAGGCAGTTGTGAGGAGCTACATGTCTCTTGATCTGGGACCGAGATTTTTTTCCCCAGGGAAAGGGATCTACGTTGCAAACTTTGGATTTTTTTTTTTAATTTATTTTATTTATTTGAAAGACTTACAGAGAGAGGTAGAGACAGAGAGAGAGGTCTTCCATCCACTGGTTCACTCCCCAGATGGCTGCAATGGCCGGAGCTGCACCAAGCCAAAGCCAAGAGCCAGGAGCTTCCTCCGGGTCTCCCATGTGGGTGCAGGGGCCCAAGGACTTGGACCATCTTCTACTGCTATCCCAGGTCATAGCAGAGAGCTGGATTGGAAGAGGAGCAGCTGGTACTAGAACTGGCATCCATATGGGATGCTGGCACTTCAGGCCAGGGCGTTAACCCGCTGTGCCACAGCGCCAGCCCATGGCTTGGTTTTAAGAATGATGATGGGAGGCTGGTGCTGGGTGTAGTAGATTAAACCACTGCCTGCAGTGCCGGCATCCCATATGGGTTCTGGTTCAAGTCCCAGCTGCTCCACTTCCAATCCAGCTCCCTGCTAACGGCCTAGGAAAGCAGTGGAAGATGGCCCAAGTGCCTGCCCCTGCACTCATGTGGGAGACCTGGAAAAAGCTCCTAGTTCCTGGTTTTGGACCAGCTCAGCTCCAGCTGTTATGGCCATACGGGGAGTGAACCAGTGGATGAAAGATTGATCTCTCTGTCTCTGTAACTCTGCTTTTCAATTAAATAAATAAATAAATTTTTTTTAAAGAATGATGATAAAAATAGAATAGAAAGCATTCCATCCTTGAACTACTGTAAATTGTTGAGATGAATAAATGTACGAACAATTAACAAAGATTCACTACCCCTAGAACTGCCCAAGAACTACTAAAGGAAGTTTCACCACTACTGGTGGCCAGTCATTTGGCACAGCAGTTAAGACACTGCTTGGGATGCCCACTCCCATATTAAAAGTGCCTGGGTTTGAATTCCAGCTCTGGCTCCTGATTCCAGCTTCCTGTTAATGCAAACCCTAGGAGGCAGCAGTGATGCCTTAAGTAACTGGGCTCCTGCCACAAAGGTCGGAGACCTAGATTGTGTCCCCAGCTGTTGGCTTCAGCCTCAACTATTGCAGGCATTTTGGGCATGAACTATTGGATAGGAGTGCTGTCTGTCTCTCTGCCTTGCATATACATTTAACAAAATTTTAAATTGCATCCAGTTCAGGTGCAAGATGAAAAAGTAAAAGTAGAAGTAGACATTTTCAAAAGGGGGTTGCTTCCTCTTGCAGCATGTTGTAGCCCTGGGACAGGCTGGAGGGACCTGGCAGGAAGAGGACCACCTGCCTATAGGATACCTGCTCATTGCTTCCTAGGATGAGTCCTGTCTGATGGCAGCTGGGAGTTTCCCCGAAGGGTGTCCTGTCTTTCCTGGGTTTTAAATCCAGATCTGCCTGTCTATCTAATGTTGGGATGGGGAACATCTGACTCACAGGCTGTAGGAAGCCTGTGAAATCACTTGGTGTGGCCCTGCCAAGATAACCTCAGGTGGGACTCAAAATTCAATACATCTGCAGCAGTCTAATGTTTAAGTTGATAATTTTGCGTGGCCCACAGATGGTGTTATAAATATCTAAATGGCCCTTGGCAGAAAAAGTGTTCTCCAACCCTGACAAATCCTTCCTTCCTTCCTTCCTTCCTTCCTTCCTTCCTTCCTTCCTTCCTTCAGTAGAGTTACAGAGAGAGAGAGAGGGAGAGAAAGGGAGAGAGGGAGAGACACAGAGAAAAAGAGAATGCTCAATTTGTTGGTTCACTCCCTAAATGGCCGCAACAGCTGGAGGTAGGCTGATCCAAAGCCAGGTGCCAAGAGCTTCTTTAGGGTCTCCCACATGGGTTCAAGTGCCCAAGCACTTGGGCCATCTTCCACTGCTTTCTCAAGTGCATTACCAGGGAGCTGGATCGGAAGTGAAACATCTGGAACTTGAACTGGCACCCATATGGGATGCAGCATCCCAGGCAGTGGTTTTACCCATTGTGCCACAATGCTGGCCCCCTTCTTCTTCTATACCACAACTATCATTAAAAGTCTGTTGAGGGGCTGGCACTGTGGCGCAGTGGGTTAAAGCCCTGGCCTGAAGCGCCGGCATCCCATATGGGCTCTGGCTCTAGTCCTGGCTGCTCCTCTTCTGATCTAGCTCTCTGCTATGGCTTGGGAAAGCAGTAGAAGATGGCCCAGGTGCTTGGGCCCCTGCACCCACATGGGAGACCAGGAAGAAGCTCCTGGCTCCTGAATTCAGATCGGTGCAGCTCCGGCTGTTGCGGTCATCTGGGGGGTGAACCAGCAGATGGAAGACTCTCTCTCTCTCTCCCTCTCTCTCCCTCTCTCTCCCTCTCTCTGCCTCTCCCTCTCCCTCTCCCTCCCCCTCCCCCCCTTCCTCTCCCTCTCCCTGTCTCTGTCTCTGTCTCTCTCTGTAACTCTTTCAAGTAAATAAAATAAATCTTTAAAAAAAAAGTCTGTTGAGAGCTGGGCATTTGGCCTAGTTGTTAAGATGCCTGCATCTCACATTGGAGTGCCTAGATATTATCCCTGGCTCCTGTTCCTGATTCCCATTTCCTGTTAATGCAGACCTGAGAGGCAGCAGGTGGATGCTTCTTTGAGTAACCCATGTGGGAGACCTGGATTGAGTTCCTAGTTCCTGGCTTTGGCCTGGCCCAGCCCTGGCTATTGCTGACATTTGAGGGATGAACCACTGGGGATAGGAGGTGTGTTTGTGTTTGTGTGTGTGTGTGTGTGTGTGTGTATGTGTTTCTTTCTCACCATCTCTCAAACAACAAAGTCTACTGAATAGATAAATGAGTGAGCAAAGACTTAAAGAGGAGGGAGGCTCACAACTAACTATCCGTGAGGGAGAGGCTTCCTCCTGCTGGAAATGGCTTCTGCCACAGCCTCTGCTGTGGAGGGTGACTCGCGACACACGAGAAACCTGGCTCCCCAGATCTACCCTGCCGTGGGAGCTGTCCACACGGATGCCCGAGGAGGGGGCCTACATGAATGACCTGGGGTTTGCTGAGGGAAAGACACGAGCCCTGAATATCTCTTCTTGCCTTCTAAACTACCTGAGATGCTGATTTGTTATTTGGGTTTAGGATGGGGTTTTCTAGAAACTTACTGGAGAAACCAGTGTCCCAAGTTAGCTAAGTAATACATCAAAACTGAGTTGGTGTTGGTTTTTGTTTTATTAGCTAATCTTGAACAAGATTTAACAAAATTACAAGCTCATGGTACAGACAGGAGGTGAGTTTGGAGAGTAGGTTAGGCTGTGTGGAGCTTGGAAAGGCAGATTCTAGGAGAGTCAGGGGCAGCATAGGAGAAACCCCATGAATAAGAGAAGCCTTCGGGGATCAAGCAGATCCCACTCCCGTGACTGAACCTCACCCGCTTTGCTTTTCTCTTATGGAAAGTGAGGCTTCTAGCCACTAATACACACCTGGGCTGTTACCCAGATTAAAAGAGGCCATGTGTATAAAATGCTTAGACCAGAGTAGGCACTTGGTAAATAAAATTATTATAATAGTTTGTAATAAAGTAAATTATTCTTATAATACACCTGAAAGCCCAACTGTAGCAGTTTTTTTCCAGATACCTCTGTCAATTCAGAATGACTGTTTCATGGTGCATTTTAAACTCATTCCTCCATACAGAGTTGGTTGCATGGGAAAACCTGGGTGAGGTGTGAAAGTCACATAGAGAATGAAGAAACTTATCTCCCACATCTGCTCTTCTTTATCTCTCTGATACTGTGTCTCCTGTCCTATCTGGTAATTAGGTATTTCTAAACATATTTCGAAAACAGGTTTGACGTTTGGTTCATTTTTGTGTCCTGCAAAATTAGTTTCTCAGGCTTCATTTTGTTATTAATATGAAATATGGAGAAAAATAAGACCATTGAGTTGACCATGAGAGGCGACCTCTACAACAGTTGCCATGGTGGAGAGCTTGGGCTCTGGAATGAGAGTCCTGGCTTTCTATGCCACCAGCCCGTGATGAATGACAGGTCCGCAGCACAACATGAGGGGATGCATTTGCATTGCCTGCTGTGTGAGTGGCGCCCCCTGCAGTTACAGTGGAGTGAAGGGCCTGTGGATGTGCCTCACACTCCTCATTTGTAAAATGGAAAGGCTGATCTCTGGGCGGTAGGATTGAGTGAATGTCTGTAAGGCACATACCCCAGGCTTGCTAGAGGTCTCACTGCAGTCAGTGACAGTGGCACTGACAGTGGAGTGATGCCGAATGAGAAGTCCACTCATTTCAAATTGTCTTGAAAAATACTGGCTGAGAATAATCCCTGTTACCACCAATATGTTTAAGGAATTTTAGTTAATTGGGTTGAAAGCAATACTGAGGTTAATGAAGCAGCCTGGCCCCTGGATATTTTTTTCCCAAAACAGAGTCTTGCAAAATGTGTGTCCTTCTTGATGTGGAAACAAAGGAATAAGTGTGCTTTTTTAAGAAAGGGCCTGCACTGTGGTACAGCGGGTTAACGCCCTGGCCTGAAGCACTGGCATCCATGTGGGTTAGAGTCCCGGCTGCTCCACTTCCAATCCAGCTCTCTGCTATGGCCTGGGAAAGCAGTAGAAGATGGCCCAAGTCCTTGGGCCCCTGCACCTGCATGGAAGACCCAGAAGAAGTTCCTGGCTCCGGGCTTTGGATCGGCCCAGCTCTGGCTGTTGCAGCCAATTGGGGAGTGAACCATTGGATGGAAGACTTTCTCTCTCTCTCTCTGCCTCTCCTCTCTCTGTGTAACTCTGACTTTCAAATAAATAAATAAATCTTTTTTTTTTTTTTTTTTTTTTTTTTTGTTAAAGAAAGGCAGTTAGGTTCTTTGGGTCTGAAGTAGTTGACTGTTACTCAGACATTCAGGAATTATATATTGGTGCCTGTGGTACCAAGGGCTCTGGGCAAGACAGAAATGCTGTGTCTAAATATTTCTCATTGAGTTCTTCTTTTATTTTAGGTTGTCCACGATGCAAATACACTTTACATTTTTGCACCTAGTGCCCATAGCAGGGACCAGTGGGTGAAGAAATTAAAAGAAGGTAAAGCTCATATAAATGAAAGATTAATGTGTTCATAATTTTAGGAGATATAACATTGCCATCACTATCACAGAAATGTAGCTAGTGTAATTCTTGCATTTATAATCTCCTAACATGGAGTGACTTTCTTCAAGGATATTCTGTTACTATAAATGATACCAACATGCTAAAGATAACTTCCCTTTTGAAAATGTAATTCTTGGGGCTGGTGTTGTGATGTGGTGCATAAGGCTGCCACCTGCGATACCGGCAATCCCATTTGGGCATGGTTCGAGTCCCTGCTGTTCTACTTCTGACCCAGTTCCCTGCTAATGGCTTGGAAAAAGCAGCGGAGGATGGTCCAAGCATTTGGTCCTCTGCCATCCACATGGGAGACCCAGATGAACATCCTGGCTTCATACTGGCCCAGCCCTAGCTGTTGAAGCCCTCTGGGGAGTAAAATACTAGGTGGAAGAACCCTCTCTCTGTAACTGGGAAGTTCAAAATAAATAAATAAATAACTCTTTAAAAAAAAGTAATAAAATCTGAGTCTTCCTACTGGCATATAGGTAGCTTTTAAGAAAAGCCTGATTCTTGGGACTGGTGCTGTGGCGCAACGGGTTAACGCCCTGGCCTGAAATGCCGGCATCCCATATGGGCGCCGGTTCGAGTCCTGGTTGCTCCACTTCCGATCCAGCTCCCTGCTATGGCCTGGGAAAGCAGTAGAAGATGGCCCAAGTCCTTGGGCCCCTGCACCCATGTGGGAGACCTGGAGGAAGCTCCAGGCTCCTGGCTTCGGATTGGCACATCTCCAGCTATTGTGGCCAATTGGGGAGTGAACCATCGGAAGACCTTTCTCTCTCTCTCTCTCTCTCTCTGCCTCTCCTCTCTCTGTGTAACTCTGACTTTCAAATAAATAAATAAATATTTAAAAAAGAAAAGAAAAGCCTGCTTCCATTGAAGTGTAATATATCTGAAAGTGGTAACACATGGACTTTCGTGAGAACACAATTCTGTATTTTCTAGGAAATTGCCTGTGTTGTCAACATTTGGTGTAGATGGGTTGATGTATACCTCAGTGGTTATATGGGTGATTACTTTTGCACAATGCTTATCACTTCTACAGAAAAAATGGTGGTGGAGCAACTTTTACATTGATCCATCATGATGTAGCAGCAGTCACTTCTGCTAAAAAGGGTGTTTCACCAAACACAGGAAGAGAAAGAGAATCATTTGGCTTTTACTGCAGAGTCCTATGATGTTGAAGTATTCTTATGATAAACAGGGCATCCAAGGAATAAGTAATGTAGTCTCTAATCATTACTATATCTGTGAATTACAGAAATAAAGAACAACAATAATATTATGATTAAATATCATCCTAAATTCTGGGCAGACGGAAGCTATCAGTGTTGCAGACAAACTGAAAAACTAGCTCCTGGATGTGAAAAATACAACCTTTTTGAAAGTAGTGAGTATTCATCTTCTATAATTGTACTCAGAACGAGCGTGTTACTAGCATGATGGGAAAGTGAAATGATTTTGATCAAGTATATCATACTTTGTATTATGATGTTAATGTAGGGTAGATAAGAATAGTTATATTTGATTAGCAGTGGGACCTGGTTGTGGAATCAAAATGTCTTCTTTGGGGAGTTACAGTGTTGAAACCTGTTAAAAAGGAACCTGTTAACAGCATGAGCCTAATATGGCACTGTCGGCAGCTCTTCTCCAACGTTTCTGTGTTCTCTTCCCAGACGTGTAGCTAGAAACCTCCTAGAATAGTGCCTCTACAGTCTGAGTAGGGCTGTTCTCATTCTGATGGGGCTTGGCAATTTGGGTTTTACTAGAGGCTTGGCAATTTGGGTTTTACTAGCGGCTTCCTAATTTGACAGAGGTGTCATGATGATGCCACCATGTAAATGATCAGATGAATCAATATTTTGACACCTAAGACCCTTATTCTAAATCCTGGAAGTGAGAGGCCCTTAGTCACAGGCCAAACACGTTTCAGATTGTTGATGCTCTGAGAGACCGCTCAGAATAATTGGGTAGGCTGTACTTCTCTTTTCCTACTCATGCCATGCAAAGTGCCTCACCTGCCAGGCAGGGCTGGTCAAGCTTCTGGCTGTGAGCAGAATGGTCATTCAGCAGGGTGCGTCTCTGTGCCGGAGGCTGGACCAGACGACCTTCTTGGTCCATGTAGCCCTCAGTTCTTTTTTTTTTTTAATTTTTTTTTTTTTTTTTTGATAGGCAGAGTGGACAGTGAGAGAGAGAGACAGAGAGAAAGGTCTTCCTTTTGCCATTGGTTCACCCTCCAATGGCCGCCGCGGCCGGCGCGCTGTGCCCGGCGCACCGCGCTGATCCGATGGCAGGAGCCAGGAGCCAGGTGCTTTTCCTGGTCTCCCATGGGGTGCAGGGCCCAAGCACCTGGGCCATCCTCCACTGCACTCCCTGGCCACAGCAGAGGGCTGGCCTGGAAGAGGGGCAACTGGGACAGAATCCGGCACCCCGACCGGGACTAGAACCCGGTGTGCCGGCGCCGCTAGGCGGAGGATTAGCCTAGTGAGCCGCGGCACCGGCCCATGTAGCCCTCAGTTCTATGGGGCCTGGCCTCCTGATTCTCCTGGCATGTCTTGACATTAATTCTGCACATTAAGGAGAAGGATTCACATCTTCAAGGCTGTTATTGTTTCAATTTTTTAAGATTTGGCAGTAGTTAATGCACACAGACTGGTCTGCTCTAAGAAGAGACCCCAAAATTACAATGACTTAAACTAGAGAGAAATTTATTTCAGTCCCAGGTAGGAGCCCAGTGGCATATGGCTGGTAGGGTGGTCTTGCAAGTGGTTCTGGGGATCACTCCAGCTCTCAGTCTTTCTCTTCTGGGTAGCAGAAAGAGGGAAAGAAACCACAGGCCCACAGGAAGGCCTTTCAGGGACTTGATACGTAGTTGGCAACCCAGGGCAGCGATAGTGGCACAGCAGGTTAAGCCACCACATGCGATGCCTGCATCCCATAACAGATTGCTCATGGTCCAACTCCATTTCTGCTTCCAATGGAGCTTCCTGCTAGTGCCCACCCTGGAAACCAGCAAACTAGCCCAGCCTTGGCTGTTGTGGGCGTTTAAAAATAAAATCAACTTAAAAAATAAAAATAATGCAACCCATTTGTACATAGAGGCCTTTTTAAAAAATATATTTATTTATTTGAAAGACAGAATTATAGAGAAGCAGAGGCAGAGAGAGAGAGAGGTCTTCCATCCACTGGTTCACTCCCCAAATGGCTGTAACAGCCAGAGCTGGGCCGACCCGACCCAGGAGCCAGAAGCCTCCTCCAGGTCTACTGTGAGTGCAGGGGCCCAAGGACTTGGGCCATCTTCCACTGCTTTCCCAGGCCATAGTGGAGAGCTAGATCAGAAGTGGAGCAGCCAGGACTTGAACCAGCGCCCATGTGTGATGCTGGTACTATAGGTGGCAGCCCTACCTGCTACACCACTGCGCCAGCCCCACATAGAGGCCTTTGATTAGAATTTGGTTCCTTGCCCACACCTAGCTGAGAACTGCCATCATTAGCAGGGTAGCTGTGAGCCAGCCAAAACTCTAGGAAACAGAGGAAAGGGCAGACTGCCTTATTAATTTCTCCGTTGTTGTCATTAGATCAACTTACTGCTTCACACAGCAAACAATATTGAAGGTGTATGCAGTGGAAGGGAAATGAAGAGTATGGTGTGGCCCTAATCCCCATGGCATTTTTAGTCTGTTCAGAAAGGCAGAAATACAACCAGCTGTGAAAGCAGGTTTTATTTCGGTTCTAGAATTGTGATAAGAGCAACATGCCGTCAATCAGAGTGAGTTTCTTATCTATGTGTTAATTGCCACTTTTTCTTAAAACTATCAGTGTCTTTCTCAGTTCATAGTAAATGGCATTTTAACCCGTTTTTGTTGTTGGCATTTTCAGGTATAAGAAAAGCACTACCTCCAGCACCAGAAACAAAGAAGGTAAGTGGTCATTAACTTGTGAGTGTCTGGTCTTTACATTTGAAGACTTCAAGCCATTAAGTTTGGGGAGCATTTGTGGCTTATTAAGTGTATTGATATTCATTCATGTGGCCCTATTTCTCCACAGGACTGTTCCAGAACAGATGTACTCTGGCCTATTTGGATTTTTCTTGGTGTCAAATAACATCAATTTAATTGTATCAGATCTTATCACTGGGGGTCTTGTTATTGTCTGGCATTTTGCCTGTGTGAGGGTACTTCAAAAAGTTTCTGGAAGGTGGAATTAAAAGATAAGTTTATTTTGGTATAAAAAATTTGAAATTCATGCATTTTTAAGATAATATGAATTTTAGGAGCCAGTGTTGTGGTAGTGTGGCGTAAGCTGCTGCCTCTGATGCCAGGATCCTATATGGGTGCTGGTTCGAGTTCCGGCTGCCCTGCTTCCTATCAGCTCACTGCTAATGTGCCTGGGAAAGCAGAGAAAGATGGCTCAAGTACTTGGACAGCTGCCACTCACATGAAAGACCTGGATGAAGTTCCAGGCTCCTGGTTTCAACCTGGCCCAGCCCGTACTTTTGCAGCCATTTGGGGAGTGAACCAGTGGATGGACAATCTGTGTGTCTGTCTGTCTCTCTCCTTCTCTCCCTATAACTCTGCTTTTCAAATACATAAAATAAATATATATTAAAAATGCATTTCCACGAACTTTTGAAGATCTATTGTATTCATGAATTTCAAACTTTTTTTTGGCACCAAAACCAACTTATCTTTAAATTCTGTTGGTCCGTGAACTCTTGAAGTCCGCCTTTGGCTGGAAGAGTTGGATGAGAGGTGTGGGACTTTAACAGAATATTTCAGTCTGGAGACCATGCTGTGACAGAGGAATGACTTCTGTGCTTTCGTGATCTGCCTTTGACAAGTGGGTGTGGTGGAAAAAGCCTGCGTCTTGGGCCCCATCAGAATCTGATCTCTCGTGACTCCGATATGAATGGCTTTGGGTGTGTTGCTTAAAGCACTCCTTACCTCAGTTGTAAGATGGGGCTTATAATACTCTGCATCATGGGAGCAGTAGTCAGAATAAACAGAAGCATGGTAGGTCCCCAGCACAGGCCTTACCCACTGTGCAGGTCCCCGGCACAGGCCTTGCCCACTGTTGGCACAAAGAAGTACAAGTTCTTTTGAGCGGGAAGAGCCTTGGTGTGAGGGCTTTGCTCCACTGAAGGCCATTTGAACGGTGGGCCTTCCTTTAGTTCCTACTTGCATCTTACCCTTGTCTTCCCCCTGACGCTGAGTGAATCCCTTTAACGTGTGAAGCAGGTGTTGCTCCTCTCCTGCATTCTGGCCTCGCGAGAAATCCAGTAGCATCCACATCATGGGACACTCGCGGGATTAGACGAGCTGACCTCTATTAGAGTTGAGGCTTCTGCTTTCTTCTTTTTTATTGATGTGAGCAGACCCCCTTGGCGATCTACTCCGTGGCCGGTTTCCAAGAGGAGACTAAACTTTCAGCTGTTGTCTTCTTTGTTTAGCGGAGGCCTCCCCCACCAGTTCCGCCTGAAGAAGAAGATAACGGAGAGGAAATCGTTGTGGCGATGTATGATTTCTATGCGACGGAAGCACATGATCTGCGCCTAGAGAGAGGCCAGGAGTACATCATCCTAGAGAAGAACGATGTTCATTGGTGGAGAGCGAGAGATAAATACGGGTCAGTGCTCCCTGTCTGTGTGACACGCAACAGGTGGGGGAGTGCTGGGTGAAAGGAGGAAGAGCTGTAACTGTCACCTAATCAGACCAGTCCAGGCGGCCGTAGCTGGAAGCACGTGTTATTACTCTGCATTCTGGACAAGTTGATCAGTCACTTCTTTCCAGAAGTTAGAACATTTTAAAAAATTTATTTATTTGAGGCTGGCACTGTGGCACAGCAGGTTAATGCCCTGGCCTGAAGCACCAGTATCCCATATGGGCTCCGGTTCAAGACCCAGCTGCTCCTCTTCCAATCCAGCTCTCTGCTATGGCCTGGGAAAGCAGTGGAAGATGACCCAAGTCCTTGGGCCCCTGCACCCATGTGGGAGACCTGGAGGAAGCTCCTGGCTCCTGGCTCCTGGCTTTGAATCAGCACAGCTCTGGCCATTGCAGCCAATTGGGGAGTGAACCATCGGATGGGAGATCTCTCTCTCTCTCTTCCTCTCCTCTCTCTTTGTAACTCAGACTTTCAAATAAATAAATTAAAAAAATTATTTATTTGAGAGGTAGAGCTCCAGATAGAGGGAAAGACAGAAAAGTCCTCTACCCACTGGTTCACTCCCCAAATGGCTGCAATGGCCAGAGCTGGGCAAGGAGCCAGGAACTTCTTGCAGGTCTCCCACATGGGTGCAGAGGCCCAGGTACTTGGGCCATCTTCCACTGCTTTCCCAGGTCATAGCAGAGAGCTGGATCAGAAGAGAAGCAGCCAGGACACAAATCGGCACCCATGTAGGATGCCAGCCCCACACGCAGAGGTTTAGCCTACTATGCCATAGCATCGGCCCCCAGAAGTTAAATTATTTTGCACTGCTGTCTTTCTCATCCATTATATGTTTGATTAGACTATTTTGATCTTGGAGGAGATTACCATTTTATGTTTGTGCCCCCTGTAGTAAGTAATCTTAGAGTTTTTAAAGAAGTAGCCTATTGTAATTTGCTTCTTGGAATCTCTCTCCATATATGAGGATGTATGTGTCTGTGTGTATATAAAGTCCTCACTGCCTCTCTTGGCCAGTCACTGTATAAGATTTTCATTTTTAACTTTGTAATGTAAAACATTTCTAACATTCACAAAAGTACAGATAGTGTGATATAGCCTCTTGTCACCTGACTTTAAAAATCAATATTTTAATAATATTTTGAAAAAATTGTACTTACCTATTTTATTTGAAAGGTATAGAGCCAGAGACAGAGAGGTCTTCCATCAGCTGTTTTGCTACTCAAATGCCGGTGACAACTGGGGCTGCGTTAGGCGGAAAGAAGCTGGGAGCCCAGAAATTCTGGGCCTCGCACTTGAGTGGCAGGAACTCAAATGCTTGAACAATTACTTGCTGTTTCCCAGAGTGTGCATTAGCAGAAAGCTGGAATTGGAAGTGGAGCAGGGACTCAAACCCAAATGCTCCAGTATGGGATGCAAGCCCAAGCAGCATCCAGGCTACTTAAACTCAGGTAGTCACATAATTTCACTCTGAAGTATAACTGTCAAAGGATTTCTTAAAAAAAAAAAAAAAACCTCATGTCATTACCATACTGAATCATTAAAAATAAAAAGCTGTTTGTAGATATTTGACAGATATATATATTTTTAAGATTTATTTATTTATTTGAAAGTCAGAGTTACAGAGAGGCAGTTGTAGAGAAAGAGAAGGTTTTCCATCTGCTGAATAACTCCCCAGATGGCCACAATGGCCAGAGTTGCGTCTATCTGAAGCCAGGAATCAGGGGCTTCTTTGGGGTCTCCCACATGGGTGCAGGGGCCCAAGGACTTGGGCCATTTTCTATGCTTTCCCAGGCTATAGCAGAGAGCTGGATTGGAAGTGGAGCAGCTGGGACTTGAACCGGCACCCATATGGGATGCCAGCACTGCAAGCTGTGCCACAGTCCTGGCCCTGATGGATATGTTTTGATAATGGCGTGGAAGGTGAGGTTGGAATTTAGGGATCCATGCCAGACTGTGGCAGTGCATGGAAAGCTGTCTCTGGGGCTGTCCCCTTCCCTCTCCCCTCCTGCCCTGGCTCCATCTCTTATGCACTATGTGGATCTTCTAGCCTGTACATCTGGGCTCTGTGCACATTGCTTGAAAAAGCCATCCCTTGGGCCTTGGTGGAAGGAAGTAAGCATGGCTAGCCAACACAGTTTGTTTTTTGGAAGATATACTAAGGGGGAAGGCCCATGTGGACCTTAGAAATGGCCAAGGGATAATGGGGTGACAGTTACCCAGGTGATGTTCTAAAAAGTGGGCTGAGGGAACATGGGCCTTGGCAGAGCTCTCAAAAATATGGGATTGGGGCCAGCTCCATGGCATAGTGGGCTAAGCCTCTGCCTGTGATGCCAGCGTCCCATCCAGATGCCGGTTCCAGTCCTGGCTGCTCCTATTCCAACCCAGCTCTCTGCTATGGCCCGGGAAAGCAGCAGAGGATGGCCCAAGTGCTTGGGCCCTACACCCACATGGAGACCCGGAAGAAGCACCAGGCTCCTGGCTTCGGATTGGCCCAGCTGCAGCCATTGGGACCATTTAGGAAGTGAACCAGCAGATGGGAGACCTCTCTGTCTCTCCCTCTCTCTGTCTATAACTCTGCCTCTCAAATAAATAAATAAATATATTTTTTAAAAAAATATGGGATCAGAGCAGGGCGTCTTTTGTCCCAGGTCCAAGGATGGTACCCATGATCTAATTATTTCCTCTGATCAGCTGTAATATGTATTCTTATAGTTGGCTTGTTCAAATCAGGGTCTTCACATGGTCCACTTATGCAGTTTTGACTGATAATGTCTGTTTTGCTTCTTTTATTCTATAATGGCTCTATCCTTTTTTTTTTTTTCATTTTTGACTTATTGGTAAAACTAGTTCATTTACCCTGTAAAATGAGCCATAGTTAAATTCAGCTGAGTGCCTCCGTGTGGTGGTATCCAACATGCTTCCATGTTTTAAATGTCCTGCAAACTGGCCGTTGGATCTAGAGGCTTCAACACATGTTAGGGTGAGCGCTGGCTGTTCCCCTTTTCTTGATGCTAAGATTGCCCAGCTGCTCAGGTGTCGGCCTGATTCTTGCTTCATAAAGTTCTTCAGCAGTGTTTCCCCTCCTGATTTTGGCAACCATTAGTGATTGTTGTTTAGGTCTGTTATTTCCTAAGGGATTGTAAAATGCTAATTTTCTAATTCTGTAACTCTGTGGATATGGAAGAACTGCCTCACCAACCAGTTCATTTGGTTCTGCAGAAAAGAGAAGATAGCATCCTGATTCTTAACTGTTTCCAGCTTTCAGAACAGTAGGTTGATAAATGAACTTCCACTGGTGATAACAGTGGTAACCAGTAATTTTTTCTGGTGTTATCATCGCTGCCTGTATGTTTGGTTTCAATCCATTACAGTCACCATTCTTTTTGTGTGACTTGTTCCATGTTGGTTGAGGATCCTATTAATCTTTACTTTTGTGTTCTGACTCAGTAAAATGGCTCAGATTATTCTTGTATTTTCCCTGGAAATAACTGAAATTTTCCATTTTTTCCCCAAGGAATGCCAACTCATTTTAGGTCAAAGATGATATCTAGAGATGACAGTTACACTACTAGGATTCTAATCATTGCTGGATTTTGTCATTGCTTCTAGGTATTTTTCAGTGCAATGGAGAGGGGTGCCTGTGTGTGTGTATTTATGAGTTTTTACTAATAGTTCAAATTCGAATTTAAGATTACATTATTTTTACTCAACATTCTTATTTTATCTATGTCCATATCTATCATCTTATCAGTGTTAAAAATCTTGGCTTCTACCAATATAGTGGTACTTTATAGCAGTAGTGTGTAGAAGACTCAACTGGGGTAAAATTGAAGTTTGTTTGGCCCCACATAGATTTTTCTTAACTCACATCTCTTGAAGTATGACTCAAGTATTTACCTTTTTAGGAAGCACCCCAGATGGTACAGTGCAGAAGTCAGGGGCTAACCTTTGTGAACCTTTTCTGTTTGTTTGTTTGTTTTTAACCTTTTCTGTTTTTTTTTTTTTTTAAGGTTTATTTATTTATTTGAAAGTCAGAGTTACAGAGTTACAGAGAGAGGAGAAGTAGAGAAAGAAAGGTCTTCCATCCGATGGTTCACTCCCCAATTGGCTACAATGGCCGGAGCTGTGCCTATCCGAAGCCAGGATCCAGGAGCTTCTTCCGGGTCTCCCATGTGGGTGCAGGGTCCCAAGGACTTGGGTCATCTTCTATTGCTTTCCCAGGCCATAGCAGAGAGCTGGATTGGAAGTGGAACAGCTGGGACTAGAACTGGCACCCATATGGGATGCCAGTGCTTCAGGCCAGGGCGTTAACCCGCTACGCCACAGAGCCGGCCATGTGAACCTTTTCTGCAAGGACTTTTGAGCTATTGGAGTGCTGGATGTTTTTATCTACCACTTTAACTTTTCTGAAGGAGTTGATCCTTTAAAACATCCAAGGAAATTGTGAATTCTGGAGCAGCATTATGATAAATTGAGAAGAACACCTGACCTAGTCACAAGTCCAGAGTGCAAGTTCTGGCCCTGTTGCGAGGTAGCTTTGGGACCTTGGGAAAGCACATTAATCTTTCTGAGCCTTGGTTTCCCTATGAGAAAATGGGTACAATGATGCCTGACTACCTTAGAATTTTTTGTGAGGATCAAATATAGAAGCACTTTGTATAGAGTCAGATGATATAGCTATGTTGAAATAATGAGTCTTAATTAATGAATTAAGCTAGTCTTTCTTATAAGCTTGACAATATATTTTAGTTATTCCAGGTATTGATAATTGTCCTTTCTTTTAATAACCTCTCAGTAATTTATGTTTACACAGAGTAATTTTTTTATTTCTAGGAGTGAAGGATATATCCCAAGTAATTATGTAACAGGAAAGAAATCAAACAATTTAGATCAATATGAGTAAGTAAAAGTTCATTTTGTGAATGTGGAAAACCAGAAAATGTTTTCATTTTCCTAATAATGTAAGGCATTGTGGAGTTTAGTGTTTTAAAGTTAAAACATTTATTGTCTTTAGAAAGTAGTACCAATATATCCTTTATTGAGCTGTCCAACATGGAAAAAGATGGTGTGAATCAGTCTCTATGATGCATTTTTCCTGAAGGAACTTTGTGTGAATGGAATTACACATGCAGATAAAATTGAATTAATTTTAAACAGATCACAGCTTTGCCAACTTTGAAACACAGGCCATTGTTCATTCACTCAACATAGGAATAATTTTTCCCAGAATGGTCTTTAAAAACATCTTTTATTGTTCCTGTTTTTCTAACTAAAAGATTGTTTTTTTAAAAAATTCTTGATAATATGAAACAATGTTAATAAAAATTTCTCATGAATAAGTTAATCTCTGTCAACCTGACATTGACATGTTTTCTTTCCATCTTTTTACTGTTTTTAAGAAGATGGAATTGTGCTCTATAAATTGTTTTATATCTTTTTTCACTTGTAAGTATATTATGAGTTAGTACAAGGTGATTTCAAAAAGTTATGGAAAATAAAATTAAAAGATAACCTACTTTGATGCAACATTTTTGAAATCATGTGTGTGAGTCTTCAAAAAGTTTGTGGAAAATTAATACTATGAAAAATTCATGCATGGATTTCAAAATTGAATTAAAGACAGTAAGTTGCCATTTCCCACATGTTTGAGTCAGTAGAGTAAAAACCATTCTTCCTATGATTAAAACAGTGAAACGTTGGACATGGTTTTTCTGTTGAATGATGGAGAATATCTTAAATCAGTTATGGTGTGTGCATGCCGTAACACACAGAGCTACATTGATTTTCAAAAATGATATCAGGACAAATCCAGGTTATGATATAACCAGTATGATCTGATCATTCCCTAATAAAGCAATAAGAATGTTGGTGCGTGTGTTTTTATAAAAATATGGGTAGAAAAAACTCTGGAACTACATATATCAAAATGTTAGTGGTTGTCCTTATTGAGTTATGAGTATTTGATATTGATGAGCTATATTGCCTTATGAATCCTAATAGGAATAAAAACAATTTTTAAAAACCTGAGGCCTTAAATGTGTTTGTTCCGTTCAGATGGTACTGCAGAAATATGAACAGGAGCAAGGCAGAGCAACTCCTCAGAAGTGAAGTAAGTCTCTCAACTTGTTTCGCGGGTTTCATTGCAGTACAAATCAGTTTTCATGACTCCCTAGTAAGTGGTGTACAGATCTCTGCTTCTAAAGCCAAGATACACTGTGATCTAAATACGGGCTTTGTTTTATAAAAAATATGTAAAACAGAGGGCCGTTGTGTCGGTTTACTCAGGAGCAAAGTGCCACAAACTGAACAGCTTGAACAACACAACTGTGACCTCTCAGGGCTGCAGGGGGGAGCTGGCCAGAATCCAGGGGCCCACGGGGTTGGTTCCTTCTGAGGGCTGTAGACAGAGGATCTCTCCTAAATCTGTGACCTCAGCCTGCAGAGGGCCGTGTCTTAACATCATCTTCCCTCTCAGCGTGTCTGTCTGTCCAAATTCCACCCCTACCTTTTTTTTTTTTAAGATTTATTTATTTATTTGAAAGAGTTACACAGAGAGAGAAGGAGAGGAAGAGAGAGAAAGAAAGGTCTTCCATCCTCTGGTTCACTCTGCAATTGGCCACAATGGCTGGTGCTGCGCTGATCCGAAGCCAGGAACTTCTTTTGGGACTCCCATGTGGTTGCAGGGGCCCAAGGACTTGGGCTATCTTATACTGCTTTCCCAGGCCATAGCAGAGAGCTGGATTGAAAGTAGAGCAGCTGGGACTGGAACCAGCACCCATGTGGGATGCCAGCACTGTAGGCGGCAGCTTTACCCGCTACACCACAGCGCCGGCCTTCCCCTCCAACATTTTTTTTTTTTAAAGGTTTATTTATTTATTTGAAAGTCAGAGTTACATACACACACACACACAGAGACAGGGAGAGAGAAATCTTCCATCCACTGGACCATTCCCCACATGGTTTAATAGCCAGGGCCAGGCCAGGCCAAAGCAGGAGCCAGGAACTCCATATGGGTCTCCCATGTGGGTGGCAGGGGCCCAGGATCTTGGGCCATCCTCCACTGTCTCCCAGGTGCATCAGCAGGGAGCTGCATTGGAAGAGGAGCAGCTGGGACACAAACTGGTATCCATATGGGATGCCGGCTCTGTAGGCAGAGGCTTAGCCTACTATGCCATGGTGTCAGCCCTTACTCCCTTTTTGTGAGGGCACCAGTCACTCTGGATTAGGGCCCACCCTAATGATCTCATTTTAACTTGGTCACCTCTATAAAAATCCTATCTCCAAATAAGATCTTATTATTATTAGATTTATTTTTATTTGCTTGAAAGGCAAAGAGAGAGGGAGAGGGCTCCAGAGAGGGGAAAGAAGAGAGATAGAGAGGCTCTTCCATTCACTGCTTCATTCCCCAAATCCAGCCAGGACAGGGCCAGGCCAAAGCCAAGAGCCAAGAGCCAAGAACTCCATCTAGGTCTCCCACACAGATGGCAGAGACCCAAGCACTTGCGCCATTATCTGCTGACTTCCCAAGGGCATTAGCAGGAAGCTGGATTGGAAGTGGAGTAGCTGGGATTTGAACTGAAACTCTGATAATGGTGGCTTAACCCACTACACCTTAACTTGTATGTCACAATGCCAGTGACTAAGATCATATTCTGAAATACTGGAGGTTAGGAAACAAGCTTTTGGTTGTAAATAAAACACTTAAACCTTTAATGCTGGGTCATAGCTATATATCAGTAATGTAATCTTTCTTACTGATTTATCATTTACTAACCTTGATTTTAGTACTTGTGTTTTACCTTTTTCCTTGAGGTTTGTTTTTAAATAATTTACCTTAATATTACATCTTTTATAAATGAACTTTATTAAAATATTTAATTGTCCTTAGAAATACCTGTGCTGAGGGGGGCTTTGGCACAGCAGTTAAGTTGCTGCTTGGGATGCCTGCATCCCGTATTGGAGCCAGTGCCTGGGTTTGAGTTGCAGTTCTGTTTCTGATCCAGCTTCCTTCTAGTGTGCATCCTGGGAGGCAGCAGGTGAAGCTTAACCTCAGATTACTGCCATCCACGTGAGACCTGTGTTGAGTTATAGGCACCTAACTTTGGCTTGGTCAACTCTCACTGTAGCAGGCCTCTGGGGAGTGAACCACTGATGGAAGGTCTTTCTATGTCTCTGTCTCTCCCTAACTCTTTTCCCTTTCCCTAGCTCTCATTCCCTTTCTCACTCTTTCAAATAAAGAAAACGGAAATGCATGTGCTGAAATTCCTACACGTAGTATGGAGGGAACTACACTGGGCTAGCTAAAAGAACCTGAGTCGGCTGTGACTTTCTAGGTTATGCATGCATTGTAAGATAAGGAGATTGGATTAGAAGATGACCCCCCGCCCCGCGCCAAAAAAAAAGTTCTTCACATTTCTGATGTATTTATTCTATTCAGTAATAGTTGCCAGTCTTTAAACCCCAGGCTTTCTCACTTTATCTCTGTTAATTATCACCAGTCAAGGTTTTGTTGAACTCTTGTTTCCATTGTTCAGCTGAGAAGGCTATGGCAAATGACTTTGCCTGGCTCAGACTACAGGTGCCGGTGCCCATTCTCCATAGGATTCTTTTTTTTTTTTTTTTTTTTGACAGGCAGAGTGGACAGTGAGAGAGAGAGACAGAGAGAAAGGTCTTCCTTTTGCCATTGGTTCACCCTCCAATGGCCGCCGCGGCCAGCGCACTGCGGCCGGCGCACCGCACTGATCCGATGGCAGGAGCCAGGTACTTCTCCTGGTCTCCCATGGGGTGCAGGGCCCAAGCACTTGGGCCATCCTCCACTGCACTCCCTGGCCACAGCAGAGAGCTGGCCTGGAAGAGGGGCAACCAGGACAGAATCCAGCGCCCTGACCGGGACTAGAATCCAGTGTGCCGGCGCCGCAAGGTGGAGGATTAGCCTAGTGAGCTGCCGCGCCAGCCCATAGGATTCTTAAGTGCATTCCTGGAAGCCATACAGTGAGAGGCAACAGTAAGTGAGTGGGCAGCCAGGCAGCCTGGGATCCGAGTCATGGTTCTGCTACTTCCTAGCTGTCTGATCCTGGCACGTTACCCAGCCTTTCTGGTCCCCTTTTCCTTATCTGCGAAGTAAAGTGGAGATAAAAGTAGTGTCTATCTCATAGGACTATTTTGAATATTAAATAAATTCACACATTAGAACAAAATAATAAAGTCTTAATTAAACTACAACTTAACTTATTAAATTCTCAGTAAATAAATATAGCTCTCCTAACTTCAGCTTTCTGCTAATGTGTACCTGGGAGGCAGCAGGTGATGACTCAAGGTAATTTGATCCTTGCATTCATGTGGGAGATCTGGACTGAACCCAGCTCCCGTCTTTGGCCCAGCCCAGCCCAAGTGCTGTGGGCATTTGAGGAATGAACCAGCAGATGGGAGCTCTCTCCCTGTCTCCATGCTCTCTCTCTCTGCCTCTTAAAGAAAGAAATGATAGCAATCACCATTTTTAGCTGAGTGATTATTGCAATTATTGTCCCTAATTGTTCTTATCAGATACATTTGTGAAGCTTTGTTAATTTCATTGTCTTTCTTTTATGTGAGAATAAAATATATTTTATTTTTCAACTATTAAATGACTTTTCATCTGAAAGTCATTTACACATACGAGATTGGACATGCTGTTGTTGGAGGAGAGGTATTTGAGGTTTGGGGCTTCTATTTCCTGCTCCTCAGCTTGGAACCTGATGCAGACTCGTCCTTTTTAATCATTCAGCATTGTTTCTGGCTTTGGATTTTTTCTGCTTGCTTTACTTGTACCTCCATCTCTTTTGTCAAGAGTGACATTTAACATTGACTCCAGGGGAATTAAGGATTTGTAAATACACTTTTATAAAGAGCACTGAGATATTTACAGAAAAAAGCCATATAAATGTAAATGAAACTGAGCCAGGATTCAAAGCTTACAGCAAACATAAAAAAAAATATGATATGAAACCCAGTCTTTCAAAAATACATTTTTCTTTTCTCTTGCTTTTTATCAATGATTTATTTATTTGAAAGGCAGAGTTACAGAGAGAGAGAAAGAGAGAGCGCTTCCATCCTGTGGTTCACTCCCCAAATGACTTCAACAGCTGGGGCTGCATCAGGCTGAAGCCAGGAGCCGAGAGCTATATCCACGTCTCCCATGTGGGTGTCAAGGGCCTAAGCACTTTAGCCATCATCTGCTGCTTTCCCAGGTTCATTAGCAGGGACTTGGACCCAAAGTAGAGCAGCCAGAACTCAAACCAGTACTCACAGGTTACCAGCATTACAGGCAGCAGCTTAACCCATTGTGTCCAACGCTGGCCCCAGAAATAACATGTTTTCAGTGACTGTTGTTGAAGATGTACAGGAATTGCAGAATCTTTCCTGTTGGTTCTAGAAAGGCCCTGAGAGACGATCTGGTTGAAATGCCTCACAGTAGCTGGGAGAGGTCTTGTAGTGGTGGGGAGTCCTGTATGCTTGCTTTGGCTGGTCTCAGCCCAGTAGCACAAAGTAGAAAGTCAGGCGGATGGGAGAAACCAAAGAGCCCCAGTGGTAAGTTGTGTTTCTCCACACCAGATTTTCTAGGAAAAGAATAGAAATCATAGAATTGTAAGATTGAGTTCTTGAATCTTCTCTGGGGCACTGATTAATATCAGTCATTGTAGTAAAAAACATTTTCTTAACTTGGTTTTTAGGATAAAGAAGGTGGTTTTATGGTAAGGGACTCCAGTCAACCAGGCTTATACACAGTGTCCCTTTATACGAAGTTTGGCGGGTAAGTAATCTTTTTTTTTTTTTCAAATATAGAAGTATTTTTTGGCTGAACTTCTTATATTGTTTGTACATATTCCTAATTTTCAAAAATTATGCTGGTTTTTAGCATTAAAAAATAAAACCTAAACTTGATTTCTAAAGTTTATACTGTTTTTTTGCCTTTATATTTTCAGCAGTTTCCCCAGTCATTTTCCAGATATCATGCATTGCTTAGTGACAGCATATGTTCTGAGAAACAGGTTGTTAGGTGATTTCGCCATTGTGCGAACACCAGAGTCTGCTTACACAAACTAAGCTGCTGCGGTATCACTAGCTAATATGAACTTACAAGACCACTGTCTATTCAGGTTACCCCTGTGACGTCATTCCACAGCATGTAACAGTACTAAGAATGCTTGTAGGAACTGGAGTAACGGTCAACAAGTAATTGCTGTGTGCTGAGCAGAGTACAGGGATACAACAGTGAAGGAAGTGGGCACGGACCCTGTCCTCCAGGGTAATGGGAGTTACAGACAGGCAAACAAGCAGTTATGGTGGTAGGTGAACAAATGCTATGGCAGAAGGGTAATGTGTGTGTGTGTGTGTGTGTGTGTGTGTAGCCAGGATACGTCTGAGTTATTTATGAATGTTGTCCTAAATTACTTCCAAGCTGAGCCTGCCAAAAGTGAGGAAGGAAAAAACTGAGTGGAAGGGAAAAAGTGTTTCTGACCCAAGAAACTGCCTGGGCCCGGAGGTGAAAGAAGACATGAAGAGTTCTTGGGTGGAAAAGAGTATCACAGCTGCAATGCGGAGTTGGGGGGGGGCAGAGTGAAGGGAGGTGAGGGAAGCCCACCAGACAAAAGCAGAAGCCGATGGTGTCAGTGTTGGAACATCCTGGGAGTCATGCTGAGGGTTGTCAGCAGGAGCTGACTTGAGAAGACCTGTGTTCTAGGAAGATGTCTAAGGGGGAATTGGTACATTTGTAAGCCTAATCTGTTGACTTTCAGAGGCATAAGTACTCTAGACATTTGCAAGTTTTTGCCAACAGCAGAGACAAAAGCAGTGGCAGCCAGAAGTTATTTTAAGACTTTTAATGGTGGTTCAATGGAGTTGGTAAATGCCCTCTTATGTAGTCTCATGCAGGGGACCAAGCATGTTATCAATGACTATTCTGAACACTTCTACCTGTTAATGTGGAGGATGACTCCAAGAAGAATATAAGGAAAAATGAAGTTTGTGTTGGGAACAGAAAGGGCCAAATGGAGGGAGCCTGTGATGACCCTGCAGAGAACATTTTAAGAGTGCAGTCATATTTTACCAACTTGGCTCTAGCACATTTTGATTTTTGTTTCAGAGAAAGTTCATCAGGTTTCAGGCATTATCATATAAAGGAAACAACAACGTCTCCAAAGAAGTATTACCTAGCAGAAAAGCATGCTTTTGCTTCAATTCCTGAGATTATTGAATATCATAAGCACAATGCAGCAGGTAAGTCAGCATTAAAACCTGCTTCAAATATTAGTAAGGAAAATGATCATACATGATGAATCCTTCCTTGAGCAGCTTTAATGTGTAGCTAGATCATTGTGGAATGTGACTGATTTAAACTTATCGCATAGTAAGGAAGTACAAAAAAAAATCAGAAATACCAAGACTCATAAAAAGTGTTCACATTTCTGTGGTTTCTATCTTTGATCGTAACTAAAGTTCAGCGTATGTCCATCTCAGAGTAGTCACAGGAGCTGTCAGACAAAGCAGGATTTAGTCTTATGTTATACTGGCTTCCAAAAACTAGATTACAGATGCTTCCTGACTTATGACGGGATTACATCCCCAAGAAGGCCATCATCTGTTGAAAATGCCCTAAGTCAAAACTGCACTGAGTGCACCTGACCTATCAGCATCATCCTTGAGCAGCACAGCTCACTGTGGAGCATTGGCTGTTGCTGCTCTTGACTGGGAGCTGTAGCTGTAGCTGCTGTCTCTACCTCGCCTTGTGAGAGAATTCGGAGCCACGTTATCTCTAGCCAAGGAAGAAAAAATCCAAATCCACCCCCTTGAAATCTGGTTTCTGCTTAATGTGCATTACTTTTGAACCATCCTAAAGCTGTAAAGGAAAATCCCAACTAGAACCAGCTGTTATCAGGTCTCTTGAGTTTCCCATGACTGAGTCCCTGCCACCCTTACCATCAGCATGGGAACAAACCAAACACCAACAGACAGAAGCAGAAGCCGCATTTCAGCTCATGAAGTTTCCACAGGATGATGTAGAACTATTATTAGCTTTGACTCTTTGAAGACATACCTGAGCAGGAGAAATAGCCAAATGCCTAACTTAATATATGAAAAGTTAACTTTTGAAATTTTATAGAAGGCTGTCTTTGCAAAACTTGTTATTATTTAGTGACTCTGGTGACTTTTTTCAGCTAATGGTAGGAAGTTACTGAGCAGTAATTTACATTGTATAAAGTTTGCTAGTTGAAAGTCTACAATTCAGTAGTTTTTAGTAGGTTTGCAGAGTTGGGCCAACTGTTACCATAATCTAATTTTAAGAACATTGTTGTCATCTGCAAAAGAAATGTTGTGCCCACTAGCAGTTACCCTGTGTTTCCCTTCACCAAGCCAGCCCAAGGCAACCATTAATCTACTTTCTGCCTATATAGAATTGCCTATTCTGCACATTTCATGGAAATGGAATCACACTATGTGGTCTCTTTTGCCTGGTTTCTTTGATTCAACGTAATGTTTTTGATGTTCATCCATGCTGTAGATGTATAAATATTACACTAACCTCTCCCGTCTTTTCAATCTTCATCACAAGATTATTGAAATGATCAGGTAATATATAAGCAAACTGCAGAGAACTTGACAACCAGTAATTATATAATAAGTTCTCCCTATTGCTGAGTCACTACTCAGAGCCTAGCAAGTGTTGTGGAATGGTAAGGTTCTCAGGCTAGCATCCAAATCTACATGTGCTAGGTGGTTAGACAGGGGATCAGCCTCTCTATTTGCAAATCCATAGGCTCATCTTAACATCTACCTGTTGTGTTAGAAAGTCAGGCTTCATCTACTGATGAAAACCAAGACGCAGCCTGGATATATACAAACTGAAGGCATAATGATGTTTAGGAAAGCAACTTACTGACAATATCACTAGGGATTCTGGACAATATAAATGCCACAGAATATTTTTTTTTCCACAACGGACTTACTGAATATGTCCTTAGAAGTTGGTTTGTGGGGCTGGTGTTGTGGTGTAGCAGGTAAAGCTGTTGCCTGCGATGCCAGCATTCCATATGGACACTGGTTTGTGTCCCATCTGCTCCACTTCTGATCCATCGCCCTGCTAATGTGCTTGGGAAAGCAGCAGAGGATAGCCCAAGTGCTTAGGCCCCTGCATCCATGTGGAAGACCTGGAAGAAACTATAGGCTCCTAGCTTTGGCTTGGCCCACCCCAGCTGTTACAGTCATTTGAAGAGTGAACCAGTGGATGGAAGATCTCTGTCTCTGTCTCTCCCTCTCTTTCTGTAACTCTCCCTTTCAAATAAATAAATGAATATTTAAAAAAAGTTGATTTGTGGACTTGGAATAAAGAAAGAGTTCCTGGGGCAGATAAAAATTCTAAATTCAGGCAGCCTATTGGATAAGGTATCCAATTATTTTTATAATCCATTGTATGGATTTTGTTTCTCCCATTTTGTTTATCACTCATTAGTTGATAGAATTTGGGTTGTTCCCACATTTTGACTTTTATAAATAATGCTGCTATAAACAGTTGGGTACAAGGTTTTGCATAAAAATGTTTTCATTTCTGTTGAGTATTTACCTAGGATTGGATTTTCTGGGCCATAAGATAATTGTGTGTTGGACATTTGAGGAACTAATTCATATCACTTTATCCCACAAGGAACTTTTTCAAGTCTGTCCTTTAAAAAAAAAAAAAAGATTTTGTATGTATGTATGTATGAGAGAGAGAGTGAGAGAGAGTTTCTATCTGCTAGCTCACTCTCCAGTGGCCACACAGGTGGGGTTAGGCCAGACTGAAGTCAGGAGCCTGGAACTGCATCCTGGTCTCTCATGTGGTTGGCAGGAACTTGTACTTGAGCCATCATCTGCTGCTTCGCAGGCTCATTAGTAGGGAATTAGATTAGAAGTGGAGTAGCTGAGTTTCAACTGGCACTTGAATATGGGATGCGGGTGTTCCAGGTGACAGCTTAACCCATTGCACCACAAGGCTGGCCCCTCAAATCTCTTACCTGTTATTTTCTTTTGTGGTATTCACATTCCCTTAATTTTTTTTTCTTTTGTGTTCTTGTAGAAGTTTTATTTTTTAGCACTGTCTCACTCCATTCAGCACACATGTAATCAGTACCTACTGTGTGTCAGGAACTAGTTCAGATTTTGGGGAGCCTGTGATGGATTTGATTGACCACCTGGGTGGAGACAGATATTTTAAATGACTCTGAGATATGCTGTCATAAAGGGAATCCAGGTACCATGAGTAGAAGAAGCACTTCCCATCTCTTGCTTAGTGTAGTAAGCAACATGCTAGAAGATTGGATTGACTTCACGGATGTTCAGTAATTTATATTTCCAGTGGTTAAGGTCTTGGAGCTGATTTTTGTGGTAAGATTGCTAACATGGAGGTGCATATTTGATTCAGCAGTTAGGCTGCTGCTTGAATGCCTGTGTCCTATAAAGGAGTGCCTTGGTTTGATTTCCATTTCTGATTCTAGTTTCATGCTGAGAGGCAGCAGGTGGTGGCTCCAGTAGTTGGGCTTCTGCCACCCACGGTGGAGACCCAGATTGAGTTCCTGGCTACTGGCTGCAGGCTGGCCCAGCCCAGGCTGTTGCAGGCATTTGGGGAGTGAATGAGCAGATGAGAGATCTCTGTCTGTGCTCCTCTGACTCTCTACTTTTCCAGTAAATAAAATAAATGTAAGAAAGTATTATTAGAGGGTTAACATTGAGTTATAGCAGGTGAATGACTTTAGTTTTAAGCAGACTAGTATATACTTTTATACTTCAGCTCTCATACAGGAAAAGAACACAAAATAATAACTGTTAGAAGTCTTTTACATCCTTTCAAATATTTGAAAAGTGCAGAAGCTAGCATGTGCTGATAAATGCAGTAGAATTTAAAACAAAATGCTGTAGTATTTAAAAGCATGTAGCCGGGGCGCCGGATTCTGTCCCGGTTGCCCCTCTTCCAGGCCAGCTCTCTGCTATGGCCCGAGAGTGCAGTGGAAGATGGCCCAAGTCCTTGGGCCCTGCACCCGCATGGGAGACCAGGAGAAGCACCTGGCTCCTGCCTTCGGATCAGTGCGATGTGCCGGCTGCAGCGCGCCGGCCGCGCCGGCCGTTGGAGGGTGAACCAATGGCAAAGGAAGACCTTTCTCTCTGTCTCTCTCTCTCTCACTGTCCACTCTGCCTGTCAAAAAAAAAAAAAAAAGTCTTTTACTTCCTTTCAAATATTTGAAAAGTGCAGAAGCTAGCATGGTGCCTGATAAATGCAGTAGAATTTAAAACAAAATGCTGTAGTATTTAAAAGCATGTAGCACAGTGTTGTCTGAGCACACAGAAGGGGGGCAGTGAATTGATAAATGAATGGATTTGTGAGTGAGTTTGTACTTTAGTATTTGTCTTTGCAGGATGATTGAAGAATGAGTTCAACTGCAATATTGTCTTTGATTTCTAGGACTCGTCACCAGGCTGCGATACCCAGTTAGTACCAAGGGGAAGAATGCACCAACCACTGCAGGATTCAGCTACGGTAACTCTCATTTTGTAATTACATTGGCTAATTTTCCTGGAAAAGGAACCATTTTCAGGGGCAGGTGTTTAGTGCAGTGGTTTAGATGCCCACATCCCATCTCAAAGTGCCAGAGTTTGAATCCCAGCTGGACTCTTGATTCCAGCTTCCTGCTAATCTACACCCTAGGAGGTCGCGGGAGGTGGCTCAAGTCCTTGGGCCCCTGCCACCCATATGGGATACCCAGATTAAATTTTGGGTTCCTAGCTTCAGCCTGATCCAGACCTGGCCTTTGTGGGCATGTGGGGAATGAACCTGCAGATAGAAGGTCTTTCTTTGTCTTTTTGCCTTTCAAATAATAAAAAATTCAAAAATCTATTATCACTAAACAGATTTAGATATATAGAATTCTACACAGTGGAGCTGTTTGTATGAGTTTTCTAGTATGGGTTTTTAGATAGTTATCCTTTATAGCTATTGTGACCTTCGATTTTATATTTTCTTTTCTTTTTTTTTTACTTTCTCTTTTTTTTAAACTTTTATTTAATGAATATAAATTTCCAAAGTACAGCTTATGGGTTACAATGGCTTCCCCCCCATAACGTCCCTCCCACCTGCAACCCTCCCCTTTCCCACTCCCTCTCCCCTTCCATTCACATCAAGATTCATTTTCGATTCTCTTTATATACAAATCAGTTTAGCGTACATTAAGTAAAGATTTCAACAGTTTGCTCCCACAGAAACATAAAGTGAAAAATACTGTTTGAGTACTAGTTATAGCATTAAATCTCAATGTACAGCACACTAAGGACAAAGATCCTACATGAGGAGTAAGTGCACAGTGACTCCTGTTGTTGACTTAACAAATTGACACTCTTGTTTATGGCCTCAGTAATCACCCTAGGCTCTTGTCATGAGCTGCCAAGGCTATGGAAGCCCCCTGAGTTCACTGACTCTGATCATATTTAGACAAGGCCATGGTCAAAGTGGAAGTTCTCTCCTCCCTTCAGAGAAAGGTACCTCCTTCTTTGATGACCCGTTCTTTCCACTGGGATCTCACTCGCGGAGATCTTTCATTTAGGTTTTTTTTTTTCCCCCAGAGTGTCTTGGCTTTCCATGCCTGAAACACTCTCATGGGCTTTTCAGCCGGATCCGCATGCCTTAAGTGCTGATTCTGAGGCCAGAGTGCTGTTTAGGACATCTGCCATTCTATGGGTCTGCTGTGTATCTCACTTCCCATGTTGGATCGTTCTCTCCCTTTTTTATTCTATCAGCTAGTATTTGCAGACACTATTCTTGTTTATGTGATCCCTTTGGTTCTTAGTCCTATCATTATGATCAATTGTGCACAGAAATTGATCACTGGGACTAGTGAGATGGCATTGGTACATGCCACCTTGATGGGATTGAATTGGAATCCCCTGGTATGTTTCTAACTCTACCATTTGAGGTAAGTCAGCTTGAGCATGTCCCGAATTGCACATCTCTTCCCTCTCTTATTCCCACTCTTATATTTAACAGCAATCACTTTTCAGTTAAGTTTCAGCACTTAAGAAGAATTGTGTATTGATTACAGTATTCAACCAAAAGTATTAAGTAGAACAAACAAAAAAAATACTAAGAGGGATAACATATTAAGTTGCTCATCAACAGTCAGGGTGAGGGCTGATCAAGTCACCATTTCTCATAGTATTCATTTCACTTTAACAGGTTTCCTTTTTGGTGCTCAGTTAGTTGTCACCTATCAGGGAGAACAAGTGGTATTTGTCCCTTTGGGATTGGCTTATTATACTCAGCATAATGTTTTCCAAATTCCTAACAGGGATCCCTTTTCAGTTAAAATTTAAACACTTAAGAGTAATTGTGTGTTAATTACAGAGTTCAACCAATGGTACTAGAACAAAAAAAAAATACTAAAATGGATAAAATATTACATTGTACATCAACCGTCAGGACAAGAGCTGATCAGGTCATATTTTCATCCTTATTCATAATTCAGTAGGAAACATTCTGTCAGTGAAAAATAAGTGTTAGCATGTGACATGAAAAGTAATTCTAAGCCTTCCTGGTTCTCCCCCGGGCTTTGTTGGTTACTCACTAAAATGTAAGGGTGGAGGATTAGAGAAGCTTCCAACCTGGTGTTCTTATTCAAGTTCAGTTCTTTCCAACTTGGAACTGAAAAGCAAAACCAAACCAAACAAAAACAACAAACTGATCGCAGGAGGAAGAGTGGTAAATGCGGAAGTATTCGTGTTTTATGCAAAGTCCTTAGCCTTCAGCTGCGTTAGTGGAAACGTAACTCCTGCAGCCTTCTCCTGCCTCCTTCAGGTCGCTTGGCTGGCATGGCGACAGTTTGGAAGGGCTGTGTTCCCTTTTCACTTGCTGACGTCTGCCCCCTTCTGTCTTGCAGAGAAGTGGGAGATTAACCCTTCAGAGCTGACCTTCATGCGGGAGCTGGGCAGCGGGCTCTTCGGAGTGGTGAGGCTTGGCAAGTGGCGAGCCCAGTACAAAGTAGCCATCAAAGCTATTAGGGAGGGCGCCATGTGTGAGGAGGACTTCATAGAAGAAGCTAAAGTGATGATGTAAGTCACGCGCAGCCCGTGGCCCTCCCGTGCCCTGGTGACTTCTGTTCTGTGGTACCTATGTGTGTGTGTGTGTGCCTTCCTTCCCAGGAAACTGACACACCCGAAGTTAGTCCAGCTTTACGGCGTTTGCACCCAGCAGAAACCCATCTACATCGTCACCGAGTTCATGGAGCGCGGCTGCCTTCTGAATTTCCTCCGGCAGAGACAAGGTCACTTCAGCAGAGATGCGCTGCTGAGCATGTGTCAGGACGTGTGTGAAGGCATGGAGTACCTGGAGAGAAACAGCTTCATCCACCGAGACCTGGTAACCAGGACCCTCCCGTGTGCCCGTTCATTGGCTGAAGTGCTGTGCAGCACAGGGTCAGCTCTGTGCTGGGAGGCATTCATGCCCATGTTTGTTTGTAACCATGTTTCACTGTATGTGTGGTTTTAAGATTTATTTATTTGTTTGAAAGTCAGTGTTGCAGAGAGAGAGAGGAAGAGAGAGAGAGAGGTATAGAGAGAGGAAGAGAGAGAGAGAGAGAGAGAGGGAGGGAGAGGTCTTCCATCTGGTGGTTCACTCCCCAAATGGCCACAATGGCCAGGGATGGACCAGGCCAAAGCCAGGAGCCAGGAGCTTCCTCCTAGTCTGCCACATGGGTGCAGGGGTCCAAGCACTTGGTCCATCCTCCACTGCTTTCCCAGGCCATTAACAGAGAGCTGGATCAGAACAGGGACAACCAAGACTCGAACCAGCACCCATATGGAATGCCAGCACTGCAGGCAGTGGCTTTACCCATTATGTCACAGCACTGGGTTCCACCATTATTTATTTATTTATTTTTTTAAATTTGAGAGTGAGAGTCACAGACAGAGAGAGGGAGAGACAGAGAAAGAAGTCTGCCATCCACTGGTTCACTCCCCAAATGGTGCAACAACCAGAGCTGGGCCAATCCAAAGCCAGGAGCCAGGAACTTCTTCTGGGTCTCCCATGTGGGTACAGGGGCCCAAGCCCTTGGGCTGTCTTCTTTTGCTTTCCCAGGCCATAGCAGAGAGCTGGATCTGAAGAAGAGCAGCCAGGACATGAACTGGCACCCATATGGGAAAGCCAGAGGCTTAGCCTGATGTGCCACAGGGTCAGCTCCAACCATTATTTTTAAACTTTGTAAATTTAACTCACCCCATTATCTTAAAGGAAAGATCTTTATTAAATGTAATGATTCGTGTAGTTAAAGTCTCCAAGCAACCCTCCTGACATCAGTTATCTGATCTCCAGAAGAGTGCTGTGAGGTCTGGCAGATTTTATCTCATCACTGTCCCCTAGGCAAGAAAGGCAGCTTTGGGGACGTGAAGTGGCTGCCTACTGTAACACACAGGGAAGTTAGGCTTGGCTTTGGCCTCTGACTAAATCCCAAATTGTTTCCCACCTCTCACACTATAAACAGAACCTTGATGAGAAATCCTTTGGTTCATTTTCTTTGTCTGTAATCCTCGGGCAAAGATGGAGACTCACGTGAACTTCTGACCCTACCAGGAAAGGAGATCTGTTGGTGGCACTAATTCATTGTGATGCACACTTCCTACTGTTTCTCCTCCCACTCTTTCTCCTCTGCTCCCCCTCCCACTCTTTCTCCTCTGCTCCATTCTCCCTGCTTTTCTCCACGAATGTGTCTGTTCTCATCCTGTCAGTAGCACCTTCACCAAAGCAAGCGTGGCTACCCTCTGGATGGTCTCGTATTCGAGTTGCACTTTTGTGGTCAAGCACAGACACAAGTCTTCCAGAGCAGCAGCAAAGCATTTTTTTTTTTTAAATTAAGGATCACCATCGGTAGATGTGGTTCTTTTCTTTAAGATTTATTTATCTAGTTGAAAGGCAGAGTTACAAAGAAGCAGAGGCAGAGAGAAAGAAAGAGAGAGATCTTCCATTTGCTGGTTCACTCTCCAAATGGCCCCAATGGCCCGGGCTGAGCCAATCCAAAGCCAGGAGCTTCCTCCAGACCTCTCGTGTAGTCGCGGGGCACAAGCACTTGTGCCATCCTCTACTGCCTGCCTTCCCAGGCCACAGCAGAGCTGGATCGAAGTGGAGTAGCCAGGGCTTGAATTGGCACCCACATGGGATGCTGGCACTGCAGGCGGCAGTTCTACCCACTACGCCGCAGCTTTGGCAACTAGATAAGGTTCTAATAAATATTTCACAAATGTAAACTCATTTTGAGTCATTATAACAACCCTTGGAATAGATATTATGATTCTACAAATAGGATAAGATAACTGACCAGTGTCAAGTCAGTTGTGGATCCAGGGTTTGAACCCAGGGAGTTTCACTCCAGAGTCTATACTGTAACCGCTGTGCTGTGTCATATCTAGATTTAAAGTATAACAGGGAGCTGATGACTTGGAGATGGAAGACTTGGTTTCCAACATGTATTTTGGGACAGTTACATAGTCTTTCTGATACTCTGTTTCCATATCTGTAAATTGTGGGTGTCGCTCCCCCTCTTCGTGGAGGAACGACACAGGACCCTGCGCTGTTTTTCGTCTGTTCGGCCCTCCCCGGGTTTGCTGCTGGTTCTTCCCGGGTTGGCTACTATCCCTTCCACCTCCGTGGAAGGGCGGTTCCCCCTGGCCACATTCCCCACTTCCGCAGGGGAGCGGCACACCGCCGGCCGGTTCTCTCGGGGGCTGCACAGGTGTTCCCTCAGATGTTCCCCTTAGATGTTCCCGGTGCATGCCGTCTCTCTCCTCCTTTATAGTCCTCCTCCGCCAATCCTAACTTGGCTGCCCACACGCCGAGTACGCTGCTCTCCAATCAGGAGCAAGTCCTACAGTTTATTGGTTGAACTGGAGGCAGCTGTGCGGAAGCTGTTTACTTCTCTCCCAGCACCATATTGTGGGAGAGCAGATGCATAGAATAAGTCTTAATTCCAGTAACTCAGTCCAGTCCGGGCCGCTCCCCACAGTGGGTATAATACTTTTTTGCTCAAAAGATTGTTCTAAACATCATATTGTACTGGGGCCAGTGCTGTGGCATAGCAGGTAAAGCTGCTACCTGCAGTGCCGGCATCCTATATGGGCTCCAGTTCAAGTCGCAGCTGCTGCATTTCCAATCCAGCTCTCTGCTGTGGCCTGGGGAAGCAGTACAAGATGACCCAGATCCTTGGGCCCCTGCACCCACATGGGAAGACCTGGAGGGAGCTCTTGGCTCCTGGCTTCGGATTGGCACAGCTCCAGCCGTTGCAGTCAATTGGGGAGTGAACCAGCGGATAGAAGACCTCTCTTTCTCTTTCTCTGCCTCTCCTTCTCTCTCTGTGTAACTCTGACTTTCAAATAAATAAATAAACTGGGGCAATGGACTTGTAAAACAGACCTGATAGTGTAACAGCCATTATTGTTAGCACTATACTTGGTGATGACAAAGAACATGGCTTTGTCATGTGGAAATTTGTGAGCTAAGCATCTTCTTCCTTTTTGTACATATGAAACTGATAAAAGTTGAAGGTCCCCATGAGTGTGACAGACTGCACCCGTCCACAAAGATCATGTCTTGCTGAAAGCAATTTTTGATATAATATTGATGGTAGGTTTGTGTTACTCCTTAAGGGAAGATTCATATCCTCCTCTGTGCTGGGGGAAATCTGTTGACTGTTGAGTCAGGGCCTGTGGAGTGTCTTCCAGGGCGGGTGGAGGTGGTCCAGGGAATGGGTGTTAACTCTCACTTTAGAGGAAACTCTTACAATGCACTCATCAGCAAAGAACCTCATGTAAGTGGCATTATCACATACAGAAAATAAAGTTCTGCATAACTGGGAAGAGAGATACATATATTTTTTTAAGATTTACTTATGGCCGGCGCTGCGGCTCACTAGGCTAATCCTCTGCGTGTGGCGCCAGCACCCGGGTTCTAGTCCCTGTTGGGTGGCCAGATTCTGTCCCGGTTGCTCCTCTTCCAGTCCAGCTCTGTGCTGTGGCCCGGGAGGAGAGTGGAGGATGGCCCAAGTGCTTGGGTCCTGCACCCGCATGGGAGACCAGGAGGGAAGCACCTGGCTCCTGGCTTTGGATCGGCGCTGTGTGCTGGCCGTAGCGGCCACTTGGGGGTGAACCAGCAGAAAAAAAAAGACCTTTCTCTCTGTCTCTCTCTCTCACTAACTCTGCCTGTCAAAAAAAAAAAAAAAAAGATATATTTACTTATTTGAGAGGCAGAGTTACAGAGAGAGAGAGGGAGAGACAGAGAGAGGTCTTCCATCTGCTGGTTCACTCTCCAAATGGCCACAATAGCTGGAGTTGGGCCCATCTGAAACCCTAAGCCAGGAGCTTCTTCTGGGTCTCCCACACAGGTATAGGGGCCCAAGAACTTAGACCATCTTCCACTGCTTTCCCAGGCCACAGCGGAGAGCTGGATTGGAAGGGGGACAGCTAGAACACAAATCGGCGCCCATATGGAATGCTGGTGTAGAAGGCAGAGGCTTAACTTACTATGCCACAGCACTGTCCCCAAAAACTACATCTTGATCCACGGGTTTTGATATTAAAAATGTTTTCCCTCTGAGAAATACTATGTCTTTTTAGCAAACTATTTTTCTTGAATCTTATAAAGCATGGCAAGAAAATATGGATTTAAAAATCCACAATTGGCCTGTGTCGTATCTCATGTTATCATGTACTGGAAACATAGTAAATGATAAAACAGACTGTGTTCACACACAGCTGTTCTTTTCGTTGTTGGTAGGTGAGATTGCCCAGTCACCGAGCAAAGCCGTTGGGTAGGAGATTGGCTCCCCTTCAGTTTGGTGGTTAAGTGTCAGTAAGCTCAGTTGTCCTGGACTGAGGACATCAATAGATGTTACTGGAGTCTGAGAATCCCATTGCTTAATAAGAATAGGACTGGCGGGGGAAGGTGGGTTCACCTTTGTCTTAGTGCCGTGTAGATAGGACTGTTGGTTGGTAAAGGAGGTGTAGTAACGCCTTCTTGCAGATGAGACTTAATTTTTTGAAGGTTTTTATTTAATGAATACAAATTTCATATATACAACTCTATTTCAACTATTTGCACCCACCCAGACACACAAAGTATAAAGTACAGTTTGAAGACTAGTTTTACCGTTCATTCTCATAGTATAATACATTAAGGACAGAGGTCCAGCATGGGGAGCAAGTGCACAGTGACTCCTGTTGTTGATTCAACAACTGACCCTCTTATTTATGACGTCAGTGATCACCCGAGGCTCTTATCATGGCAGATGAGACTTCCTGGTCTTTGTACCCATTCTTTCAAATGTGTGGGAGACTCTTCCGGGGGAACGGGGAACGGGTAAAAGCAACATATCTACCATCTGTACCCAGTGACTGAGTTACAGTACATTTAATACAAATGGAACTTGTATTTTTCTACTTCTATTGTGCAACTTTTAAACTTACGTGCTGTCCTGTTTTCTAGGCTGCCAGGAATTGTCTAGTGAATGATGCGGGAGTTGTGAAAGTATCGGATTTTGGAATGGCCAGGTATGGCTGAGTCTATGTGGTTTTAGGCGATGTTCATTTTGTCCTGTAGAATTAATAAGTATGGGAATAATCTGCACTGATGATGAAGATAGCAAATATTGTTAACAATTCTGAGATAACTGTATTAAAATTAAAGTATATGTTCTGAACTCGTAATTCTCTCCACTAGGTGGTAGTATAGCTTGTTAAATACACGACTTTTGTCTCCTCTGTGCGAGTTAGAGTTCTAGAATCTTTTGTTTTCACAGAAACACATTTGATGGTAAAGTTCTTAGACTATCAACATCTGCATTGCTTTTATTCCTTGAATCTTTCTAATATTGATAGAGTGTTAGAAAAGATCTTTTAAAAAGTTCAACAAGTTTTAAAAAGAAGTTTTAAAAAGTTCACAGAAAAATGGAACTAAAAGATAAAATTTGGGGCTGGCATCGTGACATGGTCAGTTAAGCTACCGCCTACAACGTGACATCCCATACGGATGCCCCTTTGAGTCCCGGCTGAGTCCCGGCTGCTCCACTTCTGATCTAGCTCCCTGCTGATGTGCCTGGGAAAACAGCAGAAGATGGCCCAGTGCTTGGGCCCTGCCGCCCAGGTGGGAGACCTGGGAGAAGCTCTGGCTTCTGGCTTCAGCCTGGCCCAGCCCTTGCTGTTAAGGCCATTTGGGGAGTAAACCAGTGCATGGAAGATCTCTCTTTCTATCTCTTCCTCTTTCTCTGCAACTCTGCCTTTCAAATAAATAAATCTTTAAAAGAATATATAAAGTTTAGTGCAAAAAAAATTGAAATCCACACATATGAGAGCACTTAAAAAGTTCATGGAAAATACACATTATGAAAAGCTATACATGATTTCAAAGTTTCTCTTATATGTATGAGAGAGAGAGAGAGGAACAATCCTATCTACTCGTTTACTCTAAATACTTGCAGTGGCCAGGAGAGCTGAAACCAGGAGCTGGGAACTCAGTTGGGTGGTAGAGACCCAGTTGCCATTAGTGGGAAGATAGCCAGGAGCCAGAACAGAGATCGAATTCTGGTATTCTGATGTGGGACTTGGGCATCCTAACCAGGGTCTTAACCACTAAGCCAAATGTCTGCCCCTACACAATTATTTATTCCATTTTCCATGAAGTTTACCACACACCTTGATATTTAGTTTGTTCTTCTGTCTCTGCTTCTGTCTCTCCTTCTTTTCACCATTCATCCGTAAGGGATCAGGTGTCTGCTCTGTGCCTGGCACAGTGCTGGGCTGAGCCAAGCAGAGAACAAGACCTCCGAGTCCCTGCCCACATGTGGCTTGTGTTCTGGGTGAGGGAGAAACCCAAGACCCGAGAATAAACGTAGGCACTGGAGCAGCGGTCAGACTGTGGCCTGTCAATCTGGCCCACACTTTTTCTTATGTTTTTTACTTTTACCGTGTATTGTATTTAATTTTGATACTTAGGGAGAGAGAGAGGGAGAAAAAGAGAGAGAGAGAGAGACCTACCTATCTCTCATCTTCCAGCTCATTCCCCAGATCACTACAACAGCCAGGGCAGGGCTGGACCCGGCCAAGATCCAGGAAGTCAGTCTGGGTCTCCCACATAGGCTTGAGCCATCACCTGTCACCTCCCAGGGTGTGCCTTAGCAGGAAGCTGGAATAGGGGCCGAGCTGGGACTTGAGCCGGTCACTCTGATACGAAATGTGGGTGTTCCAAGTGGTGTCTTAACTGCTACGCCAGATGCCAGCCCCAATCCCAGTCCCTGCTTTTTACTGCCTGTGTGTGAGCCAACAACAGCTTTTTTATTCTGAAGTAGTTGGAAAAAATGGAAAGGCTATTACGACACATGAAAATGATCTGAAATTCAAATGCCAGTAGCCATCAACATGGTGTAGTGAGACGTAGCCTCGCCCCTCCATCCATGTGTTGTCTGCGGCTGCTCTCACACTGCAGTCGCCATGACAGGGGCTGTACAGCCTGGGAAGTGGGAGCTATAGTGTGTGGCCCTTTACAAAAGTGTCCACTGTCCCCTGTGGTCGGGATAGTGTGGCTAGGGGGTGGCAGGGCAGCCGTGATGGTCCCTGCGGTGTATCTGGTGGTGAGGAAGACCTGATGCGATGCAGGTATTTGAATGAGGCTAAAAGCAGGAAGGAGCCAAGCAGGTGCAATCTGGGGATAAAATATTCCGAGGGGAAGAAAAGTGCAAAGCTTGCAGTCTGGAACCAGATCGGCCTGCTCAAGAAACCGTAAGAGGGCCAGGGCAGCTGGCTCCAGGCAGGGCCAAGGTTAGCACCTAAAGAAACTCAAGCCTCGGAGGGCAGAAGGCTGGGTCTGATGGAAATGGGACCAGAACGTCTGACTTTCAGTATTAATTCCCCAGCGCTCTTTGTGTGCTTTCCATAGAGATATCGTGGATCCGACAGGCGGTCCTGTGCTTTCATAAGCTCAATCTGTGCTCTGGTTAGTTGCTCTGAGATATTGCACACTCTCAGTTCAGGCTGCTCTGCTCGGGCTGACAGCCCCTGGTGGCCTTGTCTGCCAGCTGCTGAATCACCATCTAGTATAGCACGAGAGATGTGTGCAATTATTTGACCATTTTCTCCCGACAGCTTTTAGAAATGCTATGCCCACATAACACGTGCTTATGTTCCTCTTGTAAATGCACCCCGGACACATTGCAGATGGGGCTGAAGTGGCTCATTTACCACCTCTTGTGAAGGATTCGCCAGAGGTGGCCAGAGTTACAGGTTTCTGTGTGTCCTTCCGGGGGACTTCGAGTTACACTCTGATTGCATGGTGTGTGCATGTGAATGTGGAGACGTCGTGCTATCTTGCCATCCTTGCACACGTCGTTGTATCTTTTTTTTTTTGCACTTGCATCTTCCATATGCTGTAGTTTCAGTTGTACTGGGGCTAAAAGCACTTGTGTCTCTGGCTACTTCATACCATCCACTTTAGAGATTGTCTGCTTTAGATCTTTCACATATGGGGCCTTTGGGTTGAATTTTGTTTAAAGAACAAAATTGCTTGCCAGAAAGTTGGCAAACTATTTTATTGTATCCTGCCTTGATTGCCCCAAGAAAAGAAAAGGTGATTAGGAAATGAAAGTGCGGATGGTGAAATGAAGACGTACGCTTCGTGTACTTGAGTTTAGCTGAGGGGGGGGGACATCAGCAGGCGTGGCCCCGGAGGTGAATCCTCAGCTTCCACTGGGTGCTTCCGGGGGGTGGGGGGTGGAAAGAACTTGAACAAATGCAGATGGTGCTTCAGAGGTGTTAACCTGGGATGTGTCTTAATGCCAGGTATGTTCTGGACGATCAGTACACAAGTTCTTCCGGTGCCAAGTTTCCTGTGAAGTGGTGTCCACCTGAAGTGTTTAATTATAGCCGCTTCAGCAGCAAATCGGACGTTTGGTCCTTTGGTAAGCTCCCCGGCCCGTGTGTCCTCAGCTCTGCTCCGTGGAAGAAGCACGCACAGCATCTGAAAATCCCTTTTCCTTTTCCAGGTGTGTTAATGTGGGAAGTGTTCACCGAAGGCAGGATGCCCTTTGAAAAAAACACCAATTATGAAGTGGTAACCATGGTTACCCGCGGCCACCGACTCTTCCGGCCAAAGCTGGCATCCAAATACATCTATGACATGATGCTAAGATGTTGGCAGGAGGTATGGGTGTCTGTGCTTTCTGTTTGGATCTGAGGCACTCAAGGGTTGGGCTTGCTGGGTAGCTAATGAGCAGTCCTTCAAGACCAGGTGAGGCGCTGCGTGTTTTATAGGAAGGCGCCCTTCTCAGCCAAGTTCTGCAGAGTGGGAGGAGGACCATAAAGAACTGGAACATGCTAACAGTGACTTACCAAATTCAGGCTGCTGCCTCGCTCCAAGTGGGAATCTGCTCCCACAGTTGTCTGAGCCAGGGATTCGGGGAGTAAGCCTAGAGAAGTTGATTGAAGTATTACTCTCTATTATTTTTTTAAGATTTTATTTTATTTATTGGAAGGACAGAGTTATACAGAGAGAGGTAGAAACAGAGAGAGAGAGGTCTTCCATCTGTTGGTTCACTCCCCAAATGGCTGCAACGGCTGGAGCTGTGTCGGTCAAAAGCCAAGAGCCAGGAGCTTCTTCCAGGTCTCCCACGTAGGTGCAGGGGCCCAAGGACTTGGGCCATTTTCTACTGCTTTCCCAGACCATAGCAGAGAGCTGGATCTGGAGAGGAGCAGCCGGGACTAGAACTGGTGCCCATATGGGATGCTGGCGCTTCAGGCCAGAGCGTTAACCTCTTCTGCCACAGCGCCGACCCCACTCTTTATTATTTATTTGGCAGACAGAGAGAGAGAGACAGAGAGACAGAGAAAGAGATCTCCCATCTACTAGTTCCCTCCTCAAATGCCTGCAATAGCCACGGCTGGGTTAGGTTGAAGCCAGGCACCCAGAACTTAATCCAGGGCTCCCCCATGGATGGCAGGGGCCTAAGTACTTGAGCCGTCATCTGCTGCCTCCCAGGGTGCACATGGTCAGGGAGCTGGAATCGGAAGCAGAAGTGAGACCTGCACCTGGGCTCTTCCATGTGGGATGTGGATGTCCCAAGTGGTGGCTTAGCCGCTGCACCAAATGCCTCGCCCTGGAGTATTAGTCTTTTTTTTGTTCTTCTTCTTCTTCTTTTTTTTTTTTTTTTTTTGACAGGCAGAGTGGACAGTGAGAGAGAGAGAGAGACAGAAAGGTCTTCCTTTGCCGTTGGTTCACCCTCCAATGGCCGCTGCGGCTGGCGCACCGCACTGATCCAATGGCAGGAGCCAGGTGCTTCTCCTGGTCTCCCATATGGGTGCAGGGCCCAAGCACTTGGGCCATCCTCCACTGCACTCCCTGGCCACAGCAGATAGCTGGCCTGGAAGAGGGGCAACCGGGACAGAATCCAGCGCCCCGGCCGGGACTAGAACCTGGGGTGCCGGCGCCACAGGCGGAGGATTAGCCTAGTGAGCCGCGGCACTGGCCGAGTATTAGTCTTTTAGCAGAGAGAGTTCCTTTCTCTGGACCTCAAGGTCCTCAGGTAGCCTTCCTCAGAGTCTTTGGAGGTTCTAAAAAGTCACCTTAAAGAAGAGATTAGATACAAAATAACTTTGGAAAGACAATAACATTAGCTGGTGGGCACTGTGTGCTAGGTACTATACCAAGGGCTTTAGATTTTGTTCTCAAAATAACCCTTTGAGGTCAGGCCCAGTGGCCCAGTGGTTTAAGCTGCCCTTGGGGATATTCCGGCTGCTCTGCTTCCGATTTAGCTCCCTGTTAATGCACCTAGGATGGCAGTGAATGATGGCTCCAGGACTGGAGTCCCAACCATCCACATAGGAGCCCCAGGTGGGGTTCCTGGATCCTTGCTGCAGCCTGGCCCAGCCCCAACTGTTGGCAGCCATGAGGGGAGTGGGCCAGCAGATGGAAGATCTCTTTCTCTTTCTGTCACTCCCTCTCTCTCTCTGTAGCTCTGTATTTCAAATAAGTAAATAAATCATTCTTACACACACACACACACACACACACACACACACTTTGAGGTGTAGGTACTGTTCCTGTGACTACTGGAGATGAGAAGACTGACACTCATGAGGTTGATGCGTGCCCAAGGCCAGTCAGTGGCAGAGCTGCAGGGACCATCAGATGCCCAAACCCCAGCTCTCAGCCCCCCGCTGCGCAGTGAGTGGCATGGGCAGAGACTTTCTGGGCAGGAAGTGGTACTAGGTGGAGAGAGAACTGGGGAGGGGAGCAGGGGTAAGGAGGTGGTTACAAAGACGGTGTGTGCACCCGAGGACCGAGATGGGTCTGATTTTGCAGAGAGCAAGCACATGGGAGGGTTTTTGTGGGAAATGAAATTGAGTAACAAGGGGATGGGGGAGGGTCAGGTTACCCAGGGCTCTGCAAGCTCTGATCTTGCATGCACTGAGAAGTCCTGTTAGGTTCCAGAACAGGGGCATGAAGGCAGTGCCTGAGAGAGGTTAGTCTAGAGGTGGGCGTGCTGGCTAGAGAGGCAGAGATAGCCCTGGTTAGAGAAGGATGCCTGCATGTTCCAGTCCCAAAGCACCGAGCGCCCCTCTGCAGTAGCGTGGGCTGCACGAGTTTGAGCAACGAGAAATTTTCTTTGGACTGGATTGTGGACCCACCATTCTTTGACTTTTAATTGTAGAAACCAGAAGGAAGGCCTTCCTTTGAAGAGCTGCTGCGTGCCATAGACGAACTAGTTGAATGTGAAGAAAGCTTTGGAAGATAGTGGCACTGGGACCTGCGGCGCCCAGACTCCAAAGCACGAGGAGGAAGCGTCCCTGTGTGGCCAGCCTTCCTTAGCACCTGGCGTGCCGACTGTCTGACTTAGAAGTGGAAACACCTAAAGAGTGTGCTTCAAGACCAACCCTAACTCTGAGATGGGATCTTCCGGATTGCAGAAACGCTGTGTAGAGCGAGATGAGCAGCAGTCACTTCTCTTCACTGCTCGGGCGCTTGAGTGCTGACTGTAGGCTGGCACCGTGCCCAGGCCACAGCTTTGCCTCTTGGAGGCGTGCACGTGGGACCGTGCTAGCTGGTGCCACACGAGGCCAGAGTGTGTGGGAAGGGGAAGGTATTAGACCCATATTCCCGCAACTCCTTTCTCCCTTCGACTTTCCAGAAAGCTGGGCCCGTGGCGTAGTCTAGAACTGGGTTCTAGGTAAATGAGGAGCCTGCCTTGGATAGGTGCCATCTTTTATTTTGAAAACATCTGTTTTCAAGACTGCTATTAAAAATATTTCTATGCTGTATATATTGTAAATATATATAATATATAAAGTTATATATTTATAAGAAACATGAGTTGTCTTTTAATCGAAACTTTTAATTCTGTTATACATGAGCTGAGTGTCTTAGGACTAAAGACTGTGTCCTACGGGTATCAATTCCTTTTCCCCTGGGGATCAAATATTCTTTATTGAAGAGAAGAACATCTGGACCCTCCTGTTGCTATTGCCACATACACACACACCCAGGTAGACGTGTTTCGGGGTGCCTGTCCAGCTTCGCCCCCAGACGGGCCCCGGGAACGGGCTCTCTGAACCCACTCGTGTTGTCCGTAGCTAATTGGAATCATGTGGAGTGAATCAGTTCCTCGGTTTAAAGAAGCTGCCCAGGGCACCTGTGCTGATTGGAAGTGCTGGGCTCTGGAGCGGACCGGGCAGCCCCAGGAGGGCCCGGCAAATGCTCATGCTGTGGCGGGGAGTCCTGGCAACTGCCCAGGGAAACGGAGCGACCGGGCTCCGAGCTGCCTCCCGGATGTGTTTCGGGAGCCCTGGGCGGACCTGGGCACCAGGATCGGGGAGACTGTGACAGCCTCGAGATAGCCCCTGCCTTCCAGCATGCTGGTGTGTGCTGGTGTGGGTGTCCCACCCTCACCACCTGCGACCGAGACGCCAGCTGAGGTGGAGCTGCAGGGAAGATGAACCTGCCCCGGTCACGGCCAGACGGCCAGGTGGCCGAGACCACTGCTGGCCCCACCTGTTGCTCCTGGCATTCATGGTGGGGTGGAGAGGCGTGGAAAACACGGAGCCTTTCCTCGGGGCCGGGGGGGGGGGTGTTCCATGCCCTCGGGGGCTGCTTGGGTGAACCCCAGGCCTGCTCAGAGCAGCACCTCGTCTCTGACCCTGCAGAAGCCTCTCCATCTGGAGTCCGGGTGCCAGGCAGTCTGTCTGCTGAAGGTAGCGTCCATTCTTTCCTGTGCCCTCTGCAGTGGAAACGGTGTTTATCCTGAGTCGGCCATGTTCCTCCTCATCCACCCGTCTGACTTCCTGTCACGGCGACGTGGACGCTTTTTCACTGGTGTGGAGCTCCTTCAAGGGGTTGGTCCCACAGTCCTGCTGTCCCTGGCGGGCCCTTCTCCCTCCGTGCCCCTCCCATCCCTCTATCCTGTCCCTGCCTTTGCTCCTTGAGGAGCTGCGGGTATTGGCGTGAGGGAGGAGAAGGTCAAGGCCATACCCCGAGAAGGTCAAGGCCTTACCCCAACGGTCACACCTGTGAGGGGGACCCCCCCCCCAAAGAGTCAACACCTGGCCACATTGGGAAATGTTTTCCTCAAACATCGTCAGATGTTTTGCGCTGAAACCTAACGTTTTCTATATGAAAGCACAGCTAAGGCAAAAGGTAAGGGAAAGGCCAGAGGTGTCCCCGCCGGAGGTGCAGGCAGAGCGGCGGCGGCGGCGTCCTCACTGTGGTTTCCCCGGTGAGATTTTGCTTACGGTTTCCACTGTGATGAAGCGAAGCGCCTCAGCGTGGTCTGCAGCGTGGCTGTGGATGTCAGCCCTGTGTGGAGTAGAAATGAGGGCCCTGGCAGCCCCTACCCCGTGCGAGCACAGAACATTCTGGGCTGCATGTTCCCAAAGCTGCATGTTTCCCCCAGGAACCGTGGCCTCGGGCCCATCCCTCTTCCTATCAGTTCCTTTATGTGAGAGGGCGTTTGAGTTGATTTTTAAGACCTCTTTGACCACAGTTTTGGGGTTCCTTGGTGATGTTTGCTGGGGCCACTCAGGTCTGGGCCCGAGGAGCTGAGAGAAGCCCCTTCACAGAAGTGGGTGCAGACGAGTGCGCTTTCGATGTAGGCCATCAGGTTGTCATTCACACGCCCCGTCTGAGGTTTTGAGAACAGGAAAATAGGTGGGGCTAACTGTGCCTGTGAGAAACGTCCTGGTGAGCTATGATTTCGGTTCAAAGCCGTGCCTCTGTGAGTGCAGCACAGCCGAAGAACCGAAGACGGTTTTGTTTACCCCCGCGAGCTGCAGCCATGATTCTGTCCACCTGTGAGTACCGTGGGCCTCGTCCCCTCTCTCTCTCCCTCTCTCTCTCGGCTTGTTCTGGGCGTGTGACTTTACTCTCAAACACCGCAAGTTTTTCCTAAGGCGTAGAGCTTGTGAAATTGTGAAGATGATTTCCACAGATGTTGTGACAGCGTTTTGTTTCTTATTTAAATAACCACTGTGGTGATTTAATTGTGGTCACTGCCCAGCATGGAGAGCACGGGTGGAAAACAAACACCATGTCCTTCCATCTATGCCACGGTGCTGCAAGAGCTGGGGAGAATGGAGAGCAAAGACGAGTTAGATTTGCTGTGCAAACAGCTTTGAAGTGCATGCATTGTTTTTTCGTAATGTGCATTTCCCACAAGCTTTTTGAAGACCCCTGTGTGCACTGATTTCAAAAAAATTTCAAAACCAATGTCTTGAATTCCCTTTTCCACAAACTGGCGGTTTCTCATGTGTGCGTAGAAATGCATCGGTGTGACGTGTTGTTAAAATACCCAGTGTAATCAACTTGGGACTAAAGGCCAGGAGACCCAGTTCTGGTTCGGGACTTGTCGCCAGCTTGGCGGTCACCCTTGGTAGCTGCTTTGTGTCAGGTCTCTTATCTGTAAAATGAGGACTCCCTTTCAGCCCACCTCCCAAAAATGTCTCATAAGCAATGGATACAAATGACAGGTGCTTCATGAACTTGACTTTGGTTGCTTTCCAAGATTATTCAGGGCACTCATGTAATTTTTGAAAATATTTGTTAATTTTTGAAAATATTTGTTAGAGTTAGCTCTATGATCCTAAGGCCTGGGAGGGCCTTATTATTTATAAGTAGTTTAAAGATAAGAGAAATGCTAGTTTTGATTTGAATTATGGATGCCTATAGGACCAAATTTAACAAAGCTCAGTCTGATCAGAGCAATCAAAGGCCAGCTAACGGTCAAGGTTTTGCGTTTCTGATTTTTCCGTGGCATCGGGAAAGCCCAATTGTAGTGTTTGAGTGTCGGCTGTTCAAGCCCAGTTACTGCACAGGGCCAACACTTGTCGGTATAATTTATAAAACAGCAAACCAGGCTATTTCAGTTGTGCTGACCTGAATATAACAGTCATCATCCACACAGATGAAAACGAGGCTGCCCCTTAGACATGCAGGCCAAGCAGATTGGAGCAGAAAAACGAAAAAGCAGCAACCTGTGTGTCCCCACCTCCCCAGGGAGCTGAGCAGAGGCGTAGCAACAGTTGTTAAATATAGAAAGCTGCACGGGCATGTGTCTTGGGTTTTCCCTGAGGTCGGTGCTGGAGAGAAGGCTGTACATTACAAGAGGAAGGGTTCGGTCATATGCGACATAAATAATTGTGAGGGTGGAGAGGTGGAGACGAGGGTTAGCTTGCCTGAGGGTAAAATCAGAGCCTGTTGGTGGGATATTTTGGGGATCACTGATGGCCTTGCTGAGGCTTCCCTGTCCCACCAGCTTCTGATTTGATTTGATGGTGAGACTTGCCTGCTTTTGTTTTTGTTTTCCTGCCCTCCACTAAAGCTAGATAGAGCCCTGTTCTCTCTGGGTGAAAACAACCAGGGTTTATTGTTGACAAGGGGCCAGCTGAACGATGCCTGGAGGCGTGTTGGCCAGAGTCGTTTGTGAAGTGAGTTTGCTGTGGTAAGAGCTCGCTGAGACTTGGCCCTGCGGGCTGCTCCGAGGTTAATCATCCAAGCGAGGATAGAGGATCGTGGGGAACAGGGGAGATTCTGAGTATCAGGGCACTGCTCCAGTCAGGTTCAATTTGTGAAAATGAGCAGCACCTGTACTTCCTTCAGCCCACAGCTGCCCTGAGAACAGAACAGCCCTGGGGTTAACGAGGACCAGGCCACGCTGAGAAGTGAAGATTCTGCCTCTCAGCCTCCTCCCCCTCCTTCCCCCTCTCCCTCCCCCTCCCTCTTTCCCTCCCTCTTTCCCTTTCTCCTCCTCTCCTTCTCTCCCTCCCCCTCCTCCCTTATATAAATATATTGTTCTATGTTCTGTGCCTTTCTTCCCCATGAAAGAAAAGATAATCATGTGGGAGGTGGTTCAGTCTCTGTCCTGGAGCGGCCCGGGGCCACTGATGAAATGCGAGGTTCTGGGCCGTCTCTGTAATTTGATCTGAGCGGGTGAGGATAGTACAGTGCCTCTCCTTGAGTGAAGTGGACCGAGCCCCTCCCTTCGCAAGGACGGACCTTGGCCAGGGGGATGGATGCCCGCGGTGGGGGCTGGGTCTCTAAAGGCAGGGCACTGGCCGGCCTTCTGTGAGCACGCACGGCCTGTGGACAGTCCCCGGGCACCAGGAACCAAGGCAGCAGGGCCGGCCAGCAGCCTAATGAGTACTTGGAGTGGAGTCCCCAGCTCCAGTTCAGCCTGCTTGAGGACAACCTCACGAGAGACCGTGAGCTAGAGGCATGAGGCTAAGCGGCTCTCGGGCTCCTGACCCATGGGAGCTGGGGGATGAAAAATTAAGTCACTAAGTCTGGGAACAGCTTCTTCCCAACCGCACATAACTGCAGCTACGCTTTTTTGTTTTTAAAGATTTATTGATTTGTTCATTTGAAAGGCAGACTTAAAGGGGCCGGCGCGGTGGTGTAGTGGGTAAAGCTGCTGCCCTTGATGCCAGCATCCCATATGGGCGCCGGTTCTAGTCCCGGCTGCTCCACTTCTGATCCAGCTCTCTGCTATGGCCTGGGAAGGCAGCAGAGGATGACCCAAGTGCTTGGGCCCCTGCACCCACGTGGGAGACCTGCAAGAAGTTCTGGCTGCTGGCTTTAGCCTGGCCCAGTGCTGCCTGTTGAAGCCATCTGGGAAGTGAACCAGCAGATGGAAGATGTCTCTTTCTCTCCCTCTCTCTGTAACTCTGACTTTCAAAATAAAGAAATCTTCTTAAAAAATAAAAATGGAAGAGCTACAGAGAGAGACAGAGATCTTCCATCCAGTGGCAGGAGCCCAAGCACTTGGGCCATCTTCCGCTGCCTTCCCAGGAGCGTAAGCAGAGTCGGGTAACCCCTTGCACCACAGTGCTGGTCCCCAGAAGCTACTCTTTGACATTCCCTTTGGGTGGCTTCCCTGCCATCTCATGTGGATATTCCATTGTGTGTGTGTGTGTGTGTGTGTGTGTGTTTAGCCCACCCAGCTAGCGTCCCCAGCACATTCTGCCCCTGGCGGGTCGGGCCGCCAGTTCTTGCGGCTGACCCCTTTTTCACGTAGCAGTCTGGCCAGATGTCTTGGGTGTGGTATCGGTGAACTTTGCAAGAACTTTGAGCTCACACACACCAGAGTTCTAGGAAACACTGCTCTGAGATGCGGGGGTGGGAGGGGTCGCGCAAGGTGACTGCGAAGTCCAGCTCACGTGAGCTCATTGCTGGGAAGTGCCTGAGTTCCGGCAGAGAGCAGGCAGCTGCGCCAGGGTGCTGAAAGTGTGCTTGGTGCCCTGGGCTGAAGCAGGGAAACCCATGCGCCATCTTCAGGGCCGCCTGGCCGCTTCTCCCTGCCGCACTTTCCCTCCGGGGAGCACCGGCGGCGCCCCCCGAGGGGCCAGGGCCGCATCCCTGCTTCCCAGATGTCACAGCCCCCCCAGCCCCAGAAGGGCCAAGCCCGGTGCTTCTCATGGGCTGAGTCCCGCTTGCGCCTAGTGCAGCCATTCTGCCCCATTCAGGCTTCAGAGTATAATGTCACAAAGCAAGCCGGAAACAACCAAACAGGTTTGGGTCTAAAAGGCACGCATCTGCGTGTGCCCCCCCCCCCCATAATTTAATACCTCAGACGTATAAGGGGCCTAAACGCATAAGAAAGGTAGCTTTCTAAATGGAATAAACATTTCTAGGAGAACCTCAGCGTATCGCTGCTTCTTTTTTCCCTCCCTTCCTCTTGGCTTGGTGTCTGGGAAGTGTCTGCTAATTCCTGACCAGAGGTAGAGATCTTTCGGGAAAGTAGGCTGTGGGGCAGGCACGCGGTGCCACAGGTTAAGCTGCTCACATCCTATTTTAGAGCCCCTGGGGTTGACCCCCCCCCTCCGGTTTCCAATCCAGTTCCCTGCTAATGCACACCCTGGGGGGGAGCAGGCAATGGGTACTTGGGTTCCTGCCATGCACATGGGAGACCCAGATGAAGTTCCTGGCTCCTTTCAGACTGGCCCGGCCCCACTTATTGTGGGCATTTGGGGGAGTAAATCAGTAGGTGGGAGATCAATCTCTGTGTCACTCAAATAAATAAAAGTAAATGCACTTCAAAAAGCTGGTGGCATCACACCTCCCAGATAACACAGCTGACACCGTTAAAATGTCTTCCACAGGGATCTTAGTGTGGGTATGTGTGGTGGAGTGAAAAGAACATCCAGTTTTTAAAATTTTATTTATTTTATTTTGCCAATGGCTGGGAAATGGAAGACGTCTTGTGGTAGACTTACTGGATCTGAGGCATCTCCCCAAAGCTGCAGGTTTCCCAGGCTCTCCCACAGCCCCAGAGAGCCCCTCCTCCCGCAGGGGCAACCTGGAGCGCCCAGGTTGGGCCGCAAGCCCAGCAGCGTTGGAGCTGAGCCAGTTTCAAGCTATGTTTTGAAATAGAAATCTCTAGCCATCTGCCGGTTACGTTGATGAGCAAATTCAGGAGGAATGAATTTCACCCGGGGCACTGATTGAAAATGAAACTCCGACATCGGAAATGGAAGGGGACGAACTCGAGGTGATGCTGACGTCAACCCCAAGTATTAGGGGTGTGTGTGTGTGTGTGTGTGTGTGTGTGTATGTGAGTGGCCAGCAGGGCAGGGAATCACAGTGGCTTTGCTTGCAGCCGGCCCTGGAGCCACAGCTTTTCCCCTCCGCTGCATTAGTAGTGCCCCCTGGTGGAAGCCCGTGAAAGGAACGTCAACAGGAGCCACAGGACGTAGTTTGCCCAGGAAAGAACCTGAACGGTAAATAAATCAGGTTTGATTGGTAGCCCAGGAGGGCCGGGCCAGTTCCTAAAGGTCACAGAGATTGCTCTGGATGCGGTGCCCTTCTTCTGGTCTGCAGGCACCCGGAGTAGCATTAAATATATTTGCTGAGGAATAAGAAGTAGATGAAAAGAACAGCGCAGACTTAAACCTGGGAGAGGAAACTGGGTCCCTCAGGGATAATCCACAACCCTGAATGTATCCTTCCCACCGGCAAACTGCCCATCCCCAGGGCGTCTTGGTCTCTCTGGCAAAGGCCCTTGCATGCATGAATTCCTGCCCAAATTGCGAATTCTCTAGAAGCAGCCTAACCAGGAAATGATTGAAAGAATGGCTTCTGTCATCACAGAACCCGTGTGCAGGGAGCTCCCCACTTCCTCACCTGGAAGGCCTGCGATGCTCTCAATGGAAAGTGACAGTGGATCTGATGATCATTGATAGTTGCTTTGGAATAACTTTTGATCCAGGACCAGTCTCTGATGTCCATGGTCTGGTGTCTTGGAAAGGCACAGCAAGCAAGGGGACAGAAGGGAGCTATTTGGTTTTCATAGTTTTCTGTCTACTTGACAATCATTTATTGGCCACAGCCATGTGCTAGCAGCTGTGTTGTGCTGGAAGGATGCAGTCATAAACCCGGCAGAGTTGGCCTCGGCTCATGGCTGCTTTTGGCTTTGGGAGAAACAGCATAAAAGCTTGCTGTAACAAGAGCTGTGGCAAGGCGGGAGACCTGGCCCCTTATTTCAAAGTAGTTATTGTTGTCAAATCAGGAAAAATGACTTTTTTTTTTTTAACTTTTATTTAATGAATATACGTTTCCAAAGTACGAATAATGGATTACTATGGCTTCCCCCCCATACCGTCCCTCCCACCCACAACCCTCCCCTTTCCCACTCCCTCTCCCCTTCCATTCACATCAAGATTCATTTTCGATTATCTTAATATACAGAAGATCAGCTTAGTATACATTAAGTAAGGATTTCAACAGTTTGCTCCCACACAGAAACATAAAGTGAAAAATAATAGATGATTTTTTTTAATGATGATGAAATCAGATCAGACCTATTGTCATGTTTAATCCCAGTGAGAGTCAAGTTGGGAGTTGATAGTTTCTTTTCTTTTCTTTTCTTTTTTTTTTTTTTATTTTTTTTTATTTTTTTTACAGAGGATCAGTTTAGTATGCATTAAGTAAAGATTTCAACAGTTTGCACCCCCATAGAAACACAAAGTGAAATATATTATTTGAGTACTCGTTATAGCATTAAATCTCAATGCACAGCACATTAAGGACAGAGATCCTACATGAGGAGTAAGTGCACAGTGACTCCTGTTGTTGACTTTACCAATTGACACTCCTGTCTATGGCATCAGTAATCTCCCTATGCTCCAGTCATGAGTTTCCAAGGCTATGGAAGCCCCTTGAGTTCTCCAACTCTTATCTTGTTTAGACAAGGTCATAGTCAAAGTGGAGGTTCTCTCCTCCCTTCAGAGAAAGGTACCTCCTTCTTTGAAGACCTGTTCTTTCCACTGAGATCTCACTCACAGAGATCTTTTGCCAGAGTGTCTTGGCTTTCCATGCCTGAAATACTCTCATGGGCTTTTCAGCCAGATCTGAGTGCCTTTAGGGCTGATTCTGAGGCCAGAGTGCTATTTAGGGCATCTGCCATTCTATGAGTCTGCTGAGTATCTCACTTCCCATGTTGGATCACTCTCCCCTTTATTTATTCTATCGGTTAGTGTTAGCAGGTACTAGACTTGCTTATGTGCTCCCTTTGACTCTTAGTCCTTTCATTATGATCAACTGCGAACTGAAATTGATCACTTGGACTAGTGAGATGGCATTGGTACATGCCACCTTGATGGGATTAAATTGGAGTCCCCTGGTATGTTTCTAACTCTACCATTTGGGGCAAGTCAGCTTGAGCATGTCCCAAATTATATATCTCTTCCCTCTCTTATTCCTACTCTTATGTTTAACAGGGATCACATTTCAGTTAAATTTCAACACTTAAGAATAACTGTGTATTAATTACAGAATTAAATCAGTCATATTAAGTAGAACAGACAAAAAAACTACTAAGAGGGATAATGTATTAAGTTGTTCATTAACAGTCAGGGCTATGCTGATCAAGTCACCGTTTCCCATAGTGTCCCTTTCACTTCAACAAGTTTCCTTTTTGGTGTTCAGTCAGTTGTCACCGATCAGGGAGAACATATGGTATTTGTCCCTTTGGGACTGGCTTATTTCACTCAGCATGATGTGTTCCAGATTCCTCCATTTTGTTGCAAATGACTGGATTTCGTTGTTTCTTACTGCAGTATAGTATTCTAAAGAGTACATATCCCATAATTTCTTTATCCAGTCTACCGTTGATGGGCATTTAGGTTGGTTCCAGGTCTTAGCTATTGTGAATTGTGCTGCAATAAACATTAGGCTGCAGACCGCTTTTTTGTTTGCCAATTTAAATTCCTTTGGGTAAATTCCAAGGAGTGGGATGGCTGGGTCGAACGGTAGGGTTATCTTCAGGTTTCTGAGGAATCTCCAGACTGATTTCCATAGTGGCTTGACCAGTTTGCATTCCCACCAACAGTGGGTTAGTGTCCCTTTTTCCCCACATCCTCGCCAGCATCTGTTGTTGGTAGATTTCTGAATGTGAGCCATTCTAACCGGGGTGAGGTGGAACCTCATTGTGGTTTTGATTTGCATTTCTCTGATTGCTAATGACCTTGAACATTTTTTCATGTGCCTGTTGGCCATTTGGATTTCCTCTTTTGAAAAATGTCTATTGAGGTCCTTGGCCCATCTCTTAATTGGGTTGTTGGTTTTGTTTTTGTGGAGTTTCTTGATCTCTTTGTAGATTCTGGTTATTAACCCTTTATCTGTTGCATAGTTTGCAAATATTTTTTCCCATTCTGACGGTTGTCTCTTCACTCTCCTGACTGTTTCTTTTGCAGTACAGAAACTTCTCAATTTGATGCAATCCCAATAGTTAATTTTGGCTTTGACTGCCTGTGCTTCTGGGGTCTTTTCCAGAAACTCTTTGCCTGTGCCAATATCTTGAAGGGTTTCTCCAATGTTCTCTAGTAACTTGATGGTGTCAGGTCGTAGATTTAGGTCTTTAATCCATGTTGAGTGGATTTTTGTGTAAGGTGTAAGGTATGGGTCTTGCTTCATGATTCTGCACGTGGAAATCCAATTTTCCCAGCACCATTTATTGAATAGACTGTCCTTGCTCAAGGAATTAGTTTTAGATCCTTGATCAAATATAAGTTGGCTGTAGATGTTTGGGTTGATTTCTGGTATTTCAATTCTGTTCCATTGGTCTATCCTTCTGTTTCTGTACCAGTACCATGCTGTTTTGATTACAACTGCCCTGTAGTATGTCCTGAAATCTGGTATTGTGATGCCTCCGGCTTTGTTTTTGTTGTACAAGATTGCTTTAGCTATTCGAGGTCTCTTGTGCCTCCATATAAATTTCAGCACCAATTTTTCCAGATCTGAGAAGAAGGTCTTCGGTATCTTGATTGGTATTGCATTGGATCTATAAATTGCTTTTGGGAGAATGGACATTTTGATGATATTGATTCTTCCAATCCATGAGCATGGAAGATTTTTCCATTTCTTGGTATCCTCTTCTATTTCTTTCTTTAAGGTTTTGTAATTTTCATCGTAGAGATCTTTAACGTCCTTGGTTAAGTTTATTCCAAGGTATTTGATTGTTTTTGTAGCTATTGTGAATGGGATTGATCTTAGAATTTCTTCCTCAGCCATGGCATTGTCTGTGTATACAAAGGCTGTTGATTTTTGTGCATTGATTTTATACCCTGCTACTTTGCCAAACTCTTCTATGAGTTCCAATAGTCTCTTGGTAGAGTTCTTTGGGTCCCCTAAATAAAGAATCATGTCATCTGCAAAGAGGGATAGTTTGAGTTCTTCCTTCCCAATTTGTATCCCTTTAATTTCTTTTTCTTGCCTAATAGCTCTGGCTAGAACCTCCAGAACTATATTGAATAGCAGTGGTGAGAGTGGACATCCCTGTCTGGTCCCAGATCTCAGTGGAAATGCTTCCAACTTTTCCCCATTCAATAGGATGTTGGCTGTGGGTTTTTCATAGATTGCTTTGATTGTATTGAGGAATGTTCCTTCCAAACCCAGTTTGCTTAGAGTTTTCATCATGAACGGGTGTTGTATTTTATCAAATGCTTTCTCGGCATCTATTGAGAGAATCATATGGTTTTTCTTCTGCAGTCTGTTAATGTGGTGTATCACATTGATTGTCTTGCGCACATTAAACCATCCCTGCATACCAGGGATAAATCCCACTTGGTCTGGGTGGATGATCTTTCTGATGTGTTGTTGCATTCTATTGGCGAGAATTTTATTGAGGATTTTTGCATCTATGTTCATCAGGGATATTGGTCTGTAATTCTCTTTCAGTGCTGCATCTTTTCCCGGCTTAGGAATTAAGGTGATGCTGGCTTCATAGAAAGAATTTGGGAGGATTCCCTCTTCATCAATTGTTCTGAATAGTTTGAGAAGAATTGGAGTTAGTTCTTCTTTAAATGTCTGGTAGAATTCAGCAGTGAATCCATCTGGTCCTGGGCTTTTCTTTGTTGGGAGGGCCTTTATTACTGTTTCAATTTCTGTCTCAGTTATGGGTCTGTTTAGGTTTTCGATGTCTTCCTGGTTCAATTTAGGTAGGTTGCATGTGTCCAGGAATCTATCCATTTCTGATAGGTTTCCCTGTTTGCTGGCATACAAGTCCTTGTAGTAATTTCTGATGATTCTTTTTATTTCTGTGGTGTCTGTTGTTACATTTCCTTTTTCATCTCTGATTTTATTGATTTGGGTCTTTTCTCTTCTTTTTTTAGTTAGTTGGGCCAATGGGGTGTCAATTTTGTTTATTTTTTCAAAAAACCAGCTCCTCGTTTGGCTGATTTTTTGTAATGTTTTTCTTGATTCAATCCTGTTGATTTATTCTCTGATTTTAATTATTTCTCTTCTCCTACTAGATTTGGGTCTGGTTTGCTGTAGGTTTTCTAGATCCTTGAGGTGAATAGAAAGCTCATCTATTTGGTGCCTTTCCAATTTCTTGATGTAGGCACCTGTTGATATAAACTTTCCTCTTAACACTGCTTTTGCTGCGTCCCATAAGTTTTGGTATGTTGTGCTGTTATCCTCATTTACTTCCAGAAAGTTTTTGATTTCTCTTTTGATTTCTTCTATGACCCATTGTTCATTCAGGAGCATGTTGTTCAATCTCCATGTGTTTGCGTATGCTCTAGGGATTCCTGAGTTGTTCATTTCCAACTTCATTCCTTTATGGTCTGAGAAGCTGCATGGTATGATTCTAATTCTTTTGAATTTGCTGAGACTTGCTTTATGGCCTAGTATGTGGTCAATCCTAGAGAAGGTTCCATGTACTGCTGAGAAGAATGTATAATCTTTAGCTGTAGGATTGAAAGTTCTGTATATATCTGTTAGATCCATTTGGGCTATAGTGTCGTTTAAATCTACTGTATCCTTGTTGATCTTCTGTCCTATTGATCTGTCTATTTCTGAGATTGGAGTATTGAAGTCCCCCAGTACTATTGTATTGGGGTCTAAGTCTCCCTTTAAGTCCGTTAACAAATCTTTTAGATAAACCGGTGCCCTGTAGTTAGGTGCATATACATTGATAATTGTTATATCTTCCTGTTGAATTGATCCCTTAATCATTATGTAGTGTCCCTCTTTGTCTCTCTTAACGGTTTTTGTGGTAAAGTTTATGGTGTCTGATATTAAGATGGCTACGCCTGCTCTTTTTTCATTTCTGTTGGCATGGTATATCTTTTTCCAGCCTTTCACTTTCAGTCTGTATGGATCTTTGTTGGAAAGATGTGTTTCTTGTAAGCAGCAAATAGATGGGTTTTGTTTTTTAACCCAATCAGCCAAACGGTGTCTTTTAACTGGACAGTTCAGGCCATTCACGTTCAATGTGACTAATGATAAGTGGTAACTTTGCCCTGCCATTTGCCAAAGATAAGTTCTAATATATGCTTTGAATTCCCTGTGATCTTTTGCTGTGAGCTTTCCTTCCTTGGTTTCCTTCCTTTACCTTCTTTCATATTGATGACCGTGTTTCTTTGTTTCTGTGTGTAACACATCTTTAAGCATCTTTTGCAGGGCTGGACGAGTGGCAACAAATTCTTTCAATTTCTGTTTGTTATGAAAAGTCTTTATTTCACCTTCATTCACAAATGATAGCTTGGCAGGATATAATATTCTGGGCTGGCAGTTGTTCTCTCTTAGTACCTGGGCTATATCTTGCCATTCCCTCCTAGCTTGTAGAGTTTCTGATGAGAAGTCAGCTGTGAGTCTGATTGGAGATCCTCTGAGAGTAATCTGACGTTTCTCTCTTGCACATTTTAGGATCTTTTCTTTATGTTTCACTGTGGAGAGTTTAATTACAACGTGCCGTGGTGAGGGTCTCTTTTGGTCGTGTTTATTAGGGGTTCTGTGAGCTTCCTGTACTAGGATTTCTCTGTCCTTCTCCAAACCTGGGAAATTTTCTGCTAATATCTCACTAAAAAGGCCTTCTAATCCTTTCTCCCTCTCCATGCCTTCAGGAACTCCTAGAACCCGAATGTTGGGTTTTTTAATAGTATCCTGAAGATTCCCAACAATATGTTTTAGATTCCTAATTTCCTCTTCTTTTCTTTGGTCTGACTGTATCCTTTCCTGTTCTCTGTCTTCTAAGTCCGATATTCTCTCTTCTGCTTCTCCCATTCTGCTTGTAAGGCTCTCTATTGTGTTTTTCATTTGATCTATTGAATTCTTCACTTCAGTCACTATCCCAGTTTCCTGTTGTACTAGTTGTTTCGTTTCATTTTGATTCCTCCTTAATATTTCATTTTCACGAGAGAGATTTTCTATCTTGTCCATTAAGGATTTCTGTAGTTCAAGAATTTGCTTTTGAGAACTTCTTAATGTTCTTATCAATTTTTTGAGATCTGCTTCTTGCATTTCTTCTATGTCATCATCCTCATAATCTTGAATTGGGGTGTCTTTTTCATTTGAGGGCTTCATGGTGACTTCCTTGTTTTTATTACCTTGGTTTTTGCGTTTGTTATTTGTCATATTGGAGATATTTGGTTTCTTCACTGTGGTGCTTTTTCTTGTTATACTATGACTCTAGATTAAGTGGACTATCTGTTTTTGATGGAGCCTTAGGGCTTGAGATGGGTGTGGCCTGAGAGCTCTGTTTGGTGTGCCAAAGGTGACACTCCCAGGTTAGGCGTGGTAAACCTCTCTCTCTCTCTCTCTTTCTCTCTCTTTTTTTTGATTCAACAGGGAAGTTATTCTGCACAGCTGAACAAAGTTGGAGGTAGTTAGCAGGCAAGTGATATACCCACAGGAGCCAGAGATCAGAAGCTCTTTCCCAAGGACCACACAGGGAATCTGTTCGGCCCTTAGAGTGGGCTCAAATTCTCCTTCAGTCTCCCACTGGGTTGCCAAAGTTACGGAATTGTAGCGTCTCTGGAGAGTGCTCACGTGAATTCCGTGAGTTCTCTCCCCCACCGTCTCTTTTTTCACAGTCTCAGTTCAGTAGCACCATAAATTTACTAAGTCCTAATCTCCTGTTAATTCGCCCCACCCAGAGTCAGGTTTTACTGCTAGGCTCAGGGCCGGTGCAGACCTGAGGTCGCTCTGCTTATGACGTATGTCCAAGATGGCGCCTGCTCTTTGTCTTGCTCGCCCTTGAGAGGTGAGCGGAGAGAGAGAAACCCGTGTCCATACCAGTCACCTTTTTTTTTTTTCCCTCTCTCTCTCTTCCAGTTAGCTTGGTGAAGTCCCCCCCGCCCCGGGGGTCGTTCCCTCTAGTCTCCTCTCTCCGCTTGCCTGCCGGTGTCTCGGGTTATTGAGGTTCGGCTCACCTCGCGTTCCAGCGCTGGTGTGTTGAGTCTGCCACTGATGTCCTGAACTGTGGGCTCCCACGCTCTCCACGCAGGTCTGCTCCCCTTCCAGCGCCGATGTGTGGACTCGGAGCCCTGGACTTCCCAAGTCTCCCCGCTGTTGCACTCCCCTTCGAGCACTTGCGCGCAGACCCTGCAGCTTGCGCAGCTCAGTCCCGCGGCTCGGCTTCCGCGGCTCAGTCCCGCGGCTCGGTCCTGCGGTTCAGCTTTCGCGCGCGGTGGGCGACCTTGTTCTCCCAGTAGGTCCTCCGATTCACGCCCACTGGATCCAGAAGAGTTTTGTCTGCAATATTTTCCTGGTTCTTTTTTCTGAGGCTACCGTAACTCCCCTTTTATTAAACTAAATTTTCCCGGACTATCGGTGCGCGCCCTCACTATTCCGCCATCTTGGCTCCCGAAAAATGACTTTTTTTAAAAAAAGATTTATTCATTTATTTTCAGGGCAGACACACATGTGCACGCGTGCGCACGCGCGCACACACACACACACACACATGTCTTCCATCCCCTGGTTCACTCCCAAATGCCCACAATAGCCAGGACTGGGCCAGACTGAAGCCAGGAACCAGGAAGTCCATCCAGGTCTCCCACATGGGTGGCAGGAAACCAAGTACTTGGCCATCACCCACTGCCTCCCAGGCACGTTAGCAGGAAGCTGGATTAGAAGCATGGAGTCGCTGGGACTCGACCCAGCACTCTGATACAGGATGCTGGTGTCCCACACAGAGGCTTAACCCCTGCACCACAACACCTGCCCCAGGAAAAATGTCTGTGTGAAAAGTCTTCCTCTGGGCTGCAGGCAGCAGGAGGAAGCAAAGATATCCGGGGGGTGTTCCTGGGGTCATTGTCTGCCACGCTAGTGCGTAGCCGTGTACTGTGAGCGCGGTGAACTGAGGGAGGCTCTCCCTGGTCCCTAGGTGTTCCCGCCTGCCAACAGACACCAGCAATTTCTCTTTCAAAGGTCCATGTGTTTAAACTTAGGGTGTGAAGATGGCTAATTTTACGGGTTTGTGTCACTGGGCCGAGGCTTGTTCAAACATCGTTTGGGATGTTTTGGTAATGTGGATGGCATTTAAATGGGAGGACTTGGGAAAAGCAGGTTACTCTTCCTACTGCGGGTCGAAGACATGACTGATGGAAGTCTCACCTCCACTGAGCAGGAGAAGCCGCCAGCACCTCTGCACTCCATCTCCAGTGAGTCCGCGGGCCCCCAGCTTGCGGCCGGCCTGCGCCATCAGACTGTGGGCTTCCCGGCCTCCGCAACCTTTGAGTCAGCTCCTTAAAGTAAACCTGTCCGTTCCCCCCTCACTCGTCTAAACGCCTCTGAAAGATGGGCTGCGGTACTGCTTGTTGACCGTTATGTCCGTGGTCCACGCTCTGTTGAGAAGTGGTGTCAGAACCTCTCCCGAGAGCTGTGGGGAGACGGTACCCAAGCGCAGTCTCCTTGTGATGCTCACATGGACCCTGAGCCAAGCTCTGCTTCCATTGCGATGTAGCTGCCGTTGTAGCTATGGGACTGCACAAATGACGGGCCGTCTCTGTTACTCCGTTTCTAGGTAGCGGGGCCCCGCTCACTGATAGTGTCGTGGATGGGTGAGTTAGTGTGGCACTGTAAGAGCTTAGTACTGGCAGTGCCGGGCATATCGTAAGGACCGCTGTGGTTTGAATACAGTTTGTCCTTGCTGAAACTGAATGGCCGTCAGCAGATATCAACCGATGGTGGGATGGGGGCTTTCAGAGGTGGTGAGGGCCCTGCCCTCATGAATGGATTCACCCCTTTGAGTGATTCCTGGCCTAGTGGGTCATCTGCAGGGAGGGGGGTGGTTTGTGGGTGCTCCCCATCTCTTGCCTTGTGTTGCTTTGTGCTGCTGTGGGACTCTGTCAGCGAGGACGTCACCCGAAGCAGCCTCTTCTCTTCTCTTTCTCACTTGCCCTGGCCGTGGCTTTGTGTTACTAGCTGTAGAAAACAGACCAGGCCTGGGCTCTGTTGGTGGAGCTACATTGTCTACACTCTCCGAGCTGCTGAGAAGTGCCTTATTGCTCTGAGAGTGGAGCAGTGATCGACTCCACCCGTGCCTGATACAACAGCCTGCTCAGCCCTATTGCTATTCTAACACAGAAAAAAAAACTAGAGTGCCAAAGGGTTTTCAGTAGGCATAATTTCACTTAGCATCTCATGATCTGATGTTTGGATTTGGATTAGCTTCATTTCCTTCTTTTAATAGCTCTGTAACAAAAGGCCTGTGTCACACACGAGCACACACTCCCAGGGTTTAGTCTTTCGGGTTTCCCCCAGTTAAAAGGTCATGGGCAACCTC